>NC_085861.1:16183416-16275916 GCF_034702125.1 Engraulis encrasicolus
AGGTCCATATCACATGATGTTATATAGGTTTATACACAAAGACCCACAGGTCCATGTAACATGCCATTCAATATCATGGTCTTGAGGGTATTTTCACAACTAGTTCCCTTTAAGTGAACCAAACTCTGTCCAAAAATGAAACGTAAGCAAAAGGACTCTGTTTTTGTCATTGTGAGTGTATTACAAGAAGAACCGGCTGCACTTTCTCGTCCTGTTAGACTGTAATGGTGTGTCAATCCTCTTTTTGATCACACACGGCCCTCTAGAGCTCTATATAAGGGATTACACCAAGTCACAAATGTAACTTGTCAGGACTCAAAAGCAAACCGTACTGAGACCATGTCACCAAAGGTCTCAGTACGGTTCACTTCCAAGGGGGGGGGGGGGGGGGGGGCGTCTGGGTTGCCTGGTTTCCACCAGACCTGCTTGGCCTGCACCCCCACCCCAGCATCAGATTTCCCAGCTAGGGTCTGTCTGTCTGTATTTCGGCTTGTGCACACTGATTTCAAAAGCATTTCTAATCGCTTTCAAATCAAACAATTTTGCCTTCTCTTGCACGGTGGCAGCACACTGTGCAGTGTGCAGCAAACAGTCATTACATAGCTTACCTGTAGTAGCAGGTGGATTCAGCAATGGGTTTCATCAAGCAGTTCCAACAAAATAGACTTGAATCGAACTTGCCTGGTTAACACCAGACCTAATCACAAGTGAGTGTCTTTCAGATCGAAACGATTGTGTAGAACTAAAGGCAGTATGGGAGTTCCCAGGCTAGAATCGAACAGGTGAAGGTGGTGGATTGGAACAAATCCAATAAAACGCACCTGGTACAATGCTGATTTTTGAAATAACCGCATGCCATAAACAGGATCAAAATATGTTAACAAACAAAAATATCCCTTTAAAAAAAATATATAGATCTGCATGCATACTGTTTAATCAAGCCCCAAGATGTATATGCTGCCCCAGAAAGACAAAGCACAGTAACTACACAAGCATTGAAACTGAGAAAAAAATCCTTTAAAATGATGGTATTAGGTTGGATATTGTAGTCACTCCAAATTTGACATGGCAATATCCCTAAAATGGAACACATCTGTATCATAAGCAGGGTTTGAACCATTATTTTTTTCCAAACGTTCCGTTCCGAACAGAAACGGAATTATAATGTTTCCGGTTATAAGGTCCACCAATAAATTGACGTTCCCGAACCGGTTAGAACAAAAAAGTACTGTTCCCGGAACGGTTAATTTCGTTCCCGTCAGCTTATTACTCCCATAGGCCTAACTGACGTTAATTAACCAAGAAAGTCGGAAGTGCAAATGAGTCAGCCTACATTCCAAACTGTTTATTCAAGCAGATGAAAAGAATATCCTACAGAATTTTGTCATTCAGGGACGACCTAAGCGGAGAATAAACCTCAATGATGAAAATGCACGCTCCACGCTGACTTGGTCACGGGGAGCGCTATGACGGACATTGTGAGTTTGTGCATATTTGAAGCGGCCATGGATGCCCAATAACGTCGAACCGAGTTCGCTTTACACGCGCTTCTCTGCAATGTCTTACAATGATGCAATGGAAACTCTCCCCTTTTGTATGACAGTGGTTTCTCTTATTTAAGATGTGGAGTGGAGAATTTGTAGTCCACAGCTCTTTCTCCATTCAGTCAGAGAATGTCTGATGTCACACAGGACGTCAACCTCAGCCGTCATGGTAACGTGCGCAGGAAAATAATTACCTTTTTAGTTTTGTTTGAGGAAATACAGAGGAACCGAGGAACGGTATTAACCGGTATTAACCGGTATTAACCGGTTACCATTATTTTTAAATAAGTGTTCCCGTTCCAGAACATAAAAAATAATAATGTTTCCGGTTTCGTTTCTGTTCCCTGTAAAATACAAAAAGTTCCCGGTTTTCGTTTTCGTTCCTTGAACCGGTTCAAAGCCCTGATCATAAGGCTTGGTCACATGATTAAGGTTGTGTAATGAAGGCCATTTTCAGTATATGCTCAATTTTGCCGACATATGTAGTTACTGCACTTTGCCTTTGTTCGGCAGTATAATGTATTGGCAATAATCCAATGTACAATGGCATATATACAAGTACTAACTTGGATATACTGTACGTCATTGGTTATGTGTAATGGCTTGCAGGTGTAGCTCGTACATTGGGCAGGGGGGGCCAACAGCAGGCTTCTCTGTAGGGTACGGGGTGCACGTACCATCCAACACGAGCTGCTGCACACCCCTTAAAATGGATATGTTGAAAACCAGATATTTTCTGAAACACACCTGTTACAATGGTGTTTTTTTTCAATAACCACATGCCATTTAACGGGGATCAAAATATGAAAATGCACAAAATATCCCTTTTTAAAAATATCTGCATACATAGGCCTACATACTGTATACTTAAGCCTTAAACTGTCATGTAATGTATCTACAATAATCCACTGTACTGTACTGTATATATACTAGCTTGGATGATATTATGCGTGCGTCATTGGAAATGTCATTGGTTATGTGTACTCACTGTAATGCCTTGCAGGTGTAGCTCGTACATTGGGCGTCAGGGGGGCGAGCAGCAGGTGTCTTTGCAGCGTATGGGGTGCATGTACACGAGCACCATCCAACACGAGCTGCTGCACGCGCTCGGCTTCAACCACGAGCACCAGAGGAGCGACCGCGACAACCACGTCAGAGTTTATCTGGAGAACGTAGAGGATGGTGAGGACACACACACACACACACACACACACACACACACACACACACACACACACACACACACACACACACACACACACACACACACACACACACACGCGCAAGCACGCACACACACACACACACACACACACACACACACACACGCAAGCACGCACACACACACACACACACACACACACACACACACGCACGCACATACAACCACGTCAGAGTCTACCTGGAGACCGTAGAGGCTGGTGAGGAGTGAGGACCCACACACACGCGCATGCACGGATGCACACACACACACACACACACACACACACACACACACACACACACACACACACACACACACACACACACACACACATGTTAGAGTCTACCTAGAGAACGTACAGGATGGTGAGGAGACACACACACATGCATGCACATACACACACACACAACCACGTCAGAGTCTACCTGGAGAACGTAGAGGCTGCTGAAGAGTAAACACACGCACGCACGCGCACACACACACACACACACACACACACACACACACACACACACACACACACACACACACACACACACACACACACACACACACACACACACACACACACACACACACACACACAGTGTCTTTTATTTAATAACTTCATTTCTAATTTCTCTGTTTCAGGCAAGGAACGCAATTTCAACAAAGTAGCCACACTGAATCAGAACACAGCGTACGACTATAGCTCTGTGATGCATTACGACAGGTTAGTGATGTCACTCCGAATCGAAACTTCCCCTTGTCTCTTCCTCACCCAGTCCAACCGCATGCTCTTCATACTGTGTTCACCATAAATGTCCACACCTACTATGAATGAATGCTTCCTGGAAAAACCCAGTCTTGTTTACAAGTTGGAGGAATGATGTTTTTCAAGGAAACACATGTAGAGTTTAATTACTCGTGGTAACTGTGGGTTTCCTTGGAAAGGCTTAGTGTTGAATGTTGATCCAAACAAGTTGGTCTGTTGTCGTCAGACATACAGACGAGTACTTGAGTCAAATACAGTAAGCCAGTCCCCTAAATTAACAACCACTGATGACAAGTGTTTAACAATAGTTTTCATGAGTACCATGCAAAATTCATGGGAAGAAGGCTGGGAAATATATTAAATGGTAACTTCAGCCAATTTCGACATGCAGTTGTAATGCTCACATACCATGAACTTTTCAGTACCTGAGATTTTTTTTTTCTTCAGCCTTTTTCCGAGATCCTGGTTATTGTAATGGAGGCAGGTGTTTGTTTACATTTTTTTTTTAAACGGCTTGATGTATTCCAAATTTCGAAAAACATCCAAAAGGTTATGTGATATCTTTTGGGAATATATTTGTAGTAGGCCTACGTTAACATTGTCTTTTAATGTAAACAAAAGCTGCCCCCATTAGAATAGCTCATATCTCGGAAAGGGCTGAGTCAAAAAATGCAGCATCTCCGGGTACTGACAAGTCAAGGGTAGCGTGCGTGAGCAATACAACATGAAATTGGCAGGAGTGCTCCTTCAACTTTATTATAGGCTCAAGTCCCACAATTACAATACACACAATACGTAATGATATAACACAGCACATACACATACAGTGTGTAGGCCTACTGACTTGACTTGACTTGACTACTGTATACATATTGAAATAGGAAGCTAGTGAAGACACTCATACCAGTGTTGCCAGATCATGGCCATGTAACTTACCAAACAGAGCTACGACTAGGACATGGGAAGATAGACATGCAGACAGTCAGTGGTTTCTATCAAAATGAAACAAACAAATAACTTTTTTGCTGACGGCAATGCAGGGCTTTCACTTTCAGTGGATAGTGTTGCATGATGGTGGTGTCATCTGTTCATTTGAAAGTTTTGACTAGGTGGTGAGACCTCAGAGCACTGTGTTTTTATACGCTGGTTTGTGCCATTGTTGTGGTGTTAATTTTTAAAAAAAGATATTTTTGTCTTTTCTGATTTTATTAATGATAGACAATGAGAGAGTGACAGGACATGAGTGGGTAGAGAGATGGGGAAGGTTGGGCAAAGGACCCGGGACGGAATTTAAAGTGATACTGTCTCATTTTTGGAAATAAGCTTATTTTACACCTCCCGTTGAGTTAAATAATAGGGTTTTACCGTTCTCCCGTACTTTCAACCGTTCTCTGGGTATGGCAGTGAAAGTTTTACCTCCAAGCTAGCATTTAATATTGAGTCCTATGAGACCAATTAGCCGCCAGCTGGCTTATTTCCAAAAATGGGACAGTATCACTTTAACCCGGGTCTCCGTAGTGGCAGCCCAGTGCCCTACCATTAGAGCCACTGTAGGGCCGGTATTAAATAGTAAGAAAATGAAAACTATCACACATCAAACATCACACACCAATGTCTTTTTTCAGACTCTAGATACTACAATAGGTAAAACAAACAAAAAGAAATCACTATGCCACACACACCATGGTTTTATTAACCCAGTCAGATACAAGCTGTTACAGTACCTAAATGGCATTGATCAAGTTGTAATGCATTACTTAACACCCTGTCCTCTGGCATAGTGGTGTAGTACCATGGAATGGTGTGTGTTAAAGGGTTACACAAATGGATGTTCTGGGCGTCTGGCCTTCTTCGTAGCATTTTACTTTACCAGACATCATTAAAAATGGCTTGTAGGTGTGCTTTTTCACAGTGCACTAGGACAACCGCCTACGGTATGTGTGTGCCGCCCTGCCCTGTCTCTCTCTCCCACTACAGTAATTTCCTGTCTCCCTTCTTAGACTACTGTATCAATAAAGGGAGGAATGCCCGAAAAAAATAAAAAGAAAATGGCTTGACAAATGACTTGGTCTACAGACTGCCTGTCACAAAGCCAATGTGGGCCTGGCTTTTTATGTTGATTTTCAGCCATTTGAATTTGAAAGTTCATTTATTTAAGATAGGGACAGTATATATTACTTTGATGTAGCATACAGTATGTGTTAGATGTTAATGTTAGCATATCTAACATTAAAAATGTGAAATATAAAATTAAAAATAAGATTATAGCCATGAAGGATAATTTCCACCTTTAGGCCCTGCCTGGACAGGTTGATAATCCCTAAAAAAGCAAAAGGACTTGTAGTAGACAATATGTTAACAACAAGTTGCTTGTAAGACAACAAATTGCACAAATAGTTAAAATAAACACAAAGTTAAAAAAACACAAATTGTGTCATTTTGTAGAAAATTGTCGTGCTGAAGATGAGACTATACCACTGACATTAACGAAATCCCCTTGTATTGTTTTTTTTATATATATGTATATATTTTTTTTATTGGCAGGCTGGCTTTCTCAAAAGGCACCGCTCCAACCCTGGTGCCCATCCCTGACTCCAGCGTTTTGATTGGCCAAGCCCTGAGCATGAGCAGTGCAGACTTCACTCGAGTGAACAGGCTGTACCAGTGCAGTGAGTTCTATTCCTGTACACGGCAACGCAAAGGGGTGTGATGTGTGTATAGAGGCGCAACCAGGGCTGATATGGGATAAAAAAAAATGGCCCCGGGCATTTTTGGCCCCTAACATATTCACGGACCGCTTTCATATACTTGTTGAACCCACTGTCTATATTGTCGATGGTACAATAGGTCATCCCCTCTAAACTGTGGGCCAATCCCCATGAAAACAAGCAGCCTCGGCCCCTGAGGACTGTCGGTCCACCAGGAAAAGGCCCTGTATGCCAGATCACCAGGCCAGCCCTGGGCGCAACTACAAATACCAGAACTGGACAAACCCTCTGACTGGGACGCCGCCACGTTACATTGCACAGACATTATCTCAAGAAGATTTAGTCTATGAATGGGAACGTGAATCATACTGTATAATGCTTTCTAAAATGCCATGTCACCCCTTCGTGGTCATGGCCCAGACAATTATGTACCAAAATGCACCTATACTGTTTGTGTATTATTATTTATTTAGACCTAGATTGTAAAATGTGTTAATTTTCCACATTTTCCTAAATAGGAATGATTGACAGCAACTATGTAACCTGTCTTACCTGCCACATCACTATCAGCAGACATTCCTATTGCTGAACTAATTAGCATGCCTTAGGCCCAAACAATACTGCCCTACTAAGGCAAAGTGCAGTACCTACGCCAACATTGAAACTCAGAAAAAAAGCCTTCAATGACTTGGTATTGTGGATATTGTAGTTACTAGAAATACTGTATCTCTTAAACGGTACACATTTGGATCATGAAGCTTTATCACAAGATAAAGGAGGTGTAATGAAGACAATTTTCAGTCTAAACTCAATTTTGACAAAATATGTAGTGTAGTTACTGCACTTTGCCTTTGTAGGGCAGAATGGATTACTCTGAAACCGTAATCTATTACATACAGCTATAATACTGTGTGATGTTGCCTTTGTGGAAGTTTGGAAGTGGAAGTTTGGAGGTATGTCATGAAATACTCACGAGAGATGTTAAGGTGCAAAGGTGAATTCAGATATCTTCACTGAGATCATTTTAAAATCAATATTGTACGGTTAGAAAGAGCACAGTGTTGTTTTAACCTAGTGCTACCAGAGTTGTGTAAAGTAGAAACAGAAGCACTCTTACAGATTTAATTACAAAACTAGTGGTAGGTTATTATATAGGGTCAACTTTGTAATGTCATATTACTACTATTGTAATTACTAGCCTGAAAGGCCAGACCATTCATTTTTAATTACTTTGTAATTCACAAATGGTCTGATTACGCTTCTTTGGGGAGGGTTTAGTTGACTACCAGACGGCCGGCCAATAAATGAACGCACTTGGGCGCATAACAACATACACCAATCATTTCAAACCAGAGCTGAGCTCACTCCTCCCATCCAAGTGCTCCAGGGCATCGAGCATCCAGATCAAAAATAAATAACAAAGTAATTAATGTGGTCTGGTAAAACCAGGCTATGTACGTAATTACACATGTAAGAGTACTTCTACAGAGTGCTACATCAACACTCTGTCCCAGCACCAGTCCTGTTCTTCAGACTAACTTACATGTAAACTTAGAGCACAATGCATGACTGGCCTCAGACCACTTTAGGGTATATCAGAATAAGAGTAGATAGAGCGCTACTAGTATCCCTCAAAATCAACTGGTGCTCTTGGAGAGTGCAATGTTATACAAAAAAGGGACGAAAAAATCCTTGGTCCAGGCACTTCAGTGGATTAAAAAATTCAATATTTATGCAGCGGGCTAATTCACCCTGTACCAAGGATTTTTCGTCCCTTTTGTAGGTTATTTCAGACTCGGCCCTGGACCCTGACAATGAGTTCTGTGTTTCAGATGAGCTGTCAGTGAAGGTGTCTATCCAGTCCACCGCCATCGAGGGGGAGAGTGTGACGCTGCAGTGCACCTGGGCGACGGGAGCCGAGAAGAGCATCACCTGGAAGAAGGATGGAGTGGAGATCACCCAGGGCAACCGCATCACCGTAGCCGGGGGCCTGCTGGGTATCAGCTCCCTCCAGAGAGAGGACGCAGGGGACTACAGCTGCACAGTCGCCACCGACGACACGGCAGAGACCTCAAGGGCCATGCTAACGGTGCACTGTAAGAGTCAAAGACATCTAATTCAATCTAACCAAACCCACAGCAGGTGGACGTTGAGTTTTACAGTTTTTGTGCCTGAATCTCCTTTTTGTGCCTGAATCTCAGGTAAATCCCAACTTTTAAATACTTCCATGAGGCCTTTTGTCACAAAACTGTAAACAAAACTGCAACCGTCAAGTGCCACAACTGCATTTTGGTTAATCTGAAGGTCATGCAGACCCTCGCGGTGTTGGACTGGGGGAGAAATAGGGCCCAGGCACTTCTGGCTTACAGGGGCCCCTCATAATTAGTGTCACAGAGCTGACTCACTGGTGGGCCCTGCACCCTTGTGGTCCCCTATTTTCAAGAAATGTAACATTTTTTTTTGAACTAACCGAACTAGTTTTTTTTTACTTAACCCCTTAGCACAGCACTATGGCTCTCTGTAAGCAATGTTGTCATGATGTAGTTAAGCATTTTCAGCAAGTGAATAGTGTCGCCGGCGACCCCTGCTGCAGTAAGAGGCTACGCGTAGTCATGGGTAAACGGTTAGGGGGTCAGACTTGTAGCCCAAGGTTGCCGATTCGACTCCCGACACGCCAGGTTGTTGGGGGGAGTAATTAACCAGTGCTCTCCCCCATGCTCCTCCATGACTGAGGTACCTTGAGCATGGTAACGTCCCGCCACAGTGCGCCCTTGGGGCGCCATTGGGGGCTGCCCCCTTGCACGGGTGAGGCATAAATGCAATTTCATTGTGTGTGCAGTGAACACTTGTGTGCTGTGGAGTGACAATGACAATGGGAGTTTCCCAGTTGGGCTTTCACTTTGACTTTTCGCTTTCGCCTTCAGCATCTGATGCCTATGTGTTCCTTGTCTGTCCTCAGGGAAGTGTCTCACACTGGGCGGCTTGATCGGCATCGTTATCGCCTGTATCATTGTCCTGTGTGCACTCTGCATTGCCATTGTACTGCTGGTTAGAGAGAGAAAAGGTACTGTATATGTCCATGTGAAGAGTTCAGATGCAAAACCCCCTAAGTGCCTTTTCAGAAAATAATCTTAATTCATTTTTATTTAATGCAAAGCTATCAAAATTGCATATTTTTTATTTTATTTGTGTAATATAACTATTTATATATATTATGAAGTACGTGAATATAAACCAAACCAACAACGGGGTTTTCTAAAAATATAGAAGTGCAGGTCTTCAGAAATGGAGTTAGGGGGTTTTGCATCTGAACTCTTCATGTGTATACTCATTTTGCTATTTTAACTGTACTTTTCACATCGATGTGAAAAGATGTGATTGTGATGTGATTGTGATGATTGTCTTTGATTTTTTCTCCTTCAGCTCAACAAAAGAGAAATGCATCATATGGAATCGGAAACCCAAACTTTAAGGTGAGCACTCAACCTTATATTAGAGCTTGCAATAGAGTTGTCGGCAACACTTTACTTAAAGCCTATTCTATAGTGCATTATGAGCATATTAAATATGTATATATACATTTTATAATGGCTTATAACGTGCATCATAATTAGTCACAATGCATTATGGCTACACTCATAATGCTTCATGATGTATTTTATCAACTGTTATAACTATACATCTAGCTTATTATGCGTTATAAATACAAGGGAGTTATTTATTTATTTATTTATATTCATCATGAGGCATTATTAGCTATTATAATACATCATGAAGCATTATGAGAGTAGCCATAATGCATTGTGACTAATTATAATGCACATTATAAGTTGTTATAAATATGCTTATAATGCGCTATAGATATGGGCTTCATAGAAAGTGTTACCGAGTTGTCCATGATATTTCTATCTACGCGTATTTGGCCATAATGTCTCTCTCATGCCCCTGTGTTTGTTTCTTACTGTAGGCCTAGCAGATGAATATCTGGCCTTGTCTTAGGCTCATATGAAATGGAGATTATTCAGTGATCCACAATGGAGATCTGTGAACTGAAGAACAATGATATTTTCCTTTCATCTGAAGTCATCATCTCATTGTGAACTGTACTGAAGTATATATATTTGTTCTATTGAATGTGTTACTGCCATTGGATATTGAAGAATTTTAAAGTGTATGGGTTTGTGAATGTTTACATTATGGACATAAGACAGTGCCATTAACAAATAACACTTAAGTTTCATTAATGTTTTGATTTGTTTTGTGAAAAATGTTTATTTTTTAACTTAAGTAGGTACTGACAGAAAAGATCAAATATCCTAAATAAATAAATCTTAATATTTTGCTAGTCACACACATGGCTAGCTCTGTGAGTGATCTAGGTTAGCATTGGTACTGTGAATTTTTCCCAATGTGAATTTACGTATATTTAAATAAAATATTTCCAACTAATTGTTGAGTACATTTATTCTACATCAATTGTATTTGTACACAGATAAATGACCAGATAGTTTTTTTTAACTGTTTGTTTACTGTGCTATATGGTGGTTCTTGCTTACAGTGCTGTAATACACGGTGTCTTCATAACTATCTGTCAGCATTTTACTGTCAAGTATTTTTTTCTTCTTTCTGGTTTGTAGCGTGCTAGACAAAACATGCCCAGTAGACAGTTTCACTGCTGAGGCAATGAACACTGGCAAATGTGGCCAACGTTTTTCAACGTCTGATGTACACACAAGCATACCAGTGAGAACTCAGCAAAGTTAGTTCTTTTTGAAATACACTCACAAATCATTAGAAGGAAAACACAGTGCCGATACACAAGCTTAGGTGAGTCATTATGCCTATAATCATGAATGTCTTATTTATAAGTAATGACTTTATGTATTTTTTTATTTATTGTATCTTTATGGACTTTTGTGACTTTATTGATAGTACAATGTAGCAGAGAAGTGAAATAGAGAGATGACCGTGGAGAGAGATGAAATGACATACAGTGCATATAACAGGTCCTTATAGATGTCATTCCCATAATATAGGCCTACTCTATCTTTGCTTTAAAATCTAACCTTTTCTATTTGGGACTTGCTAAACTAAAGTGTGCATGTGCATTTACAATACTCAAAGAGATACAGATTATATGTATGTGAGAATAAAGTATACTGTGAGAAAATATAAGTGTGTATTGACGTTATACCAGTACAAAGATGTTGTTGACCAGCCAACAGATGGACCAGAAGAAAAGGTAGGTAAGAATAATAATAATAATAAAGGTTTTAGGGACTGTTCGTAATTTACCGGGGGGGGAGGGCTGGTGCGTAGGGGGGGGAGGGCCATGATGAAAAAAAATGAGGTGGAGGGGAGGGGAGGGCCATGGCAAAAAAAATCGGAGTTAGGGGGAGGGCCATGAAAAAAAACCGAATTTATTTTATTTTATTTTTATTTATTTTTTTAAACAATAATAAAACATGTTCTGAAACACATCGCTTTGCGATGCAAGGTCCCGGTGCATGCTATAGCACTGAAGCGTGTATCTGTAGTCAAAAAACTATCAGGTGCAGCTACTGTAGATTGCCCGCGCTGACTCTCTTTCACTGTAGGATTGCTAGTGCTACGGAGGAACATTGAGCATCATAGAAAATGCCCCATGAGCAAATATCAAACTAGCTGATGTGAACTATATGGGCTAAACAGTTTGGGAAGTTTTGACAACGAATTGGATGGGCATTTCCAGAGGAATTTTGGAGAGGTGTTGTAGTCAACTGGTGGTCACAGCCTCTGGTAAGCCATGATTTTATTTATTGGCACCGCTGTGTGCTTACATTTGTGTTCAAAGAACTTCAAAGACCCCAACCAGACCGGAAAGAACTACCTAGGCCTAGACATTTGGCCTAGACGTACTTTGGTAGAACGGTGCAGTGACGCGAGTTTGTTTTGTTTAGCTTGTGGTGTCAAGGTAGTAATAAAAATGGTATTAACGGTGATGTGTTGGCCATGCATCATAAGGTCTTGAAACCATTGGAGGAGCTAACTTGTTGTGAAGAGAAGTCTCATCACTTTGGTGAACAAAAACGGACCAACTAAGCAAGGAATTATGTACATTTAAAGCGTGACGGGAGAAGGGAATGTCACCAAAGTTGTGCATCGTGTCAGGTAAGAAGTGACTTTTGTTTCTTGCTGTGGAGATTGGATTCGTAGAAGCGTGTATTGGTATGCTAGGTCTTGCCTGTTGCTGGTGAAGTAGTCTAGCTTAGCCTCGGAGTTGGCTATGGGGTGAATCTGAAGGAGAGCACAGCCGATGGTGTGTCTGGCTTGTCTATCATCACAGTTGTCAAAGTTGAATTGCCGCGGTGTGTAATGGCTGTGCTATTGTTGGATGTTTTGGAATGTTGTACTGGTTCTGTTTTGGCAATTTGTTCCTTTTGCCTCTTGCTGCTGATTTGACCACCATAGCACCGCCACCACCTATTAATGCGTCTTAATGGCCTACGTTAAATGCAAACTAAAGGTGGCTTTCTCACTCTCCCTGTATCAATAGCCAGCAATGGCTCGAGCTGCTTTGGCGCTTAGCCTACTTCTTGCTCCGATCACATCCCGAACTCTTTGGCCGTCAGAGTGTAATTACATTCGGGAAGGTAGAGCTATGCCTGTGTGTGTGCGTGCGTGCTTTTATGCGCGGTCTGGGAGACCGAGATGCACCTGATCCACAGTCGCAATTGCAAGAAAATCTAAATTAGCCTATTTGAAAGCCCGGTCACCTCTCACGAGTGCATCGCATAGCCTAGTCAAAGCATTTCTTCTAATTTCACACATTGCACACTGGCCATGCTGAAGAGACAAACTGTCAAGGCAGCGCGATTTGCTCTTGAGCCCTCACCTCCACATCAGGTGCGCGTTTCACTTCCGCAAGAAGAACATTAATAGTGTCAAAGTGAGATGTTAAAGAAAAAAAAGTTAAATCTAGCCATCCTTGTTTAGGCTACATAAAACATGAGGAAGTTATTCAGATGTGATTCGCCATTCCTCACCCTAAAATTGATTAGAACGCAGGAAATAGCATCTAAAAAACAGTTTTTTTTTCACAGCACCCCCTGGTCAAAACCAGTTCCTGCGTCCCTGGCTTCGCTACTGTGCTGAACATGTAAAACGTACCTTGTGAAAGGCGCTGCTTGTCGAGCAGGGAAATATTGAAGCTACGGTGGGGAAACTCTCTCCACTTTGTAGTTTACAGTAGTAACAACTCGGACATTGGTATTGAAATGGAAGTTTTTATTATTATTATTATTATTATTATTATTATTATTTTCACTTAACACGTAAAAAAAAATAGTGAAGGCAATCTTGGTGACAGTGGAGTTAAAAGGCATCCCATGCAGCCGCAGAGGTAGATTCTCGCGGCTTCTCCACTGATATCGATAGCACATAATAGTGCAGACAACCGCCCTTGATGTAGGCTACTCTGACTGTTCTCATGATGGTTGTTCATCTACCAATTTGAAATATATATATTTTTTATCTGTAGGGGGAGGGCCATGGGAAAACAAAATTGAAGTGGGGGGAGGGCCATGGGGAAAAAAATTGAGGTGGAGGGGGGGGCCATGATTTTTTTTTTTGACCGGACTTCCAGCGCACCAGCCCTCCCCCCCCGGTAAATAACGTACAGTCCCTTAGATGTACAGCATTACAGACAAATATGACTACACAAAACTACACAACTGAAATGAACTGTGAACAGTACAATGTAGACTACAGTTATCGAGAAAGTTGTAATTATGATTATTAAGTTGTGCGTTTGCTTTTGCAGACATGTACTCAGATTTCATGATTGCCGCCCTCGGCAGGCCTCTACATCCTGGGATGCTCTATAACGCCCGCAATGACACCATGATTCCAGGTGCAGTTTTTACATTTGTTTATGGTGCCCTACAGAGGCAAAGTGCAGTAACTACTACACCAACAGTGAAACTGAGAAAAATGCCGTGAGTGACTCTCCTTTCCTGCACTTGGGAAATTTGTATCCGTAACTTTTGGATTCGTAACTTTTGGATTCGTAACTTTTGGATTCGTAACTTTTCATCTCGTAACTTTTCAATTCGTATTCTGACAATTTCATAACACAGACCAGTAAAACACACGCGGAAACATTTATTTTATGCTCAAAGACGCACAGATTTCACAAATATGCACGGACACACACACATATTTTAGTCCACTTCCTTACTCCATAACTTCCTTACTCCATATTAGTTACCAAAAAAAGGAGGTGTAACGAAGACCATTTTCAGTCTCAACTCAATTTTGACAAAGATTGCACTTTGCCTATGTATGGCACAGTAACGTGCGGTCAGCTTTATGGCTGGTGAGGCAGTGACTTATCAATATTTGCCAAATACCTATAAGTTTCATATGTCGCTTTCTGAACATAAGGTAGGCCTACATATTAAAACATACTGCATTTAGAGAAAATGCCATTAGAGATATCTCTCTCTCACACACACACACACACACACACACACACACACACACACACACACACACAGGATTCAGTGGTCCAGACTCGGCGTTGGCGCAGGGGGCGTGGGTAAACAACGGTGGGACAGTGCCATTTAACAAGTTTGAGTCAAGTTCACAATATAACTGGCGGCAGAGTCACGTTTAGTTCTACCTAGGCTACCTACTGCACAGGCTGCGCTACTAGGCCTGCTAGGCCTACTCCTCCTCCCTACACCAATATGTCTGTTAGAAAGGTGGACACCACATTCAGATCAGACGCGATATGTGTCCAGGATTATACTGTATTTTTATAGGCCGTCAAGATACAAGGCCATTCTCAGTGTTTTCTGGTCTTTGAAAGAGGGGACGCTGATAACCCCAAGCCACACGAGCATTTTGGACAAAAATGCTCTTATGGTGAATTTTGAGGTCTGCTTATCAGCGTTCCTTTCACTCCACCACTCGAAAATAGGCCTACAGATCCGATGCTTGCGTTGTAATAGGCTACCGCTTACACAGCAACAATTCACATTATGCATTCAACAACAGAATATCACCCCACCGGGATGATCCTTCTGGTAGCCTGTGAAATAGATAATGAAGCCAGACGTGGCTGTGATCATGGACAGCTACCACCTCCGGTAGAAAAGACTTGAGTAGACAGAAAATAGGCACGACATGGTGCGTCATTTGAGGACACTCCTCCTGAGAACCGTCAACTATCCCACTCATCCACATACCACTGCGGACCCAAACTCAACCTAAATACTATAGGCTAAACAATAGACAATGACGCTGAAATATTCCACAGTCGTTCATCTCGAGGATGGACATTTCAAAGAATGTCAGACGAGCCGAACCTCAAAGCGTGTATTATACAACGTTTGATTATTATCATTTTAAACTTCCTCGTTAGGATAGCAAGCAACGTTATCACTTGGGCATACTGGGACTGGCAAAGTGAACACACAGCTGCAAACCAAACCAAAATCCAGGAACCCACAACCCCTAGTTCGTTCTGTTGCCAACATCACTCGTGATGAATTATTCTTTGAGACATGTAGCCATTGCTATGTCATTCAAAACATTCTCACTAGTTGCAGGTTAAGATTACGCCTGAAATGCATATGTGAAACATAGCTACTGTAAAACCAATGCAACCGAACTATTTTTCAAACAACTCTTCCTTCATCTTGACAAAATCAAATAAAACTTAGACCCAAGTCAACGCCACGGCGGGCAAATGTAATAATCAAATTTCCTTACCTTGAAATGCTGTCTTGATTACAGGGCTTCTCGCAATAATATTCTCACGGTTTGACATATCCAACCCAGCTAGCAAACTGCTAACGTTGTTTTGCTTGTTGCCCCCCACTCCACATAGCCAGTCTTTTCGGTTGTACCACTCACTGTGAAATAATCAAATAATATTCTGTCCAATCTCCTGAAACAATTTCCTCAGCTCTGGTGTCGGTCGTCCATTCTTTATCACGTCTTGTTTCCCTTGGAAATCCAACTTTGAGAATGATCTTAGTTTCGTTATGAAATCCACTTCGATGGTAGCAGTCAACGTGAACAACTGACTGTATTGAACTTCATATAGTGGCGCTATGACGTCACTGACAAAGCTAGACCAATCTAAACTCTCTCTGGCTAGACTCAACGGCAGAATGAGGGTGAGGCCAATGTGTTGCTCGCCGCACTACTCTATTTTTCAATGGGGTTATGCCAAAGCGCTCAGAGTAAAGAAATTATAATCACACGTAGAAAATAGTGAAAACAAATATCAGGAAAATGTGGGCACACCATACATATTTCTGTTAAGTGTATAAAAACGTTTAATACAATATTACGAATTGCATACACAGAACGAGCAAAATGGCGCATGCGCTGAAGCTTGTTACTGAGGGATTGCGCAATCTGCGGTGAGGCCAACTCGGGAGTTGCCCCAAATTCAGTGTATTCGGAGCAGGAGGTGGGAAAATAGTGCGGTTTTGGCCACAAAGATGATTGAAAATGATTGAAACTGTTTAAATACTGCACAAATGGTAGTTATGGTAAATATGCTCGAAAACAGTAGTTATTATTGTTACTATTATTCACATTTACTGCATCTCATCATTCTCATGAAGTCTAGAAGAGACAGGTGAGGCACAGCCTCCCCTGCCGTATTGGAGTGCACGTGCCTGGTATGGCAGTATAGCCAACTATTATGTATCTGTTTGCATAGCAAAAAGTGTTGCATGTGAAACCTACAGCCTATAGTAAAACTACAGCCTATAGTAATTATTATCTTTTAAAAACTTCCACCTAAATAATGTACTGCTATGGCCCCATATGGATTTTCTTATTATATTGTTATTATCATTTGAATTTCTCTGCGGTACTACTAAAACATAGTAAACTGACAAGGTGTCCATGCTTGGTGAATCTTCAAACAAAATATAGCCTAAGCCTACAATAACTTGACCTGTTCAGTTTTTCAGTTCTTTCTCAAAAATGGAACGATATCAAAGTAATTATGTAACTATGGCAACTCTAGTAGTAAAAAGACAAGTTCCTTGAATAGTCTTCATTTTTTACATTGTTGCTGATGTCCTCTCCTCAGCTGTTACCCTAGTTGCCATAGAGTTGAAATTACACTTGACAGAAGAATTTTACCCTGACCTTCGATTCTATGGAAGACTTATTTGACTCTCCAAAGTGTTGTCAATGCTCTATCTGGATTATTCTATATTTTTTTAAAACTGTGTGACACTCTTGGCCCAGCCGTGGCTTAGTCGGCTGGGCACTAGACTGCTATTTCCTGACCCTCCCCCGTCTCTCTCCCACTCATTTCCTGTCCCACTCTTCACTGTCCTGTCTAATAAAATGTTGCCCCCCCCCCAAAAAAAACCCCCAAACAAAACAAAAACAAACATACAAACTCTGTGGCACTCTTAACAGGGTTGAAGTTATGGGACGACGCTGACATGCAGAAGGTTATGAAGGTCAAAGGTCAACAGAACACCAGCTTCAACGTCACAGCCTCTGACTCCTTCTCCAAGAAGTCCAAGCTGCTGGACGTGCAGGCTAAGTTGCAAGCTAGCTTCTTAAGTGGCATGATATCAGTGGAGGGAAGCGCTAAGTACTTAAAGGTGCAGTGTGTAATATTTTTAGCTTGACCCAAAAATCTAATTCTAAGTCTTCATTATGACACGGAACATTGCACTTTTCATACATGAAAATTGGGGGGTCTGCTCCATGTCCGCCATTTAGCTGCAAAACTTGCTGTACTTTGGTCATGCTAGTAAATATTAATTTTATTATTTAGTAAATATTCATGGAAAGATCAAATTTGGCAACAGGCAGCACAGTTTCAAAAAGCAGCATAGTTGCAATACTTACTCTGGCCACCATCCTACAGTGCTAGCCTAGAAATCTAGACGCCCCTAGAGGCCGCAAATTTAGGTTTCAGCTGTAGGGGTTTAGCTCGCTAGGCTAACACAGTGCACCTTTAAAGTCCTTTAAAGCCTGTCAGTTCCAACTGAGTATGTAAGCTTGTGGCCAGAGCAGGCATTGCAATTATGCTGCTCATTACAACTATGCTTCTCATTCCTGAATTAGATCACAAATAAGTTTGCAGCCAAAATGCAAAATGGCAGACATGGAGAATATCCACCTTGTGTATAAAAAGTGAACATTTCCCAGTCATAATAAATGCTTATATATATTTATAAACTACTAAAAATATGACATACTCTACCTCTAAAGGACAGGACCGAGTCGATGCATCAGTGCAGGGTGACCCTGCAGTACAAGGAGACGACGGTGTTCAAGGAGTTGATGACGCTAGAGATGGAGATCAAGCACCCTGAGATCTTTGACAAGAACGAGGCCACGCACGTGGTCACGGCGGTGCTGTACGGCGCGGAGGCCTACATAGTGTTCGACCAGATGGCGTCCGACCTTCAGAAGAAGCAAGAGATCTATGGCGAGCTTGAATTGTCGGTGAAAAAAATCCCGCAGCTTGAGATATCGGGCAAGGGGCGGGTGGTCATCAACGACAATGAGCGGAAAAAAGTGAAGCAGTACAAGTGCACCTTCCACGGAGACTTTAAGCTGAAACAAAACCCCTCGTCCTACGAGGAGGCTGCAGTCGTGTACAAGTCCCTACCGACCATGCTGGGCCAAAAGGGCGAGGCTGCCATACCGCTGAAGGTCTGGCTCTACCCCTTGAAGAGCATCAACCCCAAGGCCGCGGAACTGGTGCGGGACATCAACGCAACCTTGGTGACGGCGTTTGAGTGCATCATGGAGGACCTTCAACAGGCCAAGATCAGGGTCCTCGACCTCATCAAGACGAGCAAGGTCATCCCGTTGGCTGAGATCACGGGGAAGCTGACGGCCTTTCAGATGAAGCTGGCGGGCTACACGGTGGTGCTGAAGAGGAAAGTCCTGGAGGTGCTTCCGGAGATCCGCGGGGGCACGGTGCCCGAGACGGCCTTTGAGGACATCCTCCACTTCCACCACCACTCGTCCTTCACCAGGCGGTGGATGACCCAGTGGCTGGACGAGAAGGAGACGGAGATGGGCATCGTGACGTCCTACGTACAGCTCATGAGGGGCATCCCGGTCGTGCCCCCGGGTCCCAGGCTGCACAAGGTCCTCTATCACCCGAGGCTCGACGTCGTCGCCATGTTCAGCTTCACCTCGCTCACCTACGCCGAGCCCTACCTGGCCAACCTCGAGGAGTGCCTCGCCTGCGAGGATTTCCGCAAGATGGCCGACGTCAAAGTGGCGACGCAAAAGTCGTTTGTGAGGAACACGGTGCCGTGGTATGAGCACCCGGAGACCATTCCGGCCATGCGGGCCTGTCTGACCCACTTCTTCATCGTGAAGGGCCGCTGCGACAAGAACTCCCTGCACACGGCGTTGATCAGCTTTGTGTCCGACACGGCGTACTTGGGATCGTCCATTCGCGTGTACAGGAACGGGGCGTGCATAAATCCACATTACAAACCTCCGAACGCGAAGTCACAGTCGGGGAGAAGCATCTTCGATGAGGGAGGACCAAATGCGAACAGAGACCATAACCCTGATGAGGAGGACCAGTTTAGACCGGATGCTGTTGATGATCATCATGCTGAATTATACCTGGATACTCCCAACGCAGTTGAGGAAAAGCCATTAAACACGTATACTACAGATGATGAAGACAAAAAAGGTAACACGCATTCTCCATTTTACCAATCAATTCATTAATTCAACTGTTAATTATTTGCTTGATTATGTTATTTGTTATACACATGTACTGAGGGGAGAGGGGTGAACTTTGGATTTTTGTATTATTCTGTGGTTTCAGTCTTTTTTGCCATGCTAAGCAGTATTGTTTGTGTATATTTTTATGCCTCTTCCAGAATTCTGGTGTCCATAGAGGAGTCAACTTGAAAAAACTCCCGCACACTGACCATTTTGCTGTTTTTGCTTTAATGAACGACGTGAAGGTCTTGTACCGAAACGTCATTCATTAAAGCAAAAACAGCTAAATGGTCAGTGTGCAGGAGTTTTTTCAAGTTGTCTGCTGAGTGACCCATGGGCCATCTCCGACGCACCTGCCAGCTGAGGTGTGCGAAAAAAAATCCAAGTTGTCCATAGAGGAGTGGAAGTGGCCTCACTGACTAGATTAAAGAATGAAAAGGTGAAACCAACCAAGGATATCAAATTAGCAATGGGATAACATTATTTTAGGCAATTTACTGTGTGATAATGTGTACATCTAATATTAATATCTAATATATTTTCTCCAGTGTTACTTTCTCATGATGACTTAGTTTCGCTTTTATTGTATCATTGAAGAAAATGTCATGTCTGAAATAAAGACAAATTGAAATGTTCTGAAATGCACTGTGGTTATTTGAACCTGTCCAAGACAGTATAGTCATTGAGTGCCATAATCAAGTGTAGCAATCAGTGGATGAATCTACTATACTGTATGAGCCCGTAATGTAGTCACAATTCATTCTGACTGGTTAAAATGTAAATCCACATACTAAGTCCCTGGATCTTCTGTCACAATTAATGCATCAAAAAAATACAAACCCCAGCATTCAAGTTTATTTTTCTGTAATTGAAGTCTGGATCATTTCCCAGCCTTACCCTACCTCCTCCCTTCCCCTCAACATTGCTGTCTGAATCGTAACAGTCATCAATTGAAGCGTAACAGGCAAGGAGGTCTACCATTAGTAACAGGCCTAAAAAACGGAAATAGTCATTTCCCAACTTGCATATTGAAAGGGCACACACATATTTGATTTCTTTTATTTGGATCTAAGAGACAAGCAAGGAGCACAAGATCCAAACATTGTGGAAGAGGTCAAATGATAGGTTGACAGATTTTATAGACTAAATACTTATACCAATAGCCTACCTGTATTATTGTAGCATTAAGCCTTTCATTCAACATGTCTGGGTACCGTCTCCATATGCGCAAACTACCAATGGCAGCTGAGCAGAACTTTGCCAAATTCTTTGCATCCCTTTTTTTTGCATCCCTCCCAACTGCAGTCCTCTTACCACATTCTTATGTAAATGCCCTAAACTTCCAAATACCAATACTACTAGCTTACACTGATATCCCAGTTGGTGAAGGCGCTCTAATAACGGCTAGTATTTCAGTAATATGAAATCAATTTTAGGTTGAAGAATGATACATTTTAGGTTGAGGAAAAAAGCCTGGACATTCAGGCTATTTATATCTTGAGTTGAGGTGAAAGTTTTGATCCGTCAAAGTGACTGGTGGGTTGACAAAATGACCCATCACAGTTGAAATTTACCCGTATTTGGCAGGTGGACGGGTGTAATGTTCCAACCCTTACGTGTTCATGTACAAGTCAAAACAGCATCCCACCTCAACTATACACAGAGTTCTCAGATGAGTTCACACACACACACACACACACACACACACACACACACACACACACACACACACACACACACACACACACACACACACACACACACACACACAGAACAGTTAACTTTCTTCCTGTATGTTGTGTCTTTTAGTGAAAGCCCACCTGGGAAACGTCAACTCCCATTGTTTTTGTGACACAGCACTCCACAGCACACAATGAATTGCATTTATGCCTCCAATGGAGTCCCAAGTGTAGTGTGGCAGGACGGTACCATGCTCATGGTACCTCAAGCATGGAGGAGGATTAGGGAGAGCACTGGTTAATTACTCCCCCCGGCCCCCCACCAACCTAACCGCTTGGAAAAAAGCTTATTCGTGTGTCAACATAGTGTAGGAGTGTGGCAATCCAACTGCAATGTCAGTTAAGAGCTTTTGCAATGTCAGACGAAAAAGTGCTTAACTTCAGCATGTTGGTTTAACAGCCCTAAATACCACACTTGTGAAAGTTTGCAGCAGTAGCAGCAGTAGTGCTCAGAGGCTGTTTTTAACCCTTAGTGTGCCACCACCAGAGGCATATGACAAATCATCTGAATTTGCTGCAAGAAACTGTTCAGAAGGTAAGGAAGGCACATTTTTACAATACATTCCTGTTAAATTTAGTCATTTTGTTTGGGTATATTTCCTTGGTCTTAATTATACACAATTCCGAAGCTTCCTGTAAGGAATGACATATTTTGAGGCCTACATTTGTCTCTCAAAATTCTGTTTACATTCTTAACCCTCCTGTTATCCTTGGGGTCTATTTGACGCCATTCAATGTTTAACATCTGAAAAATGCATGAAGTACATATTTCCTTTGCTTCATATTTGATGACTTTTCCTAAATAGATTAATTAAATGTGAAAAAAGTGAAATTTCAAAAAAAAAATGCTGTACACATTTAGGTTCAATTTGACCCCGATATGTTTTAAATGTTTTAAACATCAATGGGACATCCATATTTTGCAAATAAATGTTCTAATCTGTTTGGATAATGTGAAATACATGACAATAAGCTATTCAGCAATGTTTCTCAAAAAAAGGTTCTATTTCAGGCCCTGATAACTAAAAATTCCAATGATGTGGGGGAGGCCTAAAACTAATTTGCCGGAAAAAAAACAAAAACAAAAAAAAACGACAGTGGTGCTACTACAGCAATTCAATTATGACAAAATCCACAAACTGAACCCTGTAGCACATATAGCACCCTATAGCACCATCATGCCATCCCCCACAGCACCCCCCAACCCCCGTGCCCTGGGAGCCACTTTTGCACCCTCCCAATACACACACACCTGCATAAGACGGGTCACATACAGTCATCATTGCTGTACATACTACTCTGTACCCACTAGAAGTGATGTTAAGAGAAGCTTTATGATTGTGATGCAAAAAATGAAATGGACTATTCTGATGGTGATCACCAGTAGTAGCCTACTTCTTTAGATGTATGTGATCTCAAGGTCGGTTGCTATGTTGAGAGAGATAATGGTGCAATTCTCCTCCTCTGTTCAAAGTGTGTTGTTCCAAATGGACATAAACTATAGATGTGTGCAGCAGTGGTTATAAACTGGTGTTAGGCTACCTGACATAGAGAAGGCAGGACCTTCCAGGAACTGCAACAGCTGTGTAACTTTTTGTGAGGGACAAGCACATTGACGTCCATATAAAAGTTCTCCGGTCGGCATAAATAGTGAATAGAAGTAAACCTTGGCTACAAGTTGCCAGGCATGTCCCTTCATACCCAAATACCATGAGCATGTGATGTGTCTATAAGGAGCACACACAACCCTTTCCTTATGTGCACACTGATTCAAGCATAATAGAAATCATACAGAATATGTCTAAGATGTTCCAAAAACTGTTTTGATTGGCAATGTATCTATGTTCTTATGTAACTAGTATACTTAAGTGATAAATACACATTCAAACAAAATTAATGTTGAACTTAAAAACTCTGAATGTTTGGGAATATGTCTATTTCGTGTAGGCTTAAATTGACCCAAATGATAATAGATAGGTACTATCCTTGACAAACAAATTTATTTTGTCTTTTTAAACATTATAAATAACAGAAATTCATATTTAGGGAGTATATGGAGCCACTGAAATAGTAATAATATCTATCCATCTGTTTTTAGACCAATCAGTGACACCCCCCCCCCCCCCAGTCATGGGTTAGGTTTTTTGGTGTGTAGGCTATGTGTGGGGTGCTAGAATGTATTTAAAGGCCTTTTTATGTCACCAACAGAGCAATAGTAAATATCTTAGACAGAAACATGTGCCAAAGTTTTGATATCTGCTGATTTTATAGACATTTAAGTGGCTGGGGTCAAATTGACCCCAAGGATCACAGATGTAACCAGAATCTGAGGGTACAGGAGGGTTAATTCCAATCAATGCCAAACATTCATAATAAATTGTCTTGAATTGAATTGTCTAAACCTGCTGAATAATTCAGTGGGCCTATATCATTTGAGATAATAATATAAACCCTCATCAATATATACTTTTCATACTATAGGCCTTTACAGATTTAAAAAAACTCAGCATCTTCCTTGTTTACACGTATGTGGATATTGTTGTAAATGCATACTTTTTATACACTTTGACCGTTTACATATAATCAGAGTTTTAGCTCCCACAAATGGGTACTTTTTAGATTTTAATGATTCAAATGAAAATGATGATTATGAATATTTAGGATGATTTTTAAAAAGGGCTTAAAATGGATGCATCTTAACAAGAAAACTGCAGATAAAGCAAAGACTCTGATTGGCATGATGGCATGTTTGGCTGATCAAGTCTATAGCAAATAAGCGTCCGCAGATATGAGATGTCACATTTCACACGTCCATATTTGTTTTTATGTTAAAAAAGGCAATTGTACAATGTCTTAAGATATAAACCCATCAAAAGCTCACTTATAAATATACTGTATACAGTAGGCTCAGGGGCGGAGCTATAGGGGGGACAAGCAGCACATTTGCCCCTGGGCCCAGGGCCCTCCTACAGTTGAGGACGATATTATTAGCCCCCCTCCTGAAATTAGACATATCTCTTCATTGATCATTGAGAATGATCATTATTAATAAATATGTGTTATTCTGGAAACAAAGACACCATGGAGATAGTATCCATTAAGTTAAATTTGGACTTTTCCATTTTCACAATGAGTTTAAACAAAAAAGTGTAAAAATGGCAAGGACAAAATTATTAGCCCCCTTATCATTAATAGTCAATACAGTGCCATTTATGAACAAAAATTGACACCAGGCACTTTGATTAGTTGTTAACTATGTTGGCACATGTCCTACCAGGGATTTTGGCCCATTTTTTTCATCGCAAATAGTTAAGCTGGTCCAAATCGCATGGATGCTGAGCATAGACATTCATTTTCAGCACTCTTCAAATACTATCTAAAGGATTGAGGTCTGAACCACTCCATGACCATGGTTTTAGTATCCTTGAGGAACATTTGAACTATTTTGGATGCAAGTTTTGGGTTATTATCTTATTGAAAGATGCAGTGAAGATCTTAGCTCCCTCTATGAGCATATTTTTGCAAGGTAACTTTCCATATTCTATCATAATTTTCAGTTTTTATGGTGCCGTACACCCAAACAAGGTTTCCTGTGGCTGAGGCTGCCACAGAATGATGCATCCACCACCATGTTTAATTGTGGAAACCATCTTATAACGATTCAAGGCCTATCCCTTTCTTCACCTGACAGAAGCAGAATTCATGCATCAAAGCAAGTGCAATTGAATATCATCAGATGAAAGCAGAGATGTTCAAAACTCATTTTTGAGTTTCAAATGTTCACAGGCAAAGCTCAATAACACTCTGATATGCACTGCCTTTAGTAAAGGGGTTCTTCTGTGATGATGGCCCCAAAGCCCAATATGATGACAAGCCCTAACAACTGTCTTTCTTGGTGGGTGAAAAAACTCCAGGTGAGGCCAGGTCAATAACAATCATCTAGGCAGGTGTCTAATGCTTCTTTGGTCTAATGAGGCCATGCAGTTTCCACAGTGGTGGGGCATCAAGTTTAGTCTGTTATTCAGCCTCAGACACAGGGAGTCTGGGTCTGAATCTGGATTGCTGGGTCTTCCAACAACATTGTAACCCAAAGCATACATTTAGATTAGTTCAGAGGTTCTTCAAGGACATTAAAACCATGATATTGGAATCACCCGCTCATAGTCCAGTCCTCAATCCCACTGAGAGTCTGTGGTTAATGTCTATGCTCAGCATCCATGCGATTTGGACCAGCTAGAACACTTTGCAGTGAAGAAATGGGCCAAAATCCCTAGTGGGGCATGTGCCAACCTAGGTAGCAACTTATCAGAGCCTGTTGTCAGTTTTGGTTCATAAATGGCGCCATATTGACTATTAATGATCAGGGGGCTAATAATTATGTCCTCGCCATTTTTCCCTTTTTTTGTTTAAACTCATCGTAACAATAGAACAATCCAAATTCAACTCATTGAACATTATCTCCATCAGTGTTTTTGTTTCCAGAATAACAGAAACGGTTAATAATGGTCATTCTTACTGAGAAATCAAGAGAAATGTCTAATTTCAGGAGGGGGGCTAATAATATCGTCCTCAACTGTATATCGGTGATGGGGGCCCTATAAGTGTCTTGCCCTGGGGCCCTATGTCCAATTGTTCCGCCACTGAGTAGGCTACACATACTACATGAAAATGCAACGTAATGTATTTGCCCTCTAACGCTCACTCTTGTGTTGTAGCCATGCACTCTGATCGGCAGATAGCTGCCCTCGGCCGGCCCTTGCATCCTGGCATGCTCTACAACGCTTGCAATGACACCTATATTCCAGGTAGGCTACAGCTCTACAACGCTTGCAATGACACCTATATTCCAGGTAGGCAACAGCTCTAAAACGCTCGCCCCGTTTATGCTGCGGGCCCAGGAACTTAAGCCCAGGAACTTAAGCCAAGGAATTCAGGGCTAGAAATCCTGGTTAGTTTATACTGCAGGTTTAAACTGAAAATTCTAATTAGAATGTTAGCCGAGGTAACCCATTCAAAAATGACCTGTAAGCACTGGAGCTTACTGGTGGCCCTGGCAGTTGATGACCTGTTACCTAGACAACAGTTTGTGGTTTGGCCCAGCCCTGGCAGCAGTTTCCTGCCCAATTGGGCTGTTTAGGATGGCCGTCTGACTCTGCGGGTAAATATGTCATTTAGCAGAAAAAAACACCCAAACTGTGGCCATAGAAATCAATAGAATTGGGCGGGATTTAGTGCTTCCAGGGGGTTTTGAGCATTCTTTGGGCTGGAAGTCATCAGCCTCATCTGGCAACCCTGACTGCCAGTATAAACGGGTACAGGGGCTGAGCTTAGGGCCTGCAGTATAAACGGGGCTAATGACACCTATACTGCCATACGAAGGCAAAGTGCAGTAACTACATAATTTGTCAAAATTGAGTTTAATGACTGAATATTGTTTTCATAAAAACGCATTCATCTTGTCACAAAGCATTATGATCCAAATGTGTTCCATTTTAGAGATATTACTATGTGAAATTTGCAATAACTCCAATATCCAACCTATTTTTTTCTCAGTTTCAATTTTGCCGTAGTTACTGCACTTTGCCTTTGTAGAGCAGTATAGTCCAGATGGGCTACTGCAAGGCAGTAAGTCATTAAGACGTCATCAGAATCCCAGAGCCAGACTTGGCCATTGTGTGTCTCTGTCCACTTGCCTGTCTGTGTGTCTCTGTCCATATCTGTGTGTCTTCGTCCACTTGCCTGTCTGTGAGTGTCCGTATCTGTGTGTCTCTGTCCACTTGCCTGTCTGTGTGTCTCTGTCCATATCTGTGTGTCTTCGTCCACTTGCCTGTCTGTGTGCCCATGTCTGCCTGTTTGTGTCCATGTCTGTGTGGATTTCTGCTTTCCTTTCTGTGTACTTGTCTCTGCTTGCGTCCCTTGTGTCTGTCTACTGCAGGTGCATGCTGTAACCAACATGTGCAGTATTCTATTCTATATGAATTTCAAGAAGCGTGTGATTTTTAGTATGCAGCGTAAGTTTCTTGATAGTCAATATTTCAAAGAGCATGTTCACTTTTTCTCTCTCTGCACATTTGGTTCAGACATGGTTAGGATGTGAAAGTGGTTGAGTGTTTTCTGTTCAAAAACAATAGCCCCCTCTAGTGGGGACTTTGGGTTCCTGCATGTTACTGCACACCCATGTAAAGCATGTCTGCGTGTCTGTGTTATGGTCAAAGTAAAAACAAACAAACAAACAAGAAAACAATCGGAAACATTACATTTGTAATGGTTATGGTGTCATGTGACCTTTACCCCAAGGTGTAACACTGTGGTCAGATGAAGTCATGCAGGACACTTGATCGTCTAAGATTGTCTTTTGGTTTGGGGGTTGATAAATGACCCAGGCGGGATTCGAAGCTGGGCATGTTAGCGTGCTGTCTCACTGTATGTCTGTGTATGGACAAAGTTAAAAAAAAAAACACTAGCACATTGCATTTGTAATGATTATGGATACATTTGTCCTTCACCCCAAGGTGTGACCCTGTGGTCAGATGAAGACATGACGAAGGTCATGAAAATCAGAGGTCACCAGAACACGTCCTTCGATGTCACCGCATCCGACTCCATGAAGAAGAAAACAAAACTCTTGGACATCAGCGCCTCGCTAAAAGGCAGCTTTCTGGCGGGATTAATCTCCATCGAAGGCTCCGCCAGCTTTCTGAACGACAGGATTTCATCTTCGCGCCAATGCCGGGTGACGATGCGTTACAAGGAGACGACGCTGTTCAAGGAGCTGGTAGCCACGGACATGGAGGTGAAACATCCGGAGATCTTCGGGAGGAACGAGGCCACGCACGTGGTCACGGCGGTGCTGTACGGAGCAGAGGCCTTCATGGTGTTCGACCAAATGGCGGCCGACTACCTGGAAAAAAATGAAGTCAAGGGAACCCTCAAGGTAGGGGTGGGCGATATGATGATATTAAATCGTGAATCGTTATCCATTTAGCTTCTAATTTAGTATCTGTGAGGTTCTGTATGTGTGTAAATTTGTTAAGGAAAAGTTAAAAACGCAAATGTATCATTTTATCATTGTATTTGACTGATACCTTCAATAAACATATAAATAATAATAATAAAAGAATCGTGAATCGTGATATCGAGTACAAGATCGTCTCGAATCTGCCAAAGTGAAGAAATCGTAGAGACCGTCTTGCAGTGAGTGTGTTGACTATCAGTATCAAAGTGATGTTTACTTACTTGTGTTGTTGTCTTAACTTTTATTCTTTACATTATTGTATTCTAATTGTGCACTTTATGAGAGTGTCATCAAACAACATTTTATTAACTGCAAATTGCAAATTGCATATCAAAATAGATTTTTGTTGTTTTTATTTTTTGGATGGAAGATCGTGATGAAAAAAAAATCGTGATATGACATTTTTGCCATATCGCCCACTTTTACCTCAAGGCGATGATCGACAAAATCCCTCTGCTTAAGCTGTCGGGGGAGGGATCAGTGGCCATGTCGGAAGAAGATAGACTCAAGGCAAGGCGGTTCAGCTGCAAGTTTCACGGCGACTTCAAATTGAAAGAGAATCCATCGTCCTTTGAAGAGGCTGTGGTCGTGTACAAGCGCCTTCCCTCGCTGCTGGGCCAGAAGGGGGAGGAAGCAGTGCCCTTGAAGGTATGATGATAACACGGGATGAGATGAGAGATGATAACATGGAATGAGATGATAACACGGGATGAGATGAGATGATAACATGGGATGAGATGAGATGAGATGATGATCCTCTCTGCACTGGCTCCCTGTTAGTTTTAGAATCGATTTTAAAATGCTCCTTCTTGTTTTTAAGTCACTCCATGGCCAGGCCCCTGTTTACATTTCGGACATGCTACGGCATTGCTCTGCATCCAGGCCCCTCAGATCTAAGGACAAAGGTCTCCTCCAAGTTGGCCGGTCCGCCTGAAGCAAAAAGGGGATCGTGCATTTGAAATTGCAGCTCCACGCCTCTGGAACAGTTTACCTCCCGATATTAGATCTGCTCCCACGACGTCTGCTTTTAAATCTAGACTTAAAACCTATTTATATACATTGGCTTTTGATTCTTAGATTTTAGTTTCCTTAATTTTGTTGTTTTTATTGCACCAAATGTATACTTTTAGCCCTTGCCCCTATAGTTTTAACTTCCCCTTCCCCTTCATTTTTATCACTTTATGTACTCAAATTTTTCTAAGCTCCTTTTATGTGTCTTATATAGTCAATGCTGCCAGTGCTGCAACTCTACACTGTATGCAGATGTTTTATTTCCTTTACATTGAAATGCTATGTGCTACTAATATGCTTTACTTTCTTTATTTATCTTGCTATTTTTTATTCTAACCAGCCTCTGTGCAGCACTTTGGTCAGTTTTGTACTGTTTTAAATGTGCTTTAGAAATAAAACTTACTTACTTACTTACTTACATGGGATGAGATGAGATGAGAACATGGAATGAGATGAGATGAAATGAGATGATAACATGGAATGAGATGTTTTGGTATTTCGTGTTCTAGGATGCCCCTTAGCTGATGGGCATGTCAGCTACTCTTCCTGGGGTCTACACAGGACACAAGACAAACAAGACATCCACACACAAGATTATATATTACTGTATATATTCATATATGTGTATATATCAGCAGAGAGGCTATAGAATCTTGATGTCATGCACTAATTTATGGTGAAAGAATAACTGCCTCTTTTCATATAATATTATGTTTTGCGGTACCCAACCAAATCAAATACAATGGATAATAGATTAAATGTGTACTAGAAACAAGAAAGTGGTGACAATTCTTTTAAATCCTAACCTGCACAACCACCTTTAAGTACAGTTATCCATAAAATACTGCTGTATTTGTTTTGTTTTTGGGTTTTTAAAACATGGTCATATGGAAAAGTAGGTGAATGATGGGTGGCTAATTGAATTTAGGTTGTGGGATGGCCTGCATTGTTGGTTGGTTGGTTGTTTTGACCACTTCCCTTTCTTGCCTGGTTCTCGTGCAGAACCCTCGCGCATTTCCGTCCAAACATGTGCGTGAGAACCAGATTATATCTACTCAGCAAACTCAGGCCCGGGGGCCACATGTGGCCTGCTGAGCCATTTCATGTGGCCCGCAGAGCCTTCTCATGTGGCCCGCAGAGCCTTCAGGAGAAAGACAACTTTTAAATCCAGATTTCATGCGGTCACTCAACTGTCTTAAAAAGGCTACCTAAAACAGGGGTCTTGCCACCTTAATATTGAGCAAGTACATTGGCTACATCTAAATACATTTCATGAAAATGTGCAGGAATGGCAAAGCTGACAAGTTATGTTGATATACACTATTTCTTATTATTGACACAGTCAAGTCGCCTGCGACATCTGGCCCTTCAGTCCATTTTCTTTTTTAAAATATATATTTTAGGGGCTTTTATGCCTTTACCTTGCAGGACAGTTGAAGATGGTGAGAGGAAGCGAATGGGACAGAGAGACAGGGTAGGATCGGGAAATGACCCCGGCCGGACTCGAACTGGGGTATCTGTGGGTGGGCATGCAAGCCCAAATGTGGGGGGCTTAGCGCGCTGCGCCACAGCGCTTCCTTCAGTCAATATTCTATACCTAATATGGCCCTTGGGCCAAAATAATTGCCCACCCCTGCTATACACTATCTATTTAGCTGATTATGTTCTAGTTTGTAGGTTACTTTAGATAGTTCACCATTTGCACACCTCAGATCTAATGGGTGTGTTGGATGTAACCAATGGTTCAAAGTAACTGAATATCTCACACACACCGTCTGCACACCAAACTCACCTGAAGAATCTCTGAACAGCCGAAACGTTGTGAGCAATACAATTGCATGTGTTATGGACGGTTTAGGTTAGTGTAGTTTATTTGGTTTATTTAGTCAGGGACTAGTCAGGTGCAAAGTGTATTAATTACAAAACTACAGAGATGATCTGCACCAGATTATATATTAGAAGCTAATTTCCGTCTGCAGTCCCTGGTCAGGTGAAAAACATAAAATACAATAAAATAAGCGTGTCCTCAAGCGTGTCCACATACTTTGCATAAAAGCGTCCAAGTCTAAGTCCTAAATATATGGTAATGTAATGAAGGCAGCCATGGCCTAATAAGTTCAAATCCCACCTGACCTCACATCCTACACCTCCCTCCATGGCTGAAGTGCCCCTGAGCAAGGCACCAAACCCCACCTTGCCCGGGAACTTTTTATTCTATTTTCACCTGCCATGCCTTATATTTTTATTTTATTTGATGTTATTTTATGTTACATAATTTTTATCTGACTTTACTGTACAGCACATTGAATTGCATTCATGAAATGCGCTATACAAATAAAATGGCCTTGCCTATCTTGAAAAATAATAACTGTAAGTCACATTGGATAGGTGTGCAGGGCTCTAAATTAATCTTACTAGTTACCAGGGCTCTAAATTAACACACGCCAACACGCCAAACACGGGTGAAAATTAATTTTGGCCGGTAGAAAAAAATGCCTACCCGCCCATTTGGCTAGTAGCGCCCGAGTAGCCTACAGTAAATTGTGAACGGTAAACGGCGGCTTGTAGGCCTATGACAACGATACGGCGAGATTTCCTACATTACCCATAAACACTCCCGTCATGACCCCACCCCACCGTCAGCTTTCCGAAGCAGCAGCCGCTCCATGCTGCTGTTGCGCGCGCCAGGAGAGAAAAGCATTTCAGAGCTCTTGTGCGCTCACACTATTTTGACAGCCAACTCTCCCCTGCTCCTGTCGCTTTCGCTCCACCACTTTTAACGTCACTATTAGGCCTACTGTTACTATTAGCATTCACCGAAACCGACACACCTTGCTCTAACAGGCTGCATTTTTAAGCTGCGAGGAGCTGACCGAAGAGTTTCAATAACTGGAGTGTTGTGGAACGAAATTGCGACAAGGGCAGAGGAGGAGAACGGACTGTCAGAGTAGTGTGAGCGTAGCTGTCAGTTGTCGTCTGAAATGTTTTAAATCCTGACTAGTAGTTACTTACCGTTAATCTTACAAGCTAAACACACACTCGCTAATGAGTCAAAGTGGCTAGTACCGTAAGTAGGTATTTTTTTACCAGCCAAACTGAAATTTCAATAGCATTTGGCCGGTTAGCTGGTGTTAATTTAGAGCCCTGATGCAATGCCATGTAATGTCATGAAGGTCTAATGCAATGTAATGTCATGAAATGCTATGAAGGTCTGGCTGTTATGCCGTGTACAGACCAGGAGCAAACAGAGCGAACGAAGCGACGGAAGTCATTATTTCTCTATGGAGGGCACACGACCTGCGCTACCAAAGCGAATCAAACATGTCAATGCTGCGTCTCGAGCGAACACAGCGAATTCAAGGCGAAACTTCTTCTGCTACCCACGCTACCAGGCAGCGTAGTTCGCTCTTGGTCTGGACACGGCATTATGCGATGTAATGTAATGTAATGTGATGCTTTGAAGGTCTGGCTGTTATGCAATGTAATGTAATGCAACGTAATGTAATGCAATGTCATGAAGGTCTGGCTGTACCCGCTGGTCAACCTTGAGTCCAAGGCCTCCAAGCTGGTGCGAGACATCAACTCATCAGCCGTGGCCATCCTCGAGTCCGTCATCGAACACCTCCACGACGCCAAGATGAGAGCCCACGACCTGATCAAGCTCAGCAAGGGCATGAACCTGACGGTGCTCAGGGACAAGCTGGAGACCTTTCAGAGCAAACGGACGGAGTACACCGTCTTCCTGAAGAGGAGGTGGGCGCTCTAGTTTCTTAGCCTGGGAACTCCCATACTGCCTTTAGTTCTACACAATCGTTTCGATCTGAAAGACACACTTGTGATTAGGTCTGGTGTTAACCAGGCAACTAGTTTCTAACTGTTTGCTATACATAGGTTTCCCGTTCTGTCTGTTTGTCTGTCAGCAGGATAACTCAAAAACTAATCAACGGATTTGACTGAAACTGTGGAGTTGTTGGTAATGACCCAAGGCACAAGTGATTAAATTCTGGTGGTGATCCGGATCACGAACCGGAACCAGGACTTTTAAAAAGATTGAGTGAGCAGGATAACTCAAAAAGTTATGAATGGATTTGGATGAAACTCTGTCAAGTGATTAAATTCTGGTGGTGATCCGGATCACGAACCAGAACCAGGACCCTTTTAAAGATTATTTACCATTGCTGGCCTATAAATATAGACGCCCCTCATGTATGAAAAGTGTACTTTTCGCAGTCATATTACATACATAGAATTTGATGGTGATGGTAAGTAGTCATTAAAAAAGTTACGTTAATGAATGGGAAGCATGAATTCTGGAAAGAAACAGCAAAAAATATTACACAGTGCCCCTGTAAAGAGCAGATGATACATAGAAGATGTTAAATAAATTGTCTATGTGTTGAATTAACACATTTTTAGTAGAGAAAGTGCGCTCAACTCCGAAAAGTTTCTTACAAGGTCTTTGGGTGCGAGCAAACAGCAAAGTTCATGTATAGTAAAAAAGCCGCACTCCCGGATCAATTTCTTGCAGTTTTAATACTGGGTTAGCATGGCAGACAGACAGACGTTTCGGCCTAAGCCTTCTTCAGCGTCTTTACAGAGGATGTAGGCAGGGTGGTTTTTAAAAAGACCAGTCATGACGTCAGCTAATTGCCACGTAAGCCGTGGGAAAAATAAAATATATACATGTGAATCATAAAGAAAAAAACAAGAATAGACACACCACACCATGCGTGACAGAAAATAAAATAAAAGATAATCATAATAATAGCATTTCCATACAAGTGTCATTATATTACAACCGACTCAAATAAAGCAATTCATGATCAATTGTCAATCAATGACACTTGTATGGAAATGCTATTATTATGATTATCTTTTATTTTATTTTCTGTCACGCATGGTGTGGTGTGTCTATTCTTGTTTTTTTCTTTATGATTCACATGTATATATTTTATTTTTCCCACGGCTTACGTGGCAATTAGCTGACGTCATGACTGGTCTTTTTAAAAACCACCCTGCCTACATCTGTAAAGACGCTGAAGAAGGCTTAGGCCGAAACGTCTGTCTGTCTGCCCTGCTAACCCAGTATTAAAACTGCAAGAAATTGATCCGGAATTAACACATTAACATTATATTTTGGTCCTGTGCATTCATTCAGGTTGAAGGGGGTGCTTCCAGAGATCAGGGGTGGGACGGTGCCCGAGACGGCCCTGAACGACATCCTGCGGTTCCACGAGGAGTCGACCTTCTGCAAGGTCAAGATGAGGGACTGGCTGGACGAGAAGGAGACGGAGATCACCATCGTCCAGTCTTACCTGGGCCTGCTGGGCAGCACCTCGCTCGTGCCACCGGGTCCGGAGCTCGACAGGGTGCTGTACGACCCGAAGCTGAACACCGTGGTGGTGTTCAGCTTCACCTCGCTGCAGCATCCGGAGCCGTACCTGGCCAACATGGAGGAGTGCCTCAACTGCGAAGACTTCACCAAGATGGCCGACGTCAAGGTACTTACAAGCTTATACTTAACCCTTGAGAGACAACACCGGATAATTTATTTATTCATAATAAAAAAACAAAAAGAATTTTATCTGTGCTGCTCCGGTGTTGTCTCTCAAGTGAAGATTTCCTGCCTCTCCCCCGTCGATGCACCAGATGATAAAGCAGAAGCGCGATGAATTACCCTTTTGCTTATATTTAACCCCTTTATGCAGAGCCTATGTTATAACCTTACTGTCACCAAAATTGTAATGGCTATGTCTTAATATCAGTTACGTAAGGCTGCCGGTAATGTCATAGCAATGTTGTTAAGATGTAGTTGAGTGTTTTCAGCAAATAGTGAATACGTAGGCCCATCGATGACCCCATCCGCACTTAGAGGCTACCTTCACTTGGGGACCTTTTTCTCCATACTGTTATACTTTTTCATGACATGTAATTGAAGGCAAAATGATGGTGTGAAGAGAAATAAATCATTAACCCATTGATGCCTAAAGCACCTGTAAAAAATGCCTGCTGAATGCCTAAGCCCTTGTTGGAAAAGTTCTCCTCAGCCTATAAAAACCTATATCTCAGCCTCTAATGCACATAAAACATGAAATTAGTTGCATTTAGACCCTAAGACCCTCATTGTGCATTAGAATGTGTTCATTCAGCTGTAGCATACCTGTACCCACATTTTTTATTAAATAAGCTAAAATCTCATGAGCCTGAATGTAACGTATATGTCGCTCCAGGCACCCAAGGTCAAACAACATACGAGTCATCAGGCATCAATGGGTTAATTAATTAAATAATTCATTCATTCATTCATTCATTCATTCATTCAAGGTCGCGATCGATAAGGCCGCGAAGGTTGTCTCCGGGCAGAACACAGTGCCCTGGTACAAGTATCCGGGCGCCATCCCGGCCCTGCGGTCCTGCTCTCCCCTCTTCCTGGTGGTGAAGGCCAAGTGCATGAGGAACCCTCTGCACTCTGCACTCATCAGCTACGCGCAAGACGACTCCCACCCGGGGTCCTCCATCCGGGTGTACAAGAACGGGGTCTGCATCAACCCCCACCTCAAACCCCCGGGGAAGAACCCAGAGGCGGGGGGGCAGCCAGGCGGAGGTAAAGGAGCAACCGCAGTAACGAGCAAGCGAGGAGCGGAGAAGATGAAGACTGAAGAAGAAGAAGAGGATGATCCTTTAGGCCCTGCTGATCATCAAAAGACTAGCAAGAGCACGGCGACGGATGGGAGCCCATGGAATAATGATGATGATGATGGAAGCATCACCACTCCAGAAGATCCATTCACTGCCATAGATGGTAAGGCTAAGATTTCCCAGACTATGACATACCGTACATGTTTTTAAAAAAAACTGAAAGAGTTTATATTTCACTGTTCGGGGTTAGTGTAAAAATGCCGAAGCTCATCAAAGAATCAGGCTCCATTTGCACTGTTTACTAACCTTAACTTTATGAGAAGAATCCAAAGGTTCATCAGAGAACCTTTAGAGATTTTTCCCATTGAGAGTAAATAGAATCTAAATGAGGCAACTCTGCATTTTTCTCAAACACCTACAGGTTCTTGATTCTAGACTAGATCGTTGAGTTTCAACCTACGCACAGTATCATCCTGTGTTCATTCCATACAAAACTGTTAGGGTTTCCCATTCTTAGTGCATTCAGGCCGACTGAGAACCGTGGCGGTGCCCGTTCCCGCGCCTACTCGCAAACCGGCCGTCGTGTTCACACCAAAGATTTTAGCGTTTGCGAACCGGAAAGTTGGTTCGCAATACGAACCGCAAAATACTTGTTTTTTCTCCGCAAACCGTGAGGACAACATGTCCGTCAGCAGGTTCATCCGGGTAACACAGTCACGTGCTGAAAAAGCACATGAGCACGCAGATGAGCACTTTAGTACCGAACTTAACTGGTGCGGGCACCGGCTCCGTTCTAGTCGGCCTGAAAACGCTATCTGTGGCTGCATGAAGGTTTTAGGGGAACTTATATTTTTTTACAGTGTACAGTATGTTTACTATTTTTTTTAAATATATATATTAACAGGTATTACATTTTCCCTAAATGTGGCAACTATACATTTTCCTCCACCACCTACAGGTTCTTGGTTCTAGACTAGATCATTGAGGTTCAACCTACGCACAGTATCATACTGTGTTCATGAAGAGGAGGGAAGAGTGGACAAGAAGGGTGGATATGTAGAGACAAAAAAGCTCCCCCACACTCTTCACACTTGTTTTTATGTTTCGGTCTAATGACCTTCTTCAAGCAATCTAGTGGTTCCAATCCTACGTACTTTGCAAAAGGAGGTGTGCAAGAATTCTAAAAATAGAGAGTGGATATGTACCTGTCAGTAGCCTAATGTTGGTGTCATTTTCAAATGTTGTTGTTCTATTTTTTTCTATATTGGGTGGGTGTGGTGAACTTTTTTTTTGTCATTGGTGAGACTTTCAGTGCGAAGACACCAATGACCATGGGTGTGCTTCTGGGTTGAGTTTCTTTTTTAATATTATTATATACATACATCATTATATTTGCTCTTTTAACTTCAGAACTTCAGAACTTGCCAAACTCCTGTACTTTGAAAATAATGTATCTAATAAAATGGCATTGCCAATTGTTTCTATTGCCTTTTTTTGCTGAAGACATTAGACTATTCCTGTGTGTGTGTGTGTGTGTGAGAAAGAGAGAGACAGAGAGGGATAGAGAGAAAGAGGCGTGTGGCTGTGGTTTCTGTCAACACCTACAGCCTTGTGAGTGTGAAAGGGGATTTCCTTTCATTTCCATGTTGTCAGGGCTGGACTGGCCATCTGGCATAGCGGGCATTTCCCTGCACCCTCGTGGGCCCCTATATTCAGAAATGCTATTTTTTTTTCTTCTTAAAAACCTGAAAATAGGGGCCCATGAGGGTGCGGGGCCCACCGGTAAGTCACTTCTGCGCCACTAATTATGAGGCACCCCTTTGAGCCAAAAGTGCCCGGGCCCTATTTCTCCCCCAGTCCAGCCCTAATCAGGGCCAGATTAAGATGGCCTGGGACCCTGAGGCTACAGGTTGCTAAGGCAAACATTGCGGCTAATTTACATAGTGTCATAATTACGAGCAAGGAATTAAAGCTAACATGGCTAGCAACTGTACTGAAAACAACAGATACATTTGTCGATATTGCATCCTGTCACAATTCTGCAATTTTTCACTTTTGGTCAATCAGCAATATTGCAGTCTAGTTGTATGTACTGTATTACTGTATATTATGTAAGTTATACTGGAGGACTTGCAAAACTGGTGTATTATGCATGGATTGCGTTCTCACACAGACCCTCGTGCATTCTCGCCCAACTTCGCGAGCTTGTGAGAACCAGGTTATGGATTGCGTACATTGACAGGAAATCTGGCTACTTAGTATTTTAAATCAGGGGAAGTGAATATTTATCAGAATCGGCTTTACACTTTCGTACATGTATGTTGAAATGTACTGGAAGACAGGCATAAACTGAAACAAAATTACTGCTCCACAAGTGTCACACATTAGACTTTATTGCAGAGAGACTTTTCAACATAACACAAGACCAATGTTGCTTTGGCAGTGCTTTTGTTTAAACTTGAAAACATTAAAACATGCACATTACACACGCAAACATTTTCAATATTTCATTTCTTGTTTAATTGTACAGCTACATTAAAAAGTGTAGTCAGCTAACACTGATGACTTACATTTCCAGCTTTTCTCGCATGTAAGATTAAAAGGTACACTGTGCAGGAAATGGTCAAAAAAGGTACTGCCACTATGCTGCTCATTGAAACTGTGTTGCCTATTTCCACATTTTATCTTTCCATGAAAGTTTACTGAAGAATAAAGTCATATTTTCTAGTATGGCTCGAGTACAGTCCTTTTTGCAGCTAAAAATGGCTATTTCTGGAAATTCTAAATGGTGGACCATGGAGAAGATCCCCCTTTTAATGTATGAAAAATGCAATTTTCCCAGTCATAATGAATACTTTGAATTTGATGGTGGTGGTAAGTATTCATGAAAAAGGTAACATTAGTGAATGGGTTGGTGATGAATATTAATGTAAATCAAATGTAAGATTTGTATTAATACTAAGTGCAGTTAAGGCTTCTTCTAAGTTTAAATCCTACTGTTTTATAAAATCTAATCCAGTTGCTTCAAATTGTTCTATAGACCCCTTTACCGTTTGTACACAGATGTGACGTAATCGGGCTGCACGAGCATTATTGGAGCAGAATGGACCATGTACCACACATTTGTAAAGAAACTAGCCAGTTGTTTTTTTCCCGAAATAAGAAAATGGAATGTTACGATAACTTCAGTCCAGTCTGTACGTTTAATTTCTGTAACAACAAACATCTCCCATGCTTCTGGCACAGCCTATTCCCTCTCGGAGTAGCGTAACAAGTGTACTTTTTAGGATCTCTATTTATATTACAAATGCACACGCTTCAGGATGGCAGGTCTTCTCACATTAGGGTCTGCACTGTCTGTTTGTGTTTGTGTGTGTGTGTGTGTGTGTGTGTGTGTGTGTGTGTGTGTGTGTGTGTGTGTGTGTGTGTGTGTGTGTGTGCGTGTTTGAGTCAACAATGCGTGCATAGTCAGTGATGATGTAACTCCTAAAGGGGTCCATTGCAAGAGCAAAGCTATGACTACAGTGTGGGCATCTTAACTGCAGACAGACATTGAAGCTTACATTACAATTGCCTTTCACAGAATATTGATCAGGCTACCTTGTGATCTTGATGGTTTGCTGAACATGTTGATCTTATATTTGACATACTTCGATCATGTCTTAGCCCAGGTCTTCCCAGGTTATCGTTGGTGCTCTCTCCGGCCATTATAAACCAAGTTAAAACCGGGACATACCATTATAAAGCAGGACAACCAGGTTAAAACCGGGACATACCATTATAAAGCAGGACAACCAGGTTAAAACCGGGAAAGGTGGCAACACTATAAAGACTGTAACTACAGACAGAAATCGAAGAGGAAGCCTATTATAGAGGCTGACTCAAGAAAGTGCCTTTCTTAGAAACTTCACTACATACACCACAACTAGCCTAGTAAACTAACGGCACCCGCTGGCGGTCAATTTTTTTTTAACCTGCAAGTGGTCTAGCCCCGCATAATGATTCAATTCTGCCACTATGCCCTGAATCCGGCAAACCAATCACAACTTAGAGATGTGTTTTGAATCGAATCATCTGGGTTTTGAGGGAGTGGCTTGCGACTGGGAAAGCACAACTAAAAATATAGCCCTGATTTGTCAGAGCGTTGGCCTATAGGCACAGGCACGGTTTGAAAAACAACGGGTTGCAATCATCAACAATCTTCGGATGTATCGTTAATCGTGGCCAGACTAAATTAAACATCCATCTCACATTTAGTCTGGTTTATCAGGCTACACTAAAACATGATCTTGACACGCTTGCAGATCTTAGCCGAGGTCTTAGCCCAGGTTATCATTGGTGCTCTGTGTGCGAGTAACCTCCTCTAGCTCCCTTGAAGGCTGCGTGGCAGTGCCCTCATACTCACGTCTGGACACACGTGCCGACAGCCGGCCGAACATGCCCCTGAAGGTGGCCCTGAGCGCGGACGAGGAGAAGTAGTAGATGAAGGGGTCCAGGCAGGTGTTGAAGGTGCTGGTGAGCACGGCGTAGTTGCGCCACTCAGGATTCTTCTTTGTGACATAGCCCACCAGGTGAGACATGTTGTAAGGTCCAAAGCAGACAACAAAGATCACCAAGGTGCCGAGGGCCAGACCAATGGCTCTGCGACGCCGTTTGGGGCAAATTTTGGGCAGGCGGGAGAGGATACGGATAAAGTTGATGTAGCAGAAGCAACAGATAAGGAGAGGCACACAGAAGACCAGGAAGAACAGCTGTAAGCGAAATGGCAGAAGTATTTTTAGCTGACCCTCATTGAAGTCATCATAGCATTTTGTGCAGTCTTCTGTGGTGGTGTTGTGGTCGTGTTCGTGGACATGGTGATGGTCGTCATAGTACTGCATGATGTACACAATGCTGCACTCTGCCATGGAGATGATCCAGATGATGATGCTACCCACTACAGCATAGCAAGGCTTTCTGTTCAGTTCATATTTGACGGGAAAGGCGACGCCGAGGTAACGCTCGACACTTATGGCGGTAAGAAACAGACTGCTGTTGTAGATGGTACCATAGAAGATGAGGCCTGACAGAGGGCACAGGAAGTGAGCCATTTTCCACTCCATGTCGTCAGCAACGGCTTTCATCCAGAAGGGAAGGAAGATCAGGAAGAGAAGGTCGGAGATGGTGAGTCCGATCAGCAGGACGTCAACGGGAGTTGCACCCTGTCGCACCTTCTTGATGAAGGCGTAGAGCGCCACAACGTTGGCTGGAAGCCCAAAGATGAATGTGGTGATGTACACTGGAAGTACTATTCCTTTGTTCAACATTTTGCTGCCTGTCAAAATCAGAGTAGCTCATTTGAAATACAGACATTTTGGGCATTTCTCAAAGTCTAATGTGCACCCCTCCAAGTGTACCAGCCTTCAAAATCATGCCCAGTGATCGGATACTCTTTGGTGAACTCTGCGAGTATGCAATCACTGGGCGTGACTAATTAGGCTGACACACTTCCAAGGCTCATAAATTTGACATAAAGAAATGGCCATTGTGTACATACTACATTGCAAAAGAGTTTCATTTTAGCAAGATCTTGTGACTCACATTTTTAGGATATTTTATGATCAACAGAATGCCATTTGTAAATTTAGGCATATTTAAGTTACATATTGATGAACATATCTCTGGTAATTCAACTTCATTCAAACCATACAGTGAGACTAATAAGTATTTGATACCTTGATGATTTTGTTGGTTTTGTTGGCTACCAACAAAGAAATGATCAGTCTGTAATTTTAATGGTAGGTGAACTCTACCACGGAGAGACAGCATATCAAAAAGATCCAAAAATTAACTCTAAAGAATATATTAATTGATCATTTCATTGAGGGAAATACGTATTTGATCCCCTGCCAACCATTAAGAGTTCTGCCCCCACAGACCAGATAGGCACTTTCAGTCAACTTCTTGTGTGAATTGAACACACCTGTAAATAGTGACCTGCATAAAAGACACATTCACTACGTATACATAACGTTTTAATTCCAAATTAATAATTGAGAATTCAATAGTTCCGTCAAGCTTACGCGCTGGGTCCTAACACTAAGAAAACAATTGGTAACACTTAATGCCACAGAAGATTAAAATCCTGTAGAGCGTGTATGGTACCCCTGCCTCAGATGGAACTTGTGCAGGCTCACCTCAGATGTGCCAACAGGGCCGGTTATAAGCATAGGCCGGCTAGGCGGTCGCCTAGAGCGCAATGTGAAGAAGGAGCGCCGAAATGGCGCTCTCCGATGCGTAATTTTGCGATATGGTTTTTTTATGAAGTCGCAATCAACAAAGCCTGGCGAAAGCGCTCCTCACGGCAAAGCGCCCCTCAGCCAATAGTAATATCGCTTTCAACTGTCTCTGGGAAGTCTGTGAACCAATAAACAGACAGTCCTGAGAAAGGGGGCGGGACGAGTGACAGCGTGCGATCTATTTTGAATTTGGAGACTCATTCGAGAGACAGAGGGCAAGCGCGAACAGCAATGCTGCTCTGCTGGGTGGAGAATTGTTATGTTCTCATTAAACCAGTCATTGCATGATGCAGGAGTTGCAGAGGGTGTTTTGGAAGTATGTGGTTTAATCAGCAACCGTTTGTGGTAATGTAAAGCCTAATAGTTATGAGGCTACTGTTTGGAATTAGAGGGAAAAAGAGCTTTGCTTTTGATCTGAGAAATCGCTAGTTAGCATGCTAACATTAGCCAAGTATGCCAAGCAATGAAATCCAGTAAAGTAGCTGTTAGTAGCCTACTCACTAACACCCACCTGACATCATAATACTTGCTTAGGTTGACCAGCAATGTAAAGTAAGACTGGTGCCATGTTTAAAACAAGTTTAGCTGCCATATCTCCTTCCATCCACTTGAATGAATTACCTGCTTGTTGTAAGCTTAAAAAAAAACATTATTTCCAGACCAGAATGACATATAGGCCTACATTAATCATGTAAGAGAACCATGCACAGCATGTTTTCATGCTGAGTGATGTAGTATTGCAGACAAGTGAGGCTATTTACTATATTTTGTATATTATGAAATTCAAAACCGTGACAGGTTTTCTCCCTTTCTCTCACCCTGTCCGGTTCAAACACATAGATAGCCCCCTTCTCATTCTCCTACTCACAAATGCACCACTATTTCCAGTACAGAAATGAAATTGGTTTGGAATCATAGACAGCACAAATGTGTAGCTTATTAAAATTGTTATGCTGCCATGCTTTGTGATGCTGTAGGTAGTGTAGATAGGCTATCAATGCAGACCTCCTTGGTAGGCCTATTGTCTACACATGCATTTGACATGCAAATGTACTGTACCACTCTCCTGGCATTTCAATTCCATTTTACAATTCAAACACATTGATAACCTCCCTCTCATCTGGGGTTGGGGGCACCACCACCATTACATCCAAGACACCACACAGTGAAGGTACTTTCATGCGACTCAATCTGATGTGTTGGTCGGCTGTCCAAAAGAACCAGAAATCCATTTGATGCCAAACAGTTATTGTTCTTGATGCTATTTAGTTAAGCTTACTACCGGTATTACTCTTGTGTTCTGTAAGGTATAAAAAGGGGGGGGGAACTCAAACTCGCCTAGGGCGCCAAATAAGCCAGAACCGGCCCTGTGTGCCAATGAACATCAGACTTAGCCTGGTCTTACCAGACCACATTAATTACTTGGTAATTCATTTCAAGGTCAGGGTCCTCAGTGCCCTGAAGGACTTGCAGGAGGAGTGAGCTCAGCTCAGGTTTGAAATGAGCTCTGACCAAACGCTGACAGTTGATGTCCATGATATATGTTATTATGCTTCCAAATGCGTTCGCTTATTGGCCGGTAACACTGGTTGTCTGAAAACCGTCTAAAACTCTCCCCAGAGAAGCATAATCAGACCATTCGTGGATTACGAAGTAATTCCAAATAAATGGTCTGGCCTGTCAGGCCACATTAGACTGGTTTAGGATATGATTGGGAGGTTCTGTAATCAGATGAAACAAAAATCAAACTGTTTGCCTGTTTGTATGTCTTTTGGGGGAGAGAAATTCTGTCTATTATCCCAGCAAACGCCCTCTTCACCATCATGCATGAAAGCGGTGACATTATGTTTTGAGGTTGTTTGCCTGGCCAAGACACAGGACAACTTCACACCGTCAACAAATGGATGGAGGGAGACATACAAATGTACAATGCTGAGTGTTAATCTCCTCCCCTCCACCACTAGACTGAACTGGTGGGTTATGGATAGGTCTTCAAGTTTTGTCAAAGGACGTGCTCAACTTCTTGGAAAAAATGAATGTCTTTGGGTGCGTGATAAAATGATGGATGGATATGTCTCTCACTATGACAGTAATACACACATAATAACCAAAGCCATTAAGGAGTGGCTCAAGAAGCAGCACATTAAGGTCATGAAATGGCCTAGACAGTTTACAAAAATTAAAGGGGTATGCCACTATTGTGGGGCTTAATACAGTTAAAATCTTTGGCTGGGGTTTATAAAGGTGGTAAAGTGTCTTATTTTTCATGTAAGCCGTTGTCTTGCTTTAAGACAAGTTAAAAGAGGGAGCATGTTGCTAAGCTAGTGAAAGTCAATGCATCCGTGTAGCATGCTAAAATGTTACAAAAATGGGACAGTATCACTTTAACTTTATTAAGCCCCAAAATAGTGGCATACCCCTTTAACCTTAAAATAATCCTATGGAGAGAATTCTGAAGCTCGCATTTGCCAAGCTACAGCCATAAAAGACAACAATTTAGCGATGATCTGCAAAGAAAAGTGAACAACATTCCTTTCTAATCTATCCACAAACATTGTCATCAACTAACAGAAACATCTGACCTCTGTACTAGAAAAGAAGGGCTTTGTATGATGATGGTCATTTTGTCCTAAAAAAGTACCCAAAACATGTTGCTATGAACATATTGACCCTTCCAATCATTTCTCCACGTTGGAATTATCTAAAAAAAGTGGTCTCATTTGTCTTTTTGTACCATGTCTGGTTCAAACCTTATGTGAATGACATAGCCTATATTGGGGATGTCATCATACGGGGGCGTCTGCCGGGGGTCCCCCACCACTGAAAATGTCTGGCAGTGGTCATTTCTCTATCAGGGGACTATGATGAACAATTTACAAGAGATTTCAAGTGGTAACCTCACCAACTGATCTAGCCCATTTTTACCCCCCAGTTAACGATGTCTGGCAAGCCCCGCCCACCATCAAAAACGTCTGGCAGTGGCCATTCCTCAATCAGGGGACCATGACGAACAATTTACAACAGGTTCCAAGTGGTAACCTCACCAACTGATCTAGCCCATTTTTGGGGTGCCAGTTTTACAGCCCCCCTGGCCACACCCACCCGAGGGAACCCGGCAGACGTGCTGTTCCTCTATCTGGGGACCATGCCAGACATCATAGTACCCATAAAAATTGGTAACCTTCCCAACTAGGTAGACCCCCCCTGGGCTCCTGGACTATTGCCACCAAGTTCTTTGTCTTCTTCGGCTAGAGGGGTCAAATACTTATTTCCCTCAATGGAACGCATGGAAAGGCATTTCATACATAAATGCAATTCAATGTGCTTTACAGAAAAGTAAGATAAAATAAAATAAAAGAAATAGAAATAAAAGCACAAGACATGGCAGGTGAAAATATAAAGATTAAGGAAGATGAAAGCAGGAAATAAGTAGAAATCAATTAAAATATATCCTACAAAGTTATTTTCTGGATTTTCTTTTTGATATTCTGTCTCTCCATATTACAATACACCTACCATGACAAATAGCCTATAGACTGATGATGCTTTTTGTTTGTGGGTAAACTAACAAAATGAGCAGGGATCAAATGCTTATTAGTATCACTGTATGTGTGAGAAGTAATCTGAAATTCAACACACAGGTAAATATTTGACATTTTAAATAAGAAATTTATAGAATTGATACTTGGATACTTATCATAATACCTGTATGTTATAAACACTGTATATAATTAACTAATTATCGACAAAACATTCAGAAATGTTTCTATTAATTACAATTATTAATAATTAACAAGTGTTTAATTAATACACATTTAACTATGTGTCAATGTAGTTTTGTAATATGTTCTTAGATTTTACTACGAAAGCATACAGATGAAGTCCAATATAGGGACTTACCGTCACAAATCTAGAGCTCTATAACGATGCTACAGCTCAGCACTCTGAAAGATTGTGTCAGATTGTGAAGTGCATCGTTTGCCAGGAACAGCTTTGTAATGGTCTTTTAATTTATAAAGGAAATGACACTTACAATTATAACCACAAGGATGTCACATGTGAAACGGTAGGCGTACACACATGCAGGCTTGAAGGCACAAACACACACACACACACACTCACACACAAACAACTGTGTTTCTGTGACATTATGTGGTATTTCACAAGTTTCATGGTTTTTAATTTACAGCTTTTATTTACTGTTTACCGCAATGTGTGGCAACTTTCACAGTAGATGATAGTTCATGATTTTATGTGATGACCCATGTGAGATTTAGTCCATGTCAGTTCAGCTAATTCACTGAATACGACTGAATCAGTTGTGAGTCCATCAAATGTCAAAGTTGGCGCGATGCAACTTTTATCTAGATTCTAATTAGAAATTAGAAACAGTATGGGAAAAGAACTCATCAAAAATCATGTAGGCCTATGCCATGTTTCCATATTGAGGTGTAATTCATGGTACATGTTTATACACAAATCACTTCAAACCTAGTATGTTAGAGACCTCGACAAGACTGAAGTTCAAGACCTACACAAGACTGAGAAGAGAGCAAGACATCATAGAAGTGGCCTTGAGACCCGTCTCAAGACCAACACGGTGCAGCTTTATTTTACTGATCAGGTGCTGCATTTTGACCCCTATAGTGTAGTGTACCTTGCCTTGAGTGACAAGCCTGTTGTGATGAGCATGCCATGTTTAATTTGTATTTATTATATGGTTGTGACGTCATCTGTCGAATGCTCCATTCATTTCAACGGGGCTCCCCAACGTTCGGACGTCTGTTATTTTTCGATAACGGACGGGTTGGTCTATAACAGACCGCTGTCAATGGCAACAAGACTTTTCACTGCTAAAGCGACTTTTCAACAAGACTCTAATCAGCTGCTGTGATAGACAGCACCCGTTGTCCTCCTGGCTACCGCTGTCAATGGCAACAAGACGTTCACTGCTAAAGCCACTGGCTTGTATACAAGTCAGTCTAAAGCGAATGTTTCATATCACTCCGCAGGGGGTCCGGTCTTTTGTCACTCTAATCAGCTGCTGTGATAGACAACACCTGTTGTCCTGGCTAGCCGCTGTTGCCTAGCGGTGTTCCACAACGGCACTGTTTTGTTTTGCGCAGCAACAATCTTAACATTAAATAGGTCTAAAGAAATGTCCCCGCATGTGTGAATCATTTAAGTATATCCATATAATAAGCGGGTTAACTTTCGGCGAGTCGGTCGCTTTGTGGAATAGCAGCACTTCAGAGAGAACAAGACCCCTCCGCTCCGCGTCGGGGTCTAAAGATTCTCTCTGTCGTGCTGCTATTCCACGGTAGCGACCTTCTCGCCGAACGTTAACCCTTACTTAATGTTCTTTCCGATGGAGGTACCGCGCCTTTCCTCTTGATGTCTGGTGGGTGCCAAATGACAAATACCCCAAATACAAAACAAAATCACATTTTCTTTTTTTCTCTATGAAACTGTGGTCATTACGTTGCACAACAAGATGAGACAAAGGAGTTGTCCTGCACGTCACGGTACTCCTATTCCGTGCAAACCCAGAGGACAGAGCTCTTTAATACACGATACCTACTCCCCCGGCGAAATGCCGTTAAAGCAGGACAGTGCCCTCCGTCCAGAGTAAGCGCAAAAACAAACAGAAATAACAAAATACTCCCACTCCCACCTTAATTATCAATCACATCATCAGTTAACTCAATCTTGCAAATGCAGCACAGACACACACACTTACCAATTAGGCCACCGCCGCTCCTTCTGCCTTGCTCAGAAAAATGCCAAGACAAAGGTGAACAGTACTTCCTCCGTGTCTCTCACACCCAAAACAAACATTTCCAAAATGAAACAAACTTTTACTAAATCTGCGTGCGTCTTCCCAATAAACTGCACGCACTGTATCATAACATCAACTTACCAGATACAGCGCTTTCCAAATCAGTCCACAACTTCAAAGGACCTGACTTGTGGCACTAAATTACCAATGCCAAGGCGATGCAACACAGAGTCCAGTCAGCGAGACAACACTAATTCTATAATAATGCTACCACCGTTTCAATTCCCGGACGAGCCCCCAATTCTCTTACGTTCTGCCTCAAAGGCCCACGTACCAGAAATGGAAGACCACAATGCGGAATCAAGTTTTACGTACATTTATTAAGTGCAAAGTTTAGCATAATATAGAAAATGAAATATGTGGGGGAAAATGAAAGTCTGAAATTGTGTCACCATTGTCATTGTGACATAGCACTCCACAGCACACAAATGTTCACTGCACACAATGAAATTGCATTTATACCTCACTGGTTCAACGGGGCAGGCCCCAATGGCACGCGAAAGGCAGAAGTGCGGCGGGATGGTACCATGCTCAGGGTACCTCAGTCATGGAGGAGGATGGGGAAGAGCACTGGTTAGTTACTCCCCCCACCAACCTGGCGGGTCGGGAGTTGAACCGGCAAACTCTGGGCTACAAGTTTGACTCCTTAACCACTAACCCATGACTGCCCTATATAGGAGCAAGCAAGTATAGCACTGCTTTTGCGAAGCAGAGTAATCTGCTTCAGTGTAGCTCATTGTACGTGGATCCCTCCCTCAGTTTTAGTAGGCTACAAGTGGAAAGAGTCAGCCAATTGCGCGTTGCACGTAACATTGGGCATTTGATAATAACACAAGCGTGAGCCCTAAACAAGACCGCCAGTCAACGGTGTTCTGTTTTTATTATTCTGTCCTGCATTCACCGTCTCAATTCTGCCCCCTAACTTATAAGTGATGACTGTTCATTATTTCTGCACTAGCCTATTCAATTCAGGAACGGATATCCTCAGGATACGGAGTTTGTATGCCTACAATTTGAACCGGTAGGCATAAAGACAATTAAAACTGAGGCAAACAGCCATGAACAATATTGTAAGGAAGAATGTCCCGTAACAAGCAAATAATGCCTATGGCTTTATCTAGTAGTGTCTGCTGTTGACTGGCGTCCTAATCATGTAATAGGCTAATTCCTTATATTGTTAACATAGGCGGAGAGAGTAGGCTATAATTTGTTTTCATTATTTCATCATTTTTTGTTGGTGGTGTGCCGCAAGATTTTTTCGAGGGAAAAAGTGTGCCTTGGCTCAAAGAAGGTTGAGAAACACTGGGTTAGAGAGAGAGAGAGAGATATTAGCAGTGTATGTGTGTAGCCTACATGTCGGGGAACACTCCCCTCCCCCAATTCAGCAACAGATGTTGGTAGCTCTAAAATCACCTCAGGAAGTCGCAACAAGCAAGGTGTCAACAGCGGAGAGTAGAGATTCAGTTTGGCAGAGACTTGAAGACATAGCCTAAACTAGCTCACATGCCGTCTATTAACATGTAGGCCTAGGCATAATCTTGCCCAGACAATAATAGGCATATAGGCTATGTAAAATAGATTTTAAAGTAGGCCTAGATTATTTTTAATTAGGCTATTTGAGTGATTCAACCAACCGCCCGAATTTAATTAAAATATTTGGCTATTTTACTTTCGATTGTGTTAATTCGATTCGATTGTGTGTGATCTTCTTAAAACCTGATTTTAATATGGCAACCAAGCATACACATTGTGAGGGACTAAACAAGTGCGTCCAATGCGAATATTGCCTCTTGTGTTGGGGAGAGAGAGAGAGAGAGAGAGAGAGAGAGAGAGAGAGAGCTTCCTCTTCGCATCATTTGTGGGTGCGTGTGGGGGTTTAAAGTGCCCATGGCGTAAAATGTTGACCTTATGATGTTTTGGGGCCTTAAAATGAGTTACTCTGACCTCCTGAAGTCATCCCAGTGGTTTGCAATGTGTTACTGTGTACACCAAGCTGTGCTGGAGGTTCCTCCCAGTTTGTAAACAAACTCTGACACAGCATCCAATTGACGCAAAGCTTGTGTGTGCCCGAGATGTCGTCATGCCTTCGTTCGCTCTCAACTCGTCTACGCCCTCTCTCCACCCACTAGCACGCCCATTCATTTGAAAACTCTATAAATACCAGCAGAACAGACATTGTACCGGTTCAATGTCTGAGGGAACATTTTTCGGACTAATGCTTTCACAATCTGGGACAATACAGAGCAAGTTTTGGCCAACACCTGACGCTGAAGTCTGGATCAATACCACCAAGCCTCCTGAACAAGTAAGTCATGAAGAGCTTCCAGTCTGTATCACAGTGTCATGGCTAACTTGCCTGCATTATTAGCTGTGGAGGGGAAACCCCATACATTAGCCATGCAAGCTACACTGCTACAAAAGCAATAGCCATACTCTGTCAAACTTGTTTTTCTTGGGAAATCGACAGTAAAATATGACCATGGTCTTTTGAACTTACATGTGTGACCGGAATGAACCTGATCCCCGCCTTATTTGTCCCCCTAATTCAAAAGAGAACTTAGAAACACACAGGTGATGCAAGTGCACTGATTGTTTTTTATTATTATTTCCAAAGTTAAAATACTTTGCACCAAGTGGATAAAAGGAACATTAAATAAAACAGAAATTAGGGCCCACAATATGGACAAGGCACAGTATGAAATCAGCGGACCTAGGCACAGCAATGACACCGCACCCTCATGCAAACAAAATAAATCCACCCCAAAAATGTAGCAAACAGCAAACAAAATAAGTCAAACCCTTCGCACAGCAAAGAATAAGTATTGCACTGCAAACTCACAGCAATCTGATGCTGTGCCTATTCAGATGGTACAGCACTGGGCCCAGTCGACTGTGGTCCTACGGACTGGTACAAAACAAAACAAAAGAGGTATGGGACTATGCTGTGCTACCCCCTCTCAGGTCACAGATAGGAGAAATGAGTGACAGGTCAACTAGTACAGTCAGAATGGGTTAGGCACAAGGATGAGAGCACACCATGCATAGAAAATAAACAAACATGCAAATCAACAAAATACCCCAAAAGTAAACAAATAACCGCACCCCACTATAACTAAATTTCACAGCAAAGCACAGCAATCCAGCGGTCTGCCTATTCCCAATCGGACTGACCCCCCCAAAGCCAACCTGTCCCCAGATGTCTTCTCACAATAGCACAGCTAACCCCAGATAAGAAAAAGAAAGAAAAGAAAGAACAAAACGATCCACTTAGTCAAAGAAATGTAAAATTGCACTTTCCCTTAGGCCACCCCACTAATACCCCACACACACACGCACACACACAATCACACGCTGTCAGAGTTGCGCCCTGCGCCGAGTGTAGGCACCGCACAGTGCACAGACGCTCACACAGTCACACACGCACCCGCACGCTCATGCGCATTGGGCGCGCACAGTCCAAGTCAAATCTCCAGGGAGAGAAACAGTGACCACAGCGCACGCTGGAGCTGCAGCCAAGAAGCCTGTCCCACTGGCACCTCCACCTTCGGCTGTGGAAACAATATCCACACATAAGCGTAAGACAGGGCAGATATTATCGTCATTTCTATTAACGCCTCACGAAGCAGGAAAGCATTACGGTTGATTAATTTACCTGGTCGCGAAGTTTCCGCACTCCACAATTAAACACCGGTTCATATGACGTCTTGAAGCAAGCACCCGTTTTTTTGTAGGATGTGGTTGTAGTCGCAACTGTAAGGAAAATTACCCTAAGTGAACAACTTGTAAACCAAGCATGGAAGTAACAGCAAATGTCCAGTCAGCCAAGTCAAACAAGAACCGGCCACCATTTACCTTCACACGTAGTCAATTTTCTCTCTGCAATGCCGACCCTCGCTCAAAGCACGCTTTCTCTCCGCGATGCCAATGCTCAGGGAAGTCTCTCTACCAACCGGTTTCCCGTGGGGTATGGATACGCCACCACTAGGAGGAAGTGACCCAAATTACTTAGGTTGTGTATACAACATCAATAGGACTAAACGCACACAGACAAATGCATCTCAAACTTAAGTGGCACAACCACTGTTACCTTCCGTCAATGGGATGCCAACACAGACACGCTCCTCGCAGCTCCAACGTTCTGCTGCCTTCAGAAGCAAAGCCAAAGAACCAGTGCCCAAACACTCAGGTATACTAATAGACATCACCATGATTACCTGCCAGCTGATCAATTAGCCACCGCGCCTCCAATGGTACTCTCCAGTCACGGCGTCGGTCCTTCCCACTTTTCCTGTGACAACTCGTCCTCAACCAATTGTTTACCTTTGTGAATCATGTATGCATGTATGCGATAATCAGTGTATATGTGTCCGTGAAAGATGATTACCAACAATGCTTCACCATACCAGGGTCATGCTGCCCACACTCGCCCCCACCTTAAAACGTCACCGTCCCGGTGACGGTACATGCACTCGTTTTACTGCCAAGGTCTAAAGTGAGGTTGGGCCTGGGTTGAAGGTTCAGATGTGTTTGCACCATCCCGTGTGTCAACTCCTTGAACCGACCTGATGGACCGCGGCAAGTTATGTGGGTTGGAATGATGTCCTGCGGTGGTTCGATTGGAACGCCTTGGACCACTTGTTTCCACTTCACTCACTGACGGAGCTGGGTCCCGTCTTGGGGAAGGTGGGTTGCTCTCTGCTGGTGTGGGTTGTAGTGCTACTGTTGCCTCTATACCATCCTGTACTTCGGAACCTGGAATGCAGGAAGATCTTTCCAGCTCTCCATCAGGGGGGGAGCTAATCCACACGGATTGGTCCTCCTCTTCCTCTTGATTTTCTTCTGCCCCAGACGCAGGCGGATTTGTTCTCTGACACGAAAGTGTTGGAGGGAATATGGCTGGGGTGTACGTCGCTGGAGCCAGCCTCAACTCAGTCCGATGAACATTCTTCTCCGCACCGCTTTCGTCTATGGGTCGAATGGTATAGACCCTTCCACTGTCATCCAAACATCGCACCACCCGATAGGGGGTGGAGGCCCATATGTCCTGGATCTTATTTCGACCCAGAACATGGTTCCGACGGAAAACCGTGGCGCCCACAGGAAGAGGTGCTGCATTCGGCTCTGGCTGCTGGTGTATCCGCTGCGCTGCTGCCTTCTCCAAGTGTTGCTGTGCTGAACGGTAAGTTGACCGCAGTCGCGCTTGATGTGCCTTGACCCAATCGTCCATCGTCTCTTCAGATTCTTCCTCCTCTGGGACACCCAACAAGGAGTCAATGGGCAAGTGGGGCTTCCGCCCAAACATAAGCTCATAGGGTGAGTACCCCGTGGAAGAATGAACCGTTGTGTTATAGGCAAATAGCACTTGAGGCAGATGTTGTGGCCATTTTTTCTTTTTCTCAGGAGGCAAGCTTCGAAGAAGGTCGTGCAAGGTGCGGTTAAACCGCTCGCATTGCCCGTTTCCGGAAGGATGGTAAGGGGTGGTACGGCTTTTTTCCACCCCATACAAAGCACAAAGATTCCGCAAAAGCTCGCTCTCGAAGTTTCTGCCTTGGTCGGAATGAATTCGTCGAGGGACTCCATAGACATAGAACCATCGTTCCGTCAACAGGCGAGCAACTGTACAGGCCCTTTGGTCTGCCGCTGGATATGCCTGAGAAAACTTGGAGAAAACGTCAGTAACAACCAAGACGTTTTCGCGACCATCGGTTGCTCGTTCCAGGACCGTGAAGTCAATTGCCACTATGTCAAGGGGTTGGGACGCGAGTAAGGTACCTGGGAATGCCCGAATCTTTGGCACCGCTTCCTTCGCAACGACACAACGGGAACATTCCCGGCACCACTTCTCCACTGCCGACGTCATAAATGGCCAATAGCACCTCTGGCGCACCAGCTTCAGAGTCCTCTCACAACCCTGGTGCCCTTGGCTATCATGTAGGGCACGTAGAACCTCGTCCTGCAATGCTTGGGGCAGCAAAAGTTGCAAAACACTGTGGCCTCCCTCCGGTGGGTAAACCAGCCGATACAAGACCCCTTCACGCTCACGGATTCTTTTCCACTGCCGGACCAGTTCTACGACCTCTGGGGTGGAGGTTTGACGTTCCTCACGATTGGGTCGCTTCCCCCTCGCCCAAAACTTCCGGAAACAACCGATGAATGGATCGGCTTGCTGGAGTGACTTCAACTCTGTAGGGCCTCTTGTGGGAAAGGCATCAGTAGCCAGGCACATGGCTAGCGAGTGTCGGCCATGAGGCATGTTGCTCTTACCAAGAAGGGAGGCAACGTTGACCCCTGCCGCCACCTCACTCACCAATGCCACTTGTGGCTGGGGATGCAAGCGGGAAAGGGCGTCACAATTCTTATTGGCGGCCCCTGGGCGATACTTAATCTCAAAATCAAAGAGGGCGAGCTGAGAGGCCCAGCGTTGTTCCACTGCCCCAAGCCTAGCGGTCTGCAAGTAACTTAAAGGATTATTGTCCGTGAACACTGTGAACTTATTTCCCAACAGGTACTCACGGAACTTGTCCGTCACTGCCCATTTGAGTGCCAACATTTCCAACTTCATCGAACTGTAATTCGACATATTCCGTTCTGATGGATGCAGACCGCGACTGGCGAAAGCAACTGGCCTCCTCCGGCCCTCCTGATCTTGTGACAAGACCGCCCCGAGGCCTGCATGACTGGCGTCTATTTCAACAATGAATGGTCGTGAAAAGTCTGCGTACCCAAGAACTGGCGCCCGCACCAGTCTATCCTTCAGTCCTTGAAAGGCCTTCTCACAGCCATCATCCCACTGATCTTGAATGGCCACATGCTTTTTCTTACCCTGCTGTAGGGCACCCACCAATCGATGTAGAGGGGCTGCACAATGCGCAAAACCCTCTACAAAGCGACGGTAATACGAGGCAAAACCCAAGAATGACCGAAGCTCTGTAAGGGTAGTTGGACGCCTCCACTCAGCCACAGCCCGGATCTTCTCAGGGTCCGTCGACACGCCGTTCGCAGAGATGATGTGCCCCAGATATTTTACCTCCGACTGAAAGAAATGGCACTTTTTCAACTTCAACTTGAGGTTGTACTGTTGCAACCTAGTAAGAACAAGGTCCAAACGTTCCAGATGGGCATCAAAAGTTGAAGAAAATACCACAATATCGTCGAGGTACAACAGAAGGGACTGGAAGCGTTCATCTCCAAAAATGCGCTCCATCAAACGCTGAAAAGTTCCAGGCGCGTTGCACAAACCAAACGGCATCCGATTAAATTCGAACAAGCCGAATGGTGTGCAGAACGCAGTTTTGGGTTTGTCCTTCTCGGCCACCAAGACCTGGTTATATCCACTAGCAAGATCAAGTGTTGAGAATAGGGACGCACCAGACAAGGCATCCAGTGATTCTTCGATTCTAGGAAGCGGGAAGGCATCCTTCCTTGTTCGTGCATTTAGTTGTCTATAATCAACACAAAGTCGGATAGAGCCATCTCGCTTCTGGACCACGACAATAGGAGAAGAATAGGGGCTACAGCTGGTGCGGACCACCCCACTCTCCAAAAGTTCACCTATATGGGCCTTCACCATCTCGTATTGTGAAGGTGGCAAACGGCGATATCGCTGACGAACTGGGGTCTGGTCTAGCAAAGGTATCTCGTGCTGGATCACATCAGCACAGCCCAAATCCCCATCACCTCTACTGAATACCGAACTGTGTTTTAGCAAGAGTGCTTTCCCCTTCTGCATTTGGTCTGGATGGAGCGTGGGCCATGAGACATCAGACAAGTCCAGTGACTCGGCTTGGGCAGCCACAGCGTTGATGTTAATGACCGGACGTGAGCTCTTGCACTCTTCAAAGGTCACCGCATTGTGAGCAGACTTGAGCTCCGCAGCAAATAACTCCCCTAGCGTAGTGTTGGGGGTAACCAGATGTCTTGGATCCCTACATTTACCACTGGCACAAAGATCTCACCCCTTTCCAATGACAAGAAAGCGCGGGAGGCTAACAAGCCTTCAGGAAAAGAGTCAGAACTGGGCTCGAATAAAGCAGAATGTAGGACTCGCCCAAACTGCTGGGTGCAGCTTGCGGGTATCATCTTCAAAGTACCAGCTGGGACTCGAATAGGGACGTGCCCCTTCGCCCGCACACGTCCCAGAAGTCCAGAGGGTGACAAGCAATCAATCCTGTGGCACTCTGATAGTGCTTCCTGCCACACACAGTCTGCTTGTTGCACCAGGTCTGTCCGAAATAGAGATGATCCGTGCTGGCTGAACAGTTCTTCATAGCACCCACTGATTATGTTCATCCCTAAAAGCCCAGGAATCTGTGGTTTACGGGTCTGTTGCAGCGGGTAGGTGGGATCCTTAACAACCAGGATGCCCATGCCACCAAGTGTCTTTCCCAATACAGTCACATCCAACTCCAAGTAGCCAAGGTAGGGAATATCCAAACCATTGGCTGCTCGGAGCTGTAGCCAGTTGCATTGCTGTAGTCGCTCTTCGGTTTTGAAGTGTTCATTAAAGAACCTTTCCGAGATGGTCGTCACCATTGAACCGGTGTCAAGGAGACAGTGAACCTTAACACCCCCCATGTCTACCTTGACTGTTGGACATGTCCCGATAAGTTTCCCTAAGTGTGTAGATGAAATAGTTGAGCCCTCAACACCCCCAACTGATGGCTGGCTCTTGACACCAGGGGGCACTAGTTTCCCTGCTGGCTTTCCACATTAGCCACGGCTTCCACTTCTCGAACAGAGGCTGTTGGTCCCCGCCGCGCACTAGGGTCCGCGTTGACCCTCCCTCCATTTGGACAGAATCTAGCGATGTGGCCAGGTTGTCCACAGCGCAAACAAATTGGACGACCATCTGGATGGAATTGTAATGGCCGCCGCCGGGGCCCACCAGAAGCATAACGTTGAGTAGGAGGGTGCTGAACGGGAGGGTGTTGGGCGGGACCCAACCTCTCCAAAATGGCAGTTAACTGGATTTGGTGCTGACGTAGGCCTTCCTTCAACTCGTCTAGTTCATTAGCTGGGGTGACTGATGCGGAGTGGGATTCTACTGTATGGGAAGATGTGGAATGTGAACTACACTCACCGATAACTTGTGCCCTAGAGTCGCACGAGTAGGCTCTGCTTCTTGGCAAACTCACATGCTCCCCCTCCTCTACCCAGCGGACTGCTTCGCTGCGAATGGTGAGGAAAGAAGAATCAGGGTTAAGCCGAATAGAACGTTTCAGTTCTCTGCGCAGCAGCCCATCTCTTACGTTCTCTGCAAACTGGTCTCGCACTGTATGGTCTGGGTTCGGTATACCCGTAGAGTTGCGTCTGGTGATCGCTTCCATTAGAGACAACAAAGCATGTGAAAATTCCCAAATGGACTCACCTTCCAGCTGTTTTCTTTGAAAGAATTGTTTTTGTAGGGTGATGAATGACTTTGTGCAACCATAAATTTCAATGAGTATTTTGAATATTTGTTCAGGGTCATTTTTTGCTGTGGATGGACGAAAACGAATTTCGTTCTTAGCCTCTCCATCCAAGTGATCAAGAATAAATAATGCTTGCTCCTGTCTAGACATGTGTCTCATACCCAAAGACCTACGGGCTTCCTCTACCCATTCCACTACCGGTAGGGAATCTACAGCTCGTCCAGAGAACCGGGGGCATTTCCTTTCTCTAGGCAAGTAAATGTACCTTTCTGACCTGGAAGCAGGTGGGTCCTCAGCCGGTGGTCTCTCTCCTGTCCCAGAAGTAGAACCCGTCTCCGACCGTCTATCTCCATCCCCAGCAGCAGTACCCCTCAGCCGAAGGTTGTCTGTCTGTAACTGCTGGACCTGGTCCCTAAGGAGCCTAAGTTGCTCTTCCATGGATGGTTCACGTGGTTGCTCGTCATCTGACATCTTATACTCCTAAGTTGCACACGTCTTACCACCAGATCCAACAAAAACTGAATGCTTAGCAAAGAGAATAGGTAATGTTAAATTCGGTGTATTACGTACAGTATTTAGCGCAATATTCTCTGTCCAATAAGTCGTTCAATGAAACCACCCTGGCCCTGTGGCCACTGTTTCTCTCCCTACAGCCACGCACACATTCACACTCACATTAAGACATTAATCCCACAATGACAAAATCAGTATACTCACATCACCAGTGCTATTATTATCGTGCCGCCACTACGCCAAATGTGACCGGAATGAACCTGATCCCCGCCTTATTTGTCCCCCTAATTCAAAAGAGAACTTAGAAACACACCGGTGATGCAAGTGCACTGATTGTTTTTTATTATTATTTCCAAAGTTAAAATACTTTGCACCAAGTGGATAAAAGGAACATTAAATAAAACAGAAATTAGGGCCCACAATATGGACAAGGCACAGTATGAAATCAGCGGACCTAGGCATAGCAATGACACCGCACCCTCATGCAAACAAAATAAATCCACCCCAAAAATGTAGCAAACAGCAAACAAAATAAGTCAAACCCTTCGCACAGCAAAGAATAAGTATTGCACTGCAAACTCACAGCAATCTGATGCTGTGCCTATTCAGATGGTACAGCCAAAGAAACTGGATCTAACCAAGAAGCGTCATTTTGTTTCTTTTCCGGTATCCACTTTATGTCGGGTGAACGCCCCTTTAGGAGACCAGCGGGGTTTGAGAATAAATTACGCCCCCCAGTGTACACATGTGGAAATTAATCCTTGGATCACCGCAATTCCCTTTGCACTGCATTTGATGATCAGAAATCGAATTTTGAAATGCAACACGGACGCGTGTCCTCGTCAATTTAACCTTGAAAGCTATATCGTCATTTGAATAAAATGAAAATGGAAAAGAGGTTTGTGTTTTGTGTCTTTTTCATTGCACATCACATCACCAAAAGACTGAACACAGGTGTGTGAAATGAAATTCCTGCAGCTGTATACAATGACGGCAAACGCATTGCCTTCATAATGACGGCCGAACAGGTTTCAGTTCAGACTAGCCTACGCTGTGACTGAGAGTCTGTGAAAGGTTCACAAAGAGAAATACAAAATGCCAAAATTGTGTGCTGCAGTAGGTTGCAGTAACAAGCACCTATCTGTGTTTTCATTCCCCAAGGATGCTGCACGGTATGTATTCACAGAGCTTATTCATAACCCACAGAACGGTTGTTTACCTGTGCACACGGTTATTGACTGGACTGATAGTCACCGAATTTCAGCTATCATAAGCAATCAATTCCACTGAGCCTACTAAGTGTGTGTGTGTGTGTGTGTGTGTGTGTGTGTGTGTGTGTGTGTGTGTGTGTGTGTGTGTGTGTGTGTGTGTGTGTGTGTGTGTGTGTGTGTGTGCGGGGTGGGCAGGCACATATGCTGTCCCATGTAAAAAAGCTGTTCACTATTCAAGTAGTCATTTGTTGACATCTCTTCAATATTCCCTCACAGGCAAGTGTGAAAAAAGTGTGCAAAACTGTAATGTATGGCTACACACTGACACCTGCAACAGCCCTGCAGTATGCAGCCATTCATTCCACTGCCTAGAGGAGCATGGATAACTGAATGATTCTTAAAAAAAAAAAATAATAATCATAATCCTATGTCATTTCTAGACGAGAACAGTGGTTGATAAATGTTGGGCGGCAACCTCACACATCTACCTGCCTGTCTTACTCTGAGCTCCGGAGAGGAGGGTATGGTGTGTGTGAGGCACACTTTCAGACAGGGATGATCATTCAGATGGTAAAGTGACATTGAGTTTCTCATAAATGTTCACATAAATTACCATATGAGCTCTAGAACAATGGAGAGATACACTAACTAACATAAGTACTACACCCCAATGTATATTACAGCAAAAAAGAAAGCGTCTGGCTGACAATGCCCTGCCCAGCCCAATGACCTCCAGTCCAGACTCTGGTCAACATTACATGCACACAGAGTGTGACATTGGTAGGTAACCATTCTACAAACAGGCAGCACTATTCACAAGTCACACAAAGGAGTAACACAGACATGTTTCATAAACAATACTTTTATTGATCTATCATCCCATTACAAAATGACTGTCAAGTATTCATCAAGTGTAAATAGGATGGGCTCATGTTAGCCTCACGAGCCATCCAAGTATTTCCGCCAAAGATTGGCTCCACTACAAAGTATTATGGGATGGTCAGGATCAGGCTAGGCTCATGTGCCCTGTTGGAAGAAACACACACACACACACACACACACACACACACACACACACACACACACACACACACACACACACACACACACACACACACACACACACACACACACACACACACACACACAGCAATGCAGGGTGAAAGAGGCAAAGTGTTGGCCCTCTACAACTCCTAAGGGGTGGGTCACCTGTGTAATTGGAGCACACACACACACGCACACACACACACACACACACACACACAATAATCAAACACACATCATCACACCAACAGGGTGGACATTTTATAACCCATTGAACATATTTTCAGATTCAGCAGAGACCAGAAAAGGTGTGGAAGAAACGGAGCCAAATCCAGAAGTATGCTACCATGTCTGTCATTACAAATAACAGGAAGTTTATCCATACTATCTTATAGGCATGACTAGATATAGACTATGTACACATAACATTATATGACATATTTTATCAATAGACACACAATAAAGAACTGAGGCTGCTCAAAAGAAAGGTAGCTAGCCTCCAACAGCAGCTACGCAAGGTCCGTAAGGAGAAAAGGAAGTTGCAGCAACAGCTACAGAAGGAGCGGACAAGCAAGAGGAGGACAACATCTAGGCTTCAGATGCAGCTGAAAGACCTCAAAACAAAGTAGGTGCCACTATAGAGGACTTAATGGCCCATCCATACACCCTTCACATGACATTAGCAAATATTTGTACAAGTAACATATGAAACATCAAATCTATTCACTTGGATTTGCTTTCAGAATATCTTTGGCGGTAAAAACAGGCCGTTGTGTTAACTAAGGTCATTTACTGTTTACATTGGAGCTGGTGTCATTGGTGAATCACATAGTGCCCTCAAAGGGGAAGTGCCTCCATAAATAGTCAATTGAATACGTTGGCTACTCACAAAAAGCATAGTGCTTTATGTCCCGTATGCCTTTGTTTCACTTCAAAAGTATATGGGAAATGAAAAAATATGTGTTTACATTACAGGATGAAAGCAGAACAGGGGAGGCCAATAAATGACCCATTGCGGGATCTCCCCACGGAGGCTGCGGATTTTATCCGCCTCCAGATCCGTCGCAGCGAGGGGGCTAAATGGGCCAAATGCACACCAGCCGTCAAACGGCTTGGTGTGCAGGTGTACCACCACAGCCAGAGTGCGTACAGGTCTCTGAGGCAGAAATTTCTGCTGCCCTCCCCGTCAACTTTGCAGCGTTTTGTTAACGCCAATGTGGGGCACTTTCAAGTAAGAACAACAGTAATGTTTGTATTTCAAGAGCCTGTCCTACTATTTTTGAAAACTATTCTATACGGGTCATTTGATTCAATACCACTTCACTACATTTCAGCCAGGATTTCTGGACTCTGTCCTCCAACAGATGGCCCAAATATGCATCAAAATGAGGCCATCAGAGAGGGCAGTGTCCCTTGTCTTTGATGAGATGGCCATCAAAAAACACCTCGACTTCAATAAGGCAAGGGACAACATTGATGGCCTCACCACGAAAGGTGAGGTGGCCCACCAAGCAATGGTGTTAATGGCACGAGGTGTGGCTTCCAATTGGAAGCAGGTAAGTAACCAGACCGTATTTGCCTTTTCTAAACAAACACATGCGAAACACCATAACATTGGACCTTCACCGCCCTCAATGACACATACAGTATATTATGTGTTCCTACTCATTGTAGGCCATAGCTTACTTCCTGGCCAAGAACGCCCTCTCCCCACAGGACACAGCCACAGTCCTGTCACTGGCAGTGAGGAAACTGGGAGAGATTGGATTTTATGTAAGTTTGACATAAATCATTTTAGAAAGACTTGCTTCTGAAATATCTCAGTACAAGTGTCCACTAACACCCTCCCTCACAACAGATCGTTTCCGTGGTTTGCGACCAAGCCCCCTCTAACATGAGGGCACTGAAGCTGCTAGGGGCAACTCTGGACACAGCAGACACAAGAGATGAGGCACACTGTATAACTGTGGATGGCCAAACCATCCCAGTTATATTTGATGTGCCTCATCTCATAAAAAGTGTCCGGAACAATCTAAAAAAGCATGGCCTGACGGTTAGTTTTGTATTGTATTTTGCTATGACTATATCGATGACTGAAAAACTTGATTGGTTAACATTACACATGTCATATGTATGCTTTACACAGATTGGACCGAAAAAAATTGAATGGGGCCATTTCGACAGATTTTATCGTCTGGACAAGCAAAATGCTGTACGAATGGCCCCAAAAATTACAGAGAGACATGTGACCCTGCCACCTTTCATGAACATGCGTGTGCGCCTTGCCACCCAGGTGTTCAGCCATACAGTTGCAGCTGGTAAGCACTGTTTTTGTGTTACTGATCCCTGTCCTTCTTAGATGTACCAATATTGTCCTTTCATTCAAAGCCCTTACACTGACATTTACAGGAATGAAAACCATGGTGGAGCTGCACAAGCTACCGGACGCAGCCAAGGACACCGCACAGTTCTTCGAGGACATGAACCAACTGTTTGACACCCTGAATTCGAGGTACTTATACCCACAGCTCCCGCTGCACATGTTTAACATTGTCATTGTAGTAATGCCTGAAATGTACTTGGTGGTTACGACTTCACATTGTACCTCAGATCCATTTCCGATGCCAATCCATGGCGCCGACCTCTGAGTCCAAGGAGTTTCCGGCAATTGACTCTCCTGGCAGAGTCCCTGAAGTGGATCGCATCTTGGACCTTCAGGTCTGTTAACGACACATTACAGGAAATTCAAGCAATGACATATCTCTCAATCTGTCCCTCTCTCACACACACAGTAGGCACATGGCCAAAACTGTTAACTGTAGTATATATGTAGTGTATATACATGATGTCTATATAATGACAATAAGAAAACAATATAAAACCAGAGCTTTTCTAACAAATGATTGATTTGTCTGCTGAATGTTACAGACCCAGATTCACTCCCCCATGCCAGCGTGGCCTCCTTCTGACCATCAGGAGCATCCTTCGGATTTCAGGGCGGCTCGGGAAGGAGTCTGAAGGATTTAGATTCCTCTGCACAGCCAAACTGAATCAGGACTGTCTGGAGGTATGGGTGAAGGCATTGACAGGAAAACACATAGACATAGTCATAGACATAGACAGTACACAACACAGTGCATACAGTACACAACATGCACAACATCCTCTCTTGATTGTTCGGCCTAACCCTTATTTGGCATGGATTTACCAGTCCTAACATCATAGTCATCTCAGTAGGGTGCAGACGTGTATAAAGGAAAATATCTAAAATTCATGGAGTAAGTACAAGACTAGCACATATAACATAGCTATTACACCAGTTATTCAATTGCTACTAATGAGGTACATGGATAGTGTTGTTACAGGGGGGGAAATCATCCTCCAAACATCCAACCACAGAATCGGGACATCATCTACAGTAACTGTACATCAGTTACTCAGTGAAGTTAGCTGTGCTAAGGACAAAAGCAGGGTTTTGTTGCCCTTTCTTACATTTCGGGTCGGGTGTGAAAAAAAACATACATGCATCTGTAGGCCTATGTATTGTTAAAAAGCAAATTATTGATTGACTGATACATGAGCTCTGAAAAACACTGGATTCTGAATGAAATGTTGCACTGCATGATATAGTATGTGAAAAACTAATATAGGCTACAGTAGTAGGCCTACATACTGTACAGTCATATGGCTAGTGACAATGTATGTCATCCTCTAGAATCTATTCTCTGTGATCCGGGGCAAGGGAGGGCACCGGTACCACCCCACAAGCCGGGAGTTTGCAGCAGCCCTTAAAAGTGCCTCAATCACAGTCCTGTCCAAGACCCCTGAGGCCAACTGTATGGGGGACAGTGGCAGCCCTCTACTGACCGCAGGCAGTCAGAAGACACAGACATTGCCAGTAGTACCATCCGAGGTGTGTTTAACACTACCAAAATGTATCCTAAAATGTGGTTTTGTTTACATTGCATTTGTTTCACCAAAGTAGAAAAATGGCCACTTTGCAATTGTTGCACTTCACTGTGCAGAGATTACAGGTCACTATACATAGGCCGCCTACCTAGATGACAAGTATACTAACTGACAGATACATGATGGCAGTGTGTTACAGAGGAGGCAGCACTTGACTTACCCCAGGAGCCGTTTGAGGAGGACACCATCCACGAGGTCCTGGGGTATATCGGGGGATGGCTGGTCCGTCAGGCCGCGGAGGAGCCACTCATCTCCTCCTGCACACAGTGTGAGGCGGCTCTGGTGCACTTTCCCGCTTCAGAACACAATTACTCCACCCAAATTGGCAGTTCAAAATTCCTGAAAAATAAACGATACTCTGATTCGGCACAATTGGCGCAACCATCATCTATGTTGAATTCGGCTATTTGGCAACTAGAGGATAAAATCACCCCCTCTATTAAGACCCACTGGGCACAAATTGGCCTCACAGCAATTCTGGAGCGGGAAGTGCACAGTTCGGGGATCCTCGACAACCTCGTCCACCCCGAACACGCGGACCTCATCAGACGCATCATCAGCAAGAAATACATCATGTGCAGGGTTGGCGCAGAGCTGAGACAGCGCAACAGAGCGATTCAGGAGGACGGCGCGAAGAGGAAGAGGAAATTGGCTTGCCTCCCTTCTGCGCCATGAATGGCCAACCATCAGACAACAACCTCCTGCTGAATGTCAACAAGACCAAGGAAATTGTTGTCAACTTTCAGAGGGTCCAAAAGCAACTGCCACCACTGACCATCGACGGCGATGCTGTGGAGAGAGTGAGCAGCACCAAGTTCCTTGGAGTGCACATCAGCGACGACCTCTCTTGGACCACCAACACTACATCACTGGCAAAGAAGGCCCATCAGCGTCTCTACTTCTTGCGCAAACTAAAGAAGGCAAGTGCTACACCCTCCATCATGACAACATTCTACAGAGGAACCATAGAGAGCGTCGTGTCCAACTGCATCACAGTGTGGGGAGGAAGCTGCACGGAGAAAAACAAGAAGACACTCCAGCATGTTGTGAACACAGCGAAGAAGATCATTGGAGTACCACTCCCCTCCCTGCAGGACATTTACACCACACGCCTCACCCGGAAAGCACTGATGATTATGAAAGACACAAGCCACCCTGCACACAAACTGTTCAGCCTCCTGCCCTCTGGAAAGAGGTACAGGCGCCTCCGTTCCCGTACCACCAGGCTGGCAAGCAGCTCAATGCACCAAGCAATCAAGAAACTGAACACTCAACCCACTCTCCCTCCACTGTCAGCCTCTAGCCAGCAAGGCCACTGACAACTCCCCCCCACCCTCATTCCCACCACCATATCTGTGACTGAACATTCCACCTGCACTACTATATTTGTGACTGAACTTTCAACCTGCACTAACTCAAAACATGCGCACACACCACACACACACACACACACACAAACACACTGCACTTTCTGCACTAAACCCAAACATACACACACTGACACACAACTCTCACACAGACACACACACACACACATACACACAGACACACACACACACACACATGCGCACACCGCACCTTCTACCTGCACTAAACACACACACACACACACACACACACACACACACACTGCTGCTTGTGTACTTGATAGACCTATTTTAATATTTATTTTTCTTCAAAATGCTACTATTACTATGTCAGAATGCTATAAAGGACTTTTAGGAAAAGCAGAACAATTACCTCCTCCTAATGTAGGCCTATGTTCTCTACAAGTCTTCTGTTGTCCAGTCTTGCACTTTAAATGTCTGTATGAGCACTGTCTATGCACATACTGTCTTATGTCCATGTATATGTACTGTGAATGTCTATACTGTCTATGTCCTTACCTAGATTAGTCTATGTCTGCATGGGAAAGCAAGAAATGTAATTTCAAAATCTTTGTATGACCAGTGCATGTAAAGAAATTGACAATAAAACCTACTTGACTTCACTTGATCTCGCAGGTATGCTATGTATGTCTTCTTTTCCAACACCACAGACAGAGAGTACATTATTAGCCTATTCTAGGCTATTCTCACAGTGGGCTAGTCTGACCATGTCAATGACGATAGCATTACGGGAAGCTAGAGACAAACAGGCTACCGTAGGCTAAAATAGGACAGAATGAATGCACCATACAAACAACGTCAATGTGAACTGAAATTACCTTTGGGAATTAAGCAGCGTAATTGTGTCTCGCAGGAGGAACACGGGGAAGCAGATGCTGACTTCTGCGCGACGCGTGAGCTCCGAGCGTCCCTCTCATCTGCGCCTCCTCACCTGGATCCCTCCGCCCCTTAGATGGCGGTATTGCACACTCATTGTTTTGCTGCCACCAAACGCTCCCGACAGAGAAGAAGACGGGGGGACAAAGCCCCCTTAGGAGACCTGACTTTGGCACGTTTTTTTGCATTGAGTGGGCGGGGTTTGGGATATCTTGGTTTCATCGAAAATCGTTGGTACAGCACTGGGCCCAGTCGACTGTGGTCCTACGGACTGGTACAAAACAAAACAAAAGAGGTATGGGACTATGCTGTGCTACCCCCTCTCAGGTCACAGATAGGAGAAATGAGTGACAGGTCAACTAGTACAGTCAGAATGGGTTAGGCACAAGGATGAGAGCACACCATGCATAGAAAATAAACAAACATGCAAATCAACAAAATACCCCAAAAGTAAACAAATAACCGCACCCCACTATAACTAAATTTCACAGCAAAGCACAGCAATCCAGCGGTCTGCCTATTCCCAATCGGACTGACCCCCCCAAAGCCAACCTGTCCCCAGATGTCTTCTCACAATAGCACAGCTAACCCCAGATAAGAAAAAGAAAGAAAAGAAAGAACAAAACGATCCACTTAGTCAAAGAAATGTAAAATTGCACTTTCCCTTAGGCCACCCCACTAATACCCCACACACACACGCACACACACAATCACACGCTGTCAGAGTTGCGCCCTGCGCCGAGTGTAGGCACCGCACAGTGCACAGACGCTCACACAGTCACACACGCACCCGCACGCTCATGCGCATTGGGCGCGCACAGTCCAAGTCAAATCTCCAGGGAGAGAAACAGTGACCACAGCGCACGCTGGAGCTGCAGCCAAGAAGCCTGTCCCACTGGCACCTCCACCTTCGGCTGTGGAAACAATATCCACACATAAGCGTAAGACAGGGCAGATATTATCGTCATTTCTATTAACGCCTCACGAAGCAGGAAAGCATTACAGTTGATTAATTTACCTGGTCGCGAAGTTTCCGCACTCCACAATTAAACACCGGTTCATATGACGTCTTGAAGCAAGCACCCGTTTTTTTGTAGGATGTGGTTGTAGTCGCAACTGTAAGGAAAATTACCCTAAGTGAACAACTTGTAAACCAAGTATGGAAGTAACAGCAAATGTCCAGTCAGCCAAGTCAAACAAGAACCGGCCACCATTTACCTTCACACGTAGTCAATTTTCTCTCTGCAATGCCGACCCTCGCTCAAAGCACGCTTTCTCTCCGCGATGCCAATGCTCAGGGAAGTCTCTCTACCAACCGGTTTCCCGTGGGGTATGGATACGCCACCACTAGGAGGAAGTGACCCAAATTACTTAGGTTGTGTATACAACATCAATAGGACTAAACGCACACAGACAAATGCATCTCAAACTTAAGTGGCACAACCACTGTTACCTTCCGTCAATGGGATGCCAACACAGACACGCTCCTCGCAGCTCCAACGTTCTGCTGCCTTCAGAAGCAAAGCCAAAGAACCAGTGCCCAAACACTCAGGTATACTAATAGACATCACTATACTCATGAACGGCCATCCGGGTACTTTGCTCTTAAATTTGCGTTACGCCCCTTTATGGGTGAAAACAAACCGAATGTCTCATTGACTTACATGCTACATCGGCTAACCTAAATGAACAGATTCCATGCTTCAGCCACGGCTGTTTGGCTATATTATTTGAACAGCCGGCAACACAACACGTTTTCGGCATGTTGCGCGTGAACAGCGCTTGTCTACAGGTCCGTATCTTTCGTTTATTGAACCCCAACATTACCAATTGACTTGTATGGGTTGTTTTCCCCCATAAATGGGCGTAACGCACATGGAAAACGTCACGCCGTTCATGAGTATGATTACCTGCCAGCTGATCAATTAGCCACCGCGCCTCCAATGGTACTCTCCAGAGCCATACAGAGGGGAGAGTTACGCGATTGGAGGACCAGGAATTAAATGGCAGCTCCGCCTTTCAGCGAGATAAGGGTGTTCCTAAAGCGGCTGTCTTTCCATAGACTCAACATAGAACCACCACATTAACAGCCAAAAATAAGGACTAACGAACTATACTGCGGGGTGATCACCACAAATATGTAAACCATCAACTGTCTCGGTGGTGATAATCCCAACAGTTTTACCATCTGTGATGTTAATCTGAAGTTATTACTACGAACAGTAAGTCTTGTCATATTCCCTGCATTGCATCGCATTGCATTTGCTATGTGCTACGCCCACTACTAGGAACTAACACTCTCAACGCTGAGCAGTAATGAGAAGCTAAAACAGCTAATTTTGCTAATGAGGAAGTCGGCCTAAGCACACAGCGGAGATTGCCCGACTCTCCCCTCTGTATGGCTCTGGTACTCTCCAGTCACGGCGTCGGTCCTTCCCACTTTTCCTGTGACAACTTGTCCTCAACCAATTGTTTACCTTTGTGAATCATGTATGCATGTATGCGATAATCAGTGTATATGTGTCCGTGAAAGATGATTACCAACAATGCTTCACCATACCAGGGTCATGCTGCCCACACTTGTACATCAAGCATGAGCACAATTAACTAAATAGTTTCGATGGAAATGAAGCAGGTAGCAAGCAGGTACCAGTAATTTGAGTGCTTCTGTGTCTTCACCTTTTTTCCGTGGTGCTCATCAGTGTAGGGGCTCTCAAACTTGGTCCAGGTAGACAGATGCAGAGGCACTAAAGGTTGCAATTTATTTATACGCCCTGAAGAAGGCCATAAGGGCCGAAACGCGTAAGCATTGTAGCCAAATAAAAAAGTAAAAAAAAAAATGCAACCTTGAGTGCCTCAGCATCTGTCTAACTGGAACAAGTTGCTCCAAAGAATGTTGTCTTTCCTTATATGCTGTGCAGGTGAGAAGATGGATCTTGTTGTTCTAGCGCCTGATTTTTTTGTTTTTCTTTTTTAAAGCAGGATTACACTAAAGGGCAAAACATGTAGGCCTACCTTGTTTCCTTTCCACTATCCAAACTCCCATCCTCCTTTGTGCTTGTGGCCTTGTGATGACCTTGCAAAATATGATGTGGTATGCTGATAGATGGGCAATTCAACAACTCGCAAAAAATAAATTCAAATGTCATTTTTTGATTAGTTGTTGTGCATAGCAGGGAAACTTATTTTCTCCATGGATGCTAGGTTGTTGGGCCACAAGCGCAAGTAGAAGACATGAGTTTGGATAATGGAGTGGATAGCTTGACTATGCCCCCTGAAAACACTCTTCTGTTGAGATGTCTATATTTGCTTTACAAGGCAATGTAACACACACACACACATACACACACACACACACGGTTTCAGGTGATACTTGACTTGATGTAATTATAACTACACAATACAATTCATGGCATTAGTATAAAATGGCTCTTGCAGTGTTTTAGGAAGGAACCCTTCATTTCCTTTCCAATGACGATAACAAGGTTTGTCTTTGAAACTGGCTAACCCTCACCATCTTGACCAAATGAAAAATAAGAGGGACACTCTGTTCACACATTGTCTTTTGTACTTGCAGACACTTCTTGCAGATGGCTGTCCTCTAGAATGAAAATGCACACCAACCACCGGCAAACATCAAAAGCTAATACAACCTTTGGTAAGATTTGAAAAGAATTCAGTTCAACTAATTCTGACATGTAAGGGATAACGGCCGACGAGGTGACCGGTTATACGAAATTAATGGCGAGGCGGCGGCTTTGAACTTTGGCGACGCGCGCACCGCCAAGCCATTCATTTCGTATAACTGGTCGACCTCGAAGGCCGTTATCCCGCTTATCTGCCGTTATGGTAGGGTACTTTTTTAACCCTATCGCGCCGGATGCATCATCTATGATGCATCAAATTCAAAGCCCTCTCCACGCTGACACAAAAAAAAAATCCATCTCAAAAACATCCTGCGTGTCATTTCCAAACGTCCTGCAGTACGCGGAAACCGCCACAAGAGAGCAGCGGTCAACAACAAGTTGATCACAGCTCGGCGAAAAATGCAAAAATGGAGTAGAAGCGGTTTCCCTGACCGACGCTGAGATATCGACAAATTGCAAAAGGTTTGTGTACAAATTTCCGAAATATAACTCTACATCCTTTAATTTGAACACTTGCTTTGTGCAATTAATCAAGGAAGAGTTTATATTTTTACACCGTGTTGCAGAGAGATCATGCTAAAACTGATGAGACATATAAGCACCATCCGGCGGTGGCAGGAAGTCAGCCATCAATGCATTTGCTCCATAGGGAAACTTACAAAGCATACCACGACGATCGTTTAACAAAACACACAAGTTGTTTTACTTCAAGACAAAGATATTGCCTTAAGAAACACGTTTTACTTGCGATTTTGAAAATGTAATGCAAAATGTTGAAATTATGATCTCGTAAAAAATGCATTGAAGTGAATGGAGAAATGGTCCAATTGTAGTAATGGACCCATATATTCAAATTACACATCAAAAATGAATAATGATCCATATTACACTCATAAATAGGTTGTTAAGCATTCGATCAGCTATGTTTTTACATAGATTTTAAAAAATTACCCAACCAGGCTGTGGGAAATGTAAAATATGGTCCTGCTAAAACAAGGATAGGCTTAAAAAAATGGCAGGAGCTCACTAAATATTTAAAGATAATCCTCAAATTAAATTGTCTGACAACTTTTTTAAATTAAAAAAAGATGCAAATGCATTAAAAGTCATTTTTCAATGGTCATGAAATTGGAATTTTCATTCCCTTTAAAGCCTGATGCATCATATATGATGCATCAAATATCTCAGTGACCTTAACAAAATTTTGATTTTTTTTTTAACATTTCTTATAAGGGACCAATATTGAAGCAAATTCCAAAAAAATATAATTTTCTCTCATTGCTTTCATGGTTCAGGTTTCACAGGGTTAATCTATTATTGTCGGTAAAGTTGTAGGAACCATGTTCTATCAAGATAGAATGTTGCTGTGCGGGCGTCCAACTTGACGCGCCTAGAATCTTCGTTTGGTAGCCTGCCGACGCTGTGATTATTTAATTTTCCTTTGGCCCTATACTACGGTGGGATGGAAGTTTAAAAACAAAAACTTGCGAAGCATTTCTATGCTGAATCGACACACGTCGCATTACGTGTCTATTTCCCCCTGCTGATCATCACAGGCCACCTGTCAACTTCGTGCGTAAAAGAGAGAGAGATAGGCCTAGAGAAAGAGAGAGATTCCCCACGCTAGGGTCATTTTTAATAACTCTCCCCTTTCCCCTTTCACACGTGTTCCTTCCCCACGAGAGGAGAGTAGCCTAATTTAAAAAATGTTGATGTTTTCGGATCAATAACAAAGGGAAGGCAGCGGGAAATAGCCTACATTTTAAAAACCATGGGAGTGGAGCAGATGACGAGGTGACTCGTTTCGATACAATTGATGGCGAGGCAGGTGCTTAGAATTTCGGTACAGGGTATTTTTGTCATCTATTGCTAGGCCTATCTGTAAATTTGTAACCTATGAATTATGCCAACTGCAGAATAATTTAGTGCGCACGTAATCGGGCGTGCCTCTATCAGATGCATGTAGTAGAACTTTCAGGGCGACAGACTTGACAACCAAATGCAATAGAACTGACGACTGGCTCTTGGCTTGACAACCAAATGCGACTCTTGACTTGATAAACAAATGCGATATAACTAACGACTGGCTTTTGGCCATAGCAACCTGCAGTTTAGAATTAGTAACGGCAGTTCGCCTAACTTAGTCGCACGTTTGACGCCTTACAGGTTATAGGGAATTAGTTGCAACCCCATCAGCCAATCAGAAAAGAGGATTCAGTTGCGTAGGCAGATAAAACATTTTAATAGTGTTACTTCAATAATTCAAAAATGACATGGCATTCTAAACAATATTTTGCTTTTCCTGTATGCTTTGTGTGGAAAGGTCTTCGGAAACCCTGCGACTAATGCAATGTTGGTGCCCTAGAAGACAAGTCAGCGCAGTTCAGACGAGCCAGCCAGAGGAGGTCACCGCCAGCCTTGTATCGAGGTTCCAACGTCCTTCATCGGGGAACTCGGCATGGATATGCAAGACAACACTCGAATCACTGTTGGACAAATGCCTGAAACGGCTGGAAAAATAGAAAAGATGGTTACAGAGACTGTTATTGCTGTTCTTCTTTCAATACAATATTTGCCTTCCATAAAATATTCCCATGTTCCAATTTAATATTCTTGATGCTCTTGTAAATAAATTTGCACACTGTCTTCACACTGTCTGCATAATTGAATTAGCCGCTTATAGTGATCTTGAACTCTGTACAAAAAGTTCCAGCATGCGTTGTGGCTCTCCTGCCTTCTCTCCAAGTTTTAGTGATCTGATAAAGATAAGACATGGCAAGTTTGCTCCTATATGCACAGATGGTGCCAAGTGAAAGTAATGCTACCTGAGGTAGGCAGCATAATGTTATCTCTTTCTGTGGGCATTGTCTCAGTTTCCACACTAGCATCTAACCTTATTACAAAAAAAGGCAGTTTTCTGATACTGTTAGCCAGGTTACTCTCAGGTAAACATGAGATGATACAATTTTCGCAATGGAAACTTAACTGGCAACTATGGATAAATGTGATGTCAACAGAGCATGGAATATTTCACCATTGTATACAACCCGTGGTGTAGTCTACTTTTTTTATGGTGGGTATACTGTATATTTGAGCATTTTTTGAAGTGGGTATAGCCTACTGTATATTTGTGCTATTCAAAACAATAGATCAATCCATTTTAAGTGGGTATACTGAAATCCCTGAAATTTAGAAGTGGGTATACCCGCGTTCTACGTAGACTATACAACAGTGTTTCCCAACTAGGGGTACGTCGTGTACCAGTAGGGGTACGTGGAAAATGTGATGCTAACAAATATATGGAGTGTACTCACATTGGTATAGACTAGACTCTAGAGGATCATATAGAGCATGAAGGAGGGGGTACTCATGATGTGAAAAAATTAATTAGGGGGTACACAGGGCAAAAAAGGTTGGGAATCACTTAGTGGGATCGTAATAGGCTCAGTCATTTCAAATTGGTGTTAAAGTTTGGTTTTCACTTCCAAGTTGAAGTTTAGGGCCTATAGAACAATTTGAGTTCGAGTGTCAAACACACAGATAACAAAATGGCCTGCGGGGGGGCGATCTAAAATATATAAACCGCTATAACTTTTGATTAGTTAAACCAAATTTAACATATGAGGTATTAATAACACAATATAATAACACACTGCAAACCCACAGTAGTTCTCGTACTAAATTCGCATGCTGGCACACATCAAACCCAATACATTCCCCACAAGGGCACACACTGTTCACATGCATAAATCCCCATTAAAGTAGGCTACTGAATTCGAATGTCTGCCCCCTTAAACCCCACACGTTTCCCACCAAAGCACTGCACACTGGAAACATGCAACATCCAACATGCAACATTAGGGCTAGAACATGCTGTTGGGTCCCTCGAGCCACCCCGCCCGTACACAATGCTATAATTAAAACATACTGCACACACGCACACACACACACACACATTCATACACGCAGTGAATTAAAACTTAGCTGTCCCGTGGAGCAAAATCCTCCCCTGGGGTCTAGGTAGCAGGCTAATGGCACCGGGTGGCGCACAGAGCACGCCGGAGACTTCTGGGATGTTGGCTACAGGAAACCAGAAAGCCTTGCTGGGAAGTTGCACCGCCGAGTTCACACTCCTAGTTCCCGACCCTACTCACCTCGCAACCCACTGACTAGCTTCACCGTCGGCAGCCCTAACCGGCTACGAACGGCACCCGCCCCCCAACCGTGAGTGTAGCTCGGCGTGAAGGCACACGCTACAGCTTCCACTCCTAGCAGCCTGGCCCTCTCTCACGCTGCCCGCTGTCTGTCTTCGCCGCCGGTAGTCCTAAGCAACTATGAACAGCAACCACCCCCCAACCGCGAGTGCAACTCAACGTGGAAAGCGTTCGGCTCCTTCCCAGCTCGCCTACCGTGTGCTTCTCACTTCTATTTCTCTCATCCCACTCCCAAACGCCACCATCACCTGTAATGCGCCACAGCGCGTTCCAATTAGCCCACAGGTTTAGACCATTAAGTCACCCACTGCTATCCTTAATCCCTCCCCGCTCCACAACCAACTACCCTACCCATAAACATAACATAAACAATCATTACACTCCCCCCACCCATCAGGTAGACTCGCCCAGAGTCGCAATCACATTTCATAATCCCAAACATAGTCACTCATTACAGTATCTTTCAACCGCGCACAGCACTGCAAGTCTAGAAGTTCCATTTGCATCCCCTGAGACCTCGGAGGCATCCGTTGTGAATGGAGAGCAAAAAAGCGCAAAGTCCCTTTATCAGTTCAGTGAAAACCATGAATCGATTGTTAAACTCGTGCATGAGGCCAGAAAGCAAGCGTGCATACTTGTCCATGCTCTGACGGTTGACAGGCAGAGATTTCAAACATGGGAAATGGGCTGCATTGCTGGCTGAGCTGTGCCTTCCATAACGCAAGTTTACTTTGAAACGCACGGACACTGTCATAATACTCGGTAAAGAGTTTGTTGCGACCTTGCATAGTAACATTCAAGATGTTTAAGTGTTCGGTAATGTCCACTAAAAAGGCAAGGTCTCTGATCCATTCGGGGTCGCCCAATTCCCCCACAGGCTTCCCTTTACCCTGCATGAACTCGCCTATCTCTGCGTAATTTGTAGAACCGCTTGAGCTCTGCGCCTCGGCTCAACCAACGCACATCGGTGTGATAGGGAAGGCCCTGATGAATGTCATTTTCAAACAAAAATGCATTGAATTGCCGATGGTTAAGCCCTTTGGCTCTGATGAAATTGACAGTGGCAATAACAACACTCATAACATGCTCCATTTTCAGACTTTTGCAGCACAACTCCTCTTGGTGCAATATACAGTGCCTGTGCAAGTTCCTGAATACCTGGTCTGTGTTTGTCTCTCGCAACTTTTCTCTCAACTTCACGACCACCCCGGCCTTTCTTCCTACCATGGAAGGTGCACCATCCGTAGCCACACTGACAGCGCGTCTCCAGTCCACCTCTAGCTTGTCAAGGTCCCCGACAAGGCTAACAAACACGTCGTTAGCTGTAGTTGAGTCTGTCATGGGTACCACGGAAACAAACTCCTCCGTGACATTCAAGAACTCATCCACTCCGCGAATAAATATCGCCAACTGGGCTGTATCAGTGCTCTCGTCAAGGACAATAGAGAATGCGATGAAGGACTTAATCTTCTCTTTCAGTTGGCTATAGTGATGGGATTTTCGGCCCTTCTTTGAAATGCTGTTTTATTGGCTCTTCTTACTATGGAGAGCCGGCTCTTTCGGCTCCCAAACGGCTCTCTCTATATATGTTTACATAATTAATAAATTAAAAGTTTTAATTTCATTTTACAACATTTTGTTTCATTATTGACATTGTGAAGCACTTTGGGCAGTGTATACTGTGTAAAAGCCTTTATGAACAACACTTTAATCATAATCGGTTGTTAATAATGACCCAACATACCCAAATGCAAAGTAAATTAAAAAAGGTATTAATACATACTATTCATTTCTGATCGCTGTGAGTGTGTCTGTAACACCTGCTCTATATCCACTGGCACTTTTAGAGGATACACACAATGAGAGGGAGGGGGAGAAAAGGACAAAACAAACAAAAAAAACAAAAACGGCTCCCAAAAAATTTTCCCAAAACGGCTCCCATTGCAGATCCGGCTCCTGTCGTTCACTTCAAAGAGCCGGCTCTCAGAGCTGAACAGTTAGCGACCGACACATCACTAGTTGGCTACAGTATATCACGAAAGTGAGTACACCCTTCACAGTTTTTGCAGATTTGTGAATATCTTTTCATAGGAAAGCTTTACAGAAATTTCACTTTGTCACAATGATTAGTGACCTTTTTAGTGACCAACATATTTAACCGCTTAATTTTTTTGTTCACTCAGAAAAAAACAAAATACAGCCATTAATGTTCGAACATTAACTCACAAAAGTGAGTACAAACCAGATTAAAATCCGGAAGAGAAGGGGCCGTGTTGGCGAAATTAAAAGGGATTAAAAGGGAGGTCATCGGTGTGCGTTTCAACCTTTCTTTGCATTGAACTTTTAGATTTTGAGTGTGCACCTGGTTTAAATAGATTGGTGTGAGATTTGAATGCAATCCTATGGAGAATATCATGATCGGCTTCAGTAGTCACACAGTGCATGTTAACATGCATGTTTCTTTTAGGTGTATTTCAGATTGCCAATGTTGACAGCATTCATGCATCCCCAAACCATGTCAGTCCCACTACCATGCTTGGCTATTGAGAGGATACATTTTTTTTGTAAAACTCACTTGTTTACCACCACACATGCTTGACACTATCTAAAGCAAATTTGTTTATCTTGGTCTTAAGAGAGATGAAGAGACTAAGGATATGGATCACTGGAACCATGTCGTGTGATCTGAAGAGACCAATATAAACAAATTTACTCTAGATGGTGTCAAGCATGTGCGGTGGTCAACAAGTGAGTTTTACAAAAAAAGTGTATCCTCTCAATATTTCTCTCTTCTCTAATAATTGCTCTGGGCCTGACTAGAAACAACGGCGAAGGTGTTGCATAACTAGGAGCGCGCGGCCTGGCTAAAACCCCTGACTCACCGACAGCTGTAGGAGACATATGTCTTTGGCCTCAAACACATGAGATATGTTTGTAAAATGGACGGAATTTAGAGTAGGGAGATACCTGTGATTGATTGATTGATTGATTGATTGATGTATTTATTTAATAGTAATCTGTTTGATAGTGACGGGCAGAATTGTTGCCATCGTTAAGAAGGCAAAGACACACGTAGGGTAGTTTTACGCAGTTACAAGGCTGTAATATTCATTCACCAGTACCTATCACATCATTAAATGCAAACAATACTGTACTTGATTTTTCTCAGGTACGTTACTCTGACAAGCAGACAATAAAGCAAAGTGTTGTCTGTTTTGATAAATATCAACAATATAATTTTACATTTCACATTTTAATAATAATGCCTCATCAGAGTATCACAGAAATGATAGTTACATTAATAACATTACATTATTAGTTTTACCATTATTCATAGTAAACACTGTCAATGAAATGCACAAAATAAAATGAATTCAAACTGTGTTGCGGCGTGAGGTCCAACAATGTCTCTTCTTGGTGATGAATGGCATATAGATAGTTACGCCACCAGTACAAAGCATAAAAAACGTATAATTAAGAAGCAGAACAGGCCGACTTTGTCAACTTTGTTCTGACAACATGGATATGTGAAAGGGTGAAAAGACGCTCGCTGTGCAAGCAGTTAAGGATTTTGCCAAACAGCCAAACATGGTGGTAAGTTTTCTTGGAAACGTTAACATTTCTAAATGGTCAGCATGCATTCTGGAAATAAACCAGGCCTACTAAAATGACACAGTGCATCTTTAAGACAATGAGGTATAACATTGCACATGAAGCTTACTGTACATCTGACCTGCACCATTGTTAATATTATTACACGGAGGAACTCTTTTTTTATTGCAGCATGAGGGGTAATACATGTTTACAACAAGTAAGCATACTGCTTTCAATCAATATTAAATGCATGTAACTGTAATTCAGTTGTCCAACTGAGAGGCCAGAGTAAATAGTGAGTTTCTACAAATACAGTCGTGCTGATGAGAGCTATGCATAAAAGAAGAAACCATCTACCGGAAACACAATCAATGCTATAAGGAAAAGACTTACTCTTTGTCTCCAAGGGTGTTTTCACATCTGGTCCCTTTCAGCCATTTAAGCTAATTCAGACCCGTGACTCAGCATTTTCTGTGCATATATGAACACTCCAAAGTGTACCCACCCTTTATTGATGTGGTCTCAGTACAATTAGCTTATGAGTCCTGACAAGTTATATTGGTGACTTGGTAATCAGAACATGGAGAGCACTAGAAGACCAGGTGTGATCAAAAAGAGGTCTCAGTGCGGTTAGCTTATGGGTCCATACAAGTTTTGCTTGTAACTGGTGTAATCACTTAAGGAGAGCTAGAGGACCAGGTTTGATCAAAAGGAGGACTGACAAAAACCTAATGACAAAAAAGCAGCTGGTCCTTTTTTAAATGCACTCACATTATGAACAAACACAGAATTGAGTCATTTTGCTGTTGGATCACTTTTTGGTCAACTTAAAGGTGCACTGTGTAAGATTGTGGCCAGAGTAGGCATTGCAACTCTGCTTCTCATTGAAATTGTGCTGCATATTGTCAAATTTGATCTTTTCATGAATACTTACTAAGTAATAAACTAGTATTTACTAGTATGACCAAAGTACAGTACGTTTAGTAGCTAAAATTTTCCCAGCCATATTGAATACTTACAATTTGATGGTGGTGGTAAGTATTTGTTAAAAAGGTAACATTTGTGAATGGGCAGCATGAATTCTGGAAATAAACTACAATAAATATTACACAGTGCACCTTTAAAGAGGACTGAGTTTGGTTCGCTTAAAGGGGACTAAGTATGAAAATACCCTTAGGCCACCACATAATTTTGACACGCTTTCAGGTCTTAGCCCAGGTCTTAGCCAAGGTTATCATTGGTACTCTGTGTGCGAGTAACCTCCTCTAGCTCTTCTGCAGGCTGCATGGCAGTGCCCCCATACTCACGTCTGGACACACGTGACGACAGCCGGCCGAACATGCTCCTGAAGGTGGCCCTGAGTGCGGACGAGGAGAAATAGTAGATGAAGGGGTCCAGGCAGGTGTTGAAGGTGCTGGTGAGCACGGCGTACTTGCGCCAGGATGGGCTCTCCCAGGTGACATAGCCCACCAGGTGAGACACGTTGTAAGGACCAAAGCAGACGACAAAGATGACCAGGGTACCGAGGGCCAGGCCGATGGCTCTGCGACGCCGTTTGTGGCAAATTTTGGGCAGGCGGGAGAGGATGTGGATAAAGTTGATGTAACAGAATGAGCAGATGAGGAGAGGCACACAGAAGACCAGGAAGAACTGCTGTAAGCGAAATGGCAGAAGTATTTCAAGCTGCTCCGCAGTGAACTCATCATAGCAGGTGCTGCAGTTTTCTTTGTGGGCGGTGGTGTTGTGGTCGTGGTCGTGTTCGTGGTCATGGTCAGGGTCATAGTACACCATGACGTACACGATGCTGCACTCTGCCATGGAGATGATCCAGATGATGATGCTACCCACTACAGCATAGCAAGGCTTTCTGTTTAGTTTATATTTGACAGGGAAGGCGACGCCAAGGTAACGCTCGACACTTATGGCGGTAAGGAACAGGCTGCTGTTGTAGATGGTAGCATAGAAGATGAGGCCTGACAGAGGGCACAGGAAATGGGGAATTTTCCACTCCATGTCGTCAACAGCTACTTTCATCCAGAGAGGAAGGAAGATCAGGAAGAGCAGGTCGGAGATGGTGAGTCCTATCAGAAAGATGTCAACGGGAGTCGCACCCTGTTGCACCCTCCTAATGAAGGCGTAGAGCGCCACAACGTTTGCTGGAAGTCCAAAGATGAATGTGGTGATGTACACCGGCAGTACCATTCCTGTGTTTTCAAACATTATGCCACCTGTCAAAATCAGTACAGTTTATTTGAAATGCAGACATACTGTACCTATATGGCAAACAATATATTTTTTTGCACAATCTTATAACAGTTGACATTTTTAGATTTTTTTTATGAACAACAGTATGGCATTCATATCTTGGTAAATCTAGGCATATTTAAGTTAGGTCTACATATCATTGAACTAAGCTCTGTAAATACAATTTATATAAATTCAAAACAGATGTGTGAGATGTAATCTGAAATTCATAGCAATATAAATGCAAACAGTTGACATTTAAAAATAAGAATAAGATGTTTATAGAGATGATACTTGGACATCAATTAACTAAGGTCATCAAAACCTTACATTTAAGCTTACAAATGTTTGTAGGCCTAATAATGGCAATTATTAATAAAATTAAAAATTGTTTAATTAATATATTTTTACTAAAGTGTTAATAAAGCTTCATTCTCGTCCCCATTCTAAAGCATTGAAAACATATAGATGAAGTCCAATATAGGGGCTTACCCTCACAAAGCTAGAGCTCTATAACGATGCTACAACTCAGCAGTCTGAAAGTCTTTGTAGGAGTGCACTGTATGGCAGGAACAACTTTCTATTAGTCATCTCATACAGGAAATGAAGGAGGTGGCACTTCCATTGCTAAATATAGCTGCAAGTAGGAATGCAGGTACAAACAGTGAACCCACCTATGTCACTATGCGGCAACTGAAAGAGAGGACCAGGCAGAAGGTCAGAGGTACTTGCAGAAAGTTTTCACAAGCACCTTTTCGCACACCTCAGCTGGCAGGTGCGTCGGAGATGGCCCATGGGTCACTTAGCAAACAACTTACAGAAACTCCCGCACACTTGCCTGATGAAGGTCTAGTACTGAAACGTCGTAGAAAGAACAGCGAAATGGTCAGTGTGTGGGAGTTTCTTTAAGTTATTGGTTTTATGGGCTGCCATGGGGCCACATTTCCATATGTGCCCTTATGCAACCATAGTTGTGGTCCCATCGAATCAAGTCTACAGTACACATACATAGGAAAATGGCAACAGTGGGAGCATTCTGCACGCATCCGATCGTCGGCTCGTATAGTATGAGGACGTGAGTCGCAAGATGTGAACTTTTAAATTGTGAATTTCCCTCGTGCAGTGTGAGCAGGAGCAGGAGCAGGAGCAGGACCCATGATTGAAAATATTGTACTGTGTAGGCCTATGCCCGGCTTAAGTCAATGTCAGTTCAGCTTATTCACTGAACTCGCTTATCTTTCAAGCATGTTGTGGTGACAGGGCTTTCAATAAAATGTTCGTCACTCACCGGTCAAAATGGCTAGTAGATGTTACTCTTATAAGCCAAAAACAGACTTACTAATGGGTCAAAGTGGCTAGTAGGTTTTTTACCAGTTAAGCTGAATATTCACCAGCATTTGGTCGATTGGCTGGTGTTAATTTAGAGTCCTATGTGGTGACATGAAACAAATACAAATTGAAGCTGAGTATAAACTGCATTCAGTATGTGCAGAGTACAGCAATTGGTGTAGTGTGTGTGCTCTACATATGTTTGATGCATCCATGTGTGTGTGTGTGTGTGTGTGTGTGTGTTTTACATACTCAGTTCAGTCATGTTCAGTCAGTGTGTGTCATCTACAGTATGTATTATTTTCATGAAACCTTAACTCAGAGGACGAGCTAAAAACCACTGCAAATACATGTATTCATGCATGTGGTTTGCTTTTGTCACCATATTCACAGCAGGCAACTCCATGTTGGGCCAAAAGATTGTAGAGCAGAGAAAGTTAGTTTACTTTTTTTCATAGATATTAAAAATGGCCAGAACCATCAAGTACACCATTTTGGTGCATCCACCAAACAGTTCTCCATCTTAAGCGTCAAACTCTACAATCTTTGCTTAGAGCTGTCCGCTATAAACTGTGAAGTGCCAAGCGTTCTAACATGGTGAAGTCAATAAATAGGTTAATGGGTGATATTTTACCTGATTGTCACGCAGATGGTTATTGTTTCGTGCGAGCTCACGAAGTTGAGCGGAAATGCACGAGGGTCTGCGGGAGCCAGACAGGCAAGGTCACATTTGCTCTAGCTCACAAAGCCACAAATAGTTCATTCAGAGCAAATAGGTCACCAGTAGGGCTTTCAGGCCGTCCAGAACGGTGTCAGTGCCAGTGCCCGCAGCAGTTCTGTTGGCCACAAAAGGCTCCCGGGCCGCTATTTGAGGATGGGGGATATAAGATAAGATAAGATAATCCTTTATTATCTCTTCAAGAGAGAAATTTTGCTTGGACATGAGAGTGTGATATACACTTAAAACACAGCACAGTAGACAGAGAGGTGACACACATGTATACTACTAAACATGGAAACATGGAAACATATACTGACAGCTGCTGCTAGTAAAGAACAAATAAATATTACACATAACAATAAAAGACAAAAAGAGGACCCCACCTCCCACCACACACACACACACACACTAAGACCTACTATTTAGTTGACCAGGGGACCATTGAAAATTTGAAACTATTTGTGTTACAATTAGAGAGCCTGTATCTTCCTGAGGGGAGTGCTTCATATTCCCAGTTCAAAACATGCTCGTCATCCTGTAAGATTTTCATACGCCTCCTCCTCACTGCTTCATCAAATAAAGCTTGCAATGATGTTGGAGGGGGCATGCCCATTATCTTCCCAGCTCTCTTAATGAGGGTTTGCAGTTCATTTTTCAATTTAACAGTTAGGTTCCCAAACCATATAATGATCCCACTCATGATGATTCCTTCTCAATGCCAAACACTCTCAACCTTCTCAAAAAGTGGAGACGTTGGTTGATTCGTGCACTTAAAGAATCAACATGCTGTCCCCATATATAGCGCCTACATACTGTATGTTGGCTGCAAACTTTTCAAAGAGCAACATGATGTACTTTAGGTTCCATTTATTAACACTTTGAGTACAGACAACGTAATAATACGTTTTTCACGCCCATGCGTTGTATACCAAAACGTAAAAATAAGTTTTTGTGTTTAAATGTCATATTTCGAATCTACACCCTTCAATGGACAATATATCTGATTTTAGGAGCTCTGTGATGGACATAAGTGACAAAATTTGCAGTCAAAAGTTTGTGTTATGATTTGGACATTTTAATTTATCTTACCAAGATGTCTGGATGCCAGATGTTGCCTTCCGTAGACTATATCTGTAATAGGCTCCTAATGATCGCCCTGCCTGCATTGATTGATTGATTGCTTCGGCTCTGCATTTGATTTCGTCGCTAAATGATCCTGCAATGATGCTCTTTTACTCTCTCTGTACCCCTTCACCTTGTGGTATGATAGCTACAGGAAGGGGTAGCTATCTGGGATGCTGCCGTATTCGTGAATCGTGCTATGTTGTTGTTTCTCTAGTATGGTCGGTGCCCACGCTGTAGCGCCTGTAGTGTCATACTTCACCCAATAGGTAAACACAGAGACCATTGTATGTCGTGCCTGGAGTATCTTGAACTTTCTGTACTTGCTACCTAGACCTTTACCAGATTCTTGGATCCAAATGGCACCCGAACTGTGATTGGAGTAATGCACTCCGATTTGGAAGTTTGATCGCCAACCAGATAAGAATTGTTTATTTGATTATTCGCCCCCATGTTGAACTTTCTGTGTCTTCCTGTATGTGAAAAGCCAGAAGTTAGCATAGATGGCAACATAGCATATGGATCGGATGGGCAACATCTAAGCATCATATCATTGGGATTTGTTGTCAATGTTGGGCTATTATTTCGGGAGTCATCAGGAGCTATTTTAGCAAATGTCCCACCTTCTGCGTGTGCGCAAAGAGTTTGTGTTCAGTCCGCGTGGAAAACTTGGATTTCGAAGGGCATTGATTGCCGATGTCATAGTGGGACAGGGCAGGAGGTGTGTCTTGACGAGCAGCAAGATGCGTGTAAGAACTAACCTTGCACCAAATTGTGATTAAAACCAACTCGTCCCCTGTCAAACTCGTGACATTCTGAAGCAGCGCACCCTTCACAAATACCTCAATATCTCCGATTGTAGCTGAATTCCATGGATACCCGCTTCGGTTTAGCTTGGGTTTGCTCGGCAATAAAAGCTTGTAGAGACACGCGGTTTTCACCTACTAAGAGGGCAGAGTCTCCACTTTCAAACGAGCCATAACATGTTTCAGTGGCCCTATCACAATACGCTGTGAGTCTACAAAAAATGTCAAAAAAGGGCTTAGAACGCTGGTGCTCTACGACATAATTCCGTGAGCACCGCCGGTATTCAATGTGTTAAAATGCAACCTATATATTATGTTTTTTTTGTTGGTCAAATAATGCATTTTGCTCCTGTTGTGCTTTCCAACCATCTTACTTAATGGTGGAACTGATAAGTGAAATAGTCGTCAGCTTTGTGATGTGCACATGGCACCTCTGAGTTGCTTGGACACCATTACAATCAGAAATGGCAGCCCGGCCCTTTTGCCAATGCAGTGGGTCGGTGGGATACATGTATTGCTTACCACAGGATATGCCTGTGTGTGCTCATTTTGCCAGGGTCCTCACACATACAAGGTGGTGGCAACTGTTGGAGTAATTATACATAAGTTATCCACTTTGACTAACTCTTGGCCCAGGCTTTAAGTCCGGGCAGTGTACGTATGAATGTGTCATTGTTTTTCCTCTGTGCCTGCAGGCCAGAGAGAGAGAGAGAGAGAGAGAGAGATAGAGAGAGCAGGATGTTCTTCAACTGTAGCAAACGAGAGAGAAAGACAAGGTCACATTCAGTCTGTTTCAACTCAATAACAAGATATGACTGCTAAGCAATATGCTACTGTGTAAACTGGTTTCAACTGGCTTAGCTAATTACCCCTCCCCTTAGACCAATTGAAACCACAATTGTAACCAGGGCTATCCTTCAATAAAATGTAAGGAGAAAGGAGACTGTTTTCAGAGTGAGCTTGGACATTGTAACTGAAAGCAGTCTCCTGGCCACCCTCCTTGCAAGTTTTAAATTTAACTCAAGTTCTCTGTGACTCTTCTGTACAGGTTATTAGAGATAAATGTTGGTAGCTTAAACCTAACAGCAACACATTGTAATTTTTTGTGTGTGCTTTTTTTTCTGTGTGGGGTTCCTGTCTGATTGTACTGGTCTTTCCTGTTGTGTGTTTTTATGTGTCCTTCTGTATTATGTGACTGTGGACCAAGAGTCCGGCAAATAAACGGAATTGAATTGAATTACCCCACACACAAGAAGCTTCACTGGCTCCCAATGAAGTTTCGCATTACCAACAAAATCCTACACCTTACATATGTACAGTACAAGCCACTCCATGATTTTGCTCCCCAGTACCTCTCTGATCTTCTCCAGCTCTCCTTCCAATCAAGGTCCACCAGGTTCTATGGAAGGATCAGCTTGTCGTCCTCTGCTCCAGGCTATGGACCTTTGGTGAAAGAGCCTTCTGTGTCACTAAACCTACCCTTTAGAACAGTCTACCAGGCTGTGCCCTCCTTGTGGCGCAACACTTTCAGCGTTGCAACTCAAGTCTCGAAGAGATTTGAACGTCGATGATAATCAGGCTAAGTCTACCTCTCCACGTACGGCAAGTCTCTCTCCACATTGGCTATGTTTAAAACAAATAATAATCTCAAATCACATCTGTTAACTGAGGCCTGTGGACCTTCCATTTTCCCCTCTCCCCAGATCATTAGCCCCATCTCCTTTTGTAAAGCAAACATGGGTTCCATGAAGGAACGTTTTTATTATTAGGGGCCAAGCAGCGAAGCTGCCTATATATGCCTGTATATATATGCCTGTATATAGCATATCTGGAGCGAGCCTCACAAAATTTATTCAGTGGATTTTGCGGTAATGTTTTCGTTTGGCCGTGACAGCCAATAAAAAATGGCCTAAAAGTTACCAAACAGGAAGTGAAGTCATATCTTGGCAACCCATGGTCACAATCTTCTGCAAATTGTCACAGACACTCAAACTCTCTAACGCCAACAGCTACATTTCTGCTTGTAACTTTTAAACCACATGCTCGATTTTAAATCTGGTGGTACCCTTGAAATCCTTGAGCCAAAATGAGTCCAACGCACCCTATGACATCATATCCACAGTTATAGAATGTCCGCCATTTTGGATTTGGTGATTTGGATTTGATGCTCCTCATCCTTCAAATTTAGTCTGATTTTCACAAAACTTGATATACATGATCTCTGGAGCAGTCTGAAGAGCTCTGTAAAAGGGTTTTATTACATCTTGTACCGTTTGGCCAATCAAAATCCTCCTAACACTCCCAAACAAGAAGTGAGGTCATATATCAGCAACCCATGGTCAAAATCTTTTGGGAATTGTCACACACAATTCCACCAGCACCAGCCACCAGCCACCAGCAGGTCACATCGTATAAAGAGGTACAAACTGCTTGTAAAAATGAACTGTGCATGTCTCTGACCGTCTGCCTGGTCAGCTCTTTCTGTTGCCATGGCGACTTTGGCGAACTTACTGCTTGGCCCCGCATTGCTGCTTGCAGCTATTTTCTTTATTATTATTATTGTCATTATTATTGTTATAGTTATTGTCACTATTGTTATTATTACTATTTGATGTAACCTACTTGGTTGAACACCCTTGGAGAGAGGCATGGCAGGGAAATTTGTAGTAATAGGTGTGGAAGTGATCAGAAGTGATCAAATATAGTCACTTGTCCTATAAAGGGTTAATCCTTTATTGGCTGGTAGATGATTATGAAACCCGAGGAGCTACTGTAGGGACCGTTCATCCACCCACTCGCTGTTTCCACAAACGCTGCTTCTGCTTATGTGTGTGCCGTCTTTGCTTTATTGTTTTATTTTGTTTTTCTTTCTGCGGGTGTAACACACGGGCCTGGCATAGGTTATTTGTCTGTCTAAACTTTCTCAGCGCTGTGGCCAATTTGGTTTATGGCCACACCTGCAGTGTTGCCAGACTGGACGGTTTCCCGCTCAATTGGGCTGTTTAGGATGATGTTTGTGGTTAAAAAAGGGATGGGGTTGGGTCTTACTGTAGGTTAATTGGCATAGAAATCAATGGAATTAAGTTCATGGAAATTAGTGCCCCCAGTTTACTGAGTATTTCTTTGGCTGGAAATCGTCAGTCACATCTGGCAACCCTATTTAGGGGTCATTGATTTGATCTCTCTCTCTCTCTCTCTCTCTCTCTCTCTCTCTCTCTCTCTCTCTCTCTCTCTCTCGCTCGCACGCTCGCTCGCACGCTCACTCGCCTCGCTCGCTCTCTCTCCTGCCTGGAGAGAACCACATGTCAAATTGGCAATGTTAAGATAGAGGAGAGCTGTCACGGACACCATTGCTTTCTCTCTTCACTGTTGTAATCTTCGATACTTCTGATGAACTCCCATGTGTTGCTGTGCATAGCGTTTGTAGTACTTCAGGGCTGTTTGTGGCCATTGAACTATTCTACTACTTTCTCACCTGCGGTAAGTTCTCTACCTGTAATTGTTCCCCACCACACCATGCCAATTATGTCACCTAGTAGTGAGCTCTTCGTGTCCATCCATGTTAAATTGGATTGATCTGTTTGTAATTCTTGTGTCACTGTGTGTTATCCTGAATTACATTCGACATTGCTATGTTGCCATACATTACCCTGATTGTGGTCACTAATTCAAGATGTGCCAGGTAATGCATTGCCTCTGCTAAGTAGTGTAGACATGTTTTACCTGCTGTATGACATTCTGTATCCTTGTACAGATACAAGGCTGCAGATACCTTTCCAGATTTATTTATTTTTAAGTTTGGGTTGTTGACCAGGCTGCAAGTGTTTTGACTGTGTTAAGTAGTGTTATGCCTCTTTCGTATTATTGGAGTGGTTATTTGCTTAGTTTCAAGTCAAGTCAAGTCAGCTGCGTTTATCTCTTTATACCATGAAAGGACTGATAGTAAAATAAAATAGAATAGAAGACAGGCAGGCCTAACAATAATAATAATAATAGTAAAATACAAAAATAAGTCAATGCTATGCTGCACTACACACAGTACAGTCCAGAAATGTCCCAGGCCGGACTCAAACCCCGGTCGCCCACATATGGTACGGAGTGTTAAACGCACTGCGAAACAGCACCTCCATAGCAAGGCTAGTTGCTCATCAGCAAGATGTTAGCAATTGGGTTGGATTTTGCAGAATGGTGGGGAAAAAAGTAGTGAAAAAATGTTTGTGTTTTAATTTTTCGCAGACAATGTCCAAATAGATCACACTCAGTTTCTTCTCTTTTTTTAACCTTAGTTACACAGGTTTCTCTATAATGGGGAGCCTCTTAGTGCAGATGGGGTCGCTGGCGGATTTTCTGAAAATAATCACTACATCACAACAACATTGCTACAACATTATAGAGAGCCTTAAGTAACAGATTAAGACATAGCCATTACAATTTTGGCGACAGTAAGGTTATAACATAGGCTTTGCGCTGAATGGCTGGAGGCTTGCAGGATAATGGAGCCAGTGATGAGCTACGCAACTTGCAGTACCTGTCAGGCTAGTCCCTGGTGTCCCTGTGCTATCTTTGCTTCGATGTGTTACTTTATTTACCTTGTGGCAGTTTTATGGCTATGGCCAGGTGCACACTATCTTGGGCTATGGTAGAGATGAAGCAGCTTAGTTGACTATGTAAATGTACAGAGTGAAAAGCACTTTCACATCATTTTCATGTTCACAAGGGAAAAGTTCTCTCACATTTTCCCATCCAATTCACTGAAATACAGTATAATGAATCATTAGATAAATCCCCTGTGACAGCACAGTTTGAGCTAAGGGCTGTCTGTGCAGGTATACAAAAAACAACAAAAGCGACTAAAGTCATTATTTCTCCATGCAGGCCCTCCGTTGGAGGGTCAGTGAATTGAGCGACCAAAGATAATTTTTCTGGGGACGAAGTGAATTGGGCATACAGTGCGAAATTCAGGTGTTTAAAGTCACTTAGTCAGAAAGTCAGTTGACATTGAGAAAACCAGTTGAGCGCTCATGTCCCAGGTTGACAAACCAAAGCCGTTCTATGATTAGCTAATTCAAACATATCAGGCCAATATCACGTCAAGAGTGAATAAAACTTGAATAAAATTCATGACAAAACTTCTCCAATAACCTTGGCGACTTGTTTGCTTTGGTCATTTTCGGTATACACACAGAGTATGAGTTCCCCCTTGCCACCTCACATCTGCCGATACAGTTCCTGACTTCACTCAGAGGATGAGTTTGAAAAAAAAAAAAACATGTAGGCTATATATAGCCTACTGTATGTACGTATGTTGTTTGTGGTTTTCTCAGCTGAAGTCAATATGACCTCTTTGCCATTTGCACAAGCAACACATTGTTGGGCTAAAGATTGTAGAGCAGATCAACCATTTTGGTACATCCACCAAACACGTATCCATCATAAGTATCGAGTTCTACAAGCTTTGGTTAGGGCTGTCCACTCTAAACTGCAAAGTCTTAAGTGCCCTAACATGGTGACGTCAATAAATAGGTAAATTGGTCACATTCGCTTCAGCTCTCAAACCCACATAATATGGTTGATGCAAGGCAAATAGGTCACCAGGGCAAACAGACATAGGCTTAATTTTGCACCAAAACACAACCTCAATATAATGTTTTTTTTTGTTCAAATGACCCGCTTTGCTGCGCAGGGTCTTTTCCAGACAACCTATCTACTAGCGACACGGACAAGTGAAATATTTGTTCATTTTGTGGCACACACAGGTTTTTGCCCATAAAAAGGTTCTCCGCCCTACAGTATAATGGTGGAAAGGCTATTATTGAATTGATCTGTCTCTGTCTCTACGGTATAATGGCATTCTTTATTCTTTGCAAAGTTGCATTTGTCTACTAGAATTTTGAAATGTGTTTTCTATCTAAATTTGATTCCCAGAGAAAAAAAATGCTGGAAAACACAGGAGCCATTCTCCCAGTGTACATCACCACGTTCGTCTTTGGGCTTCCAGCCAACGTTGTGGCGCTCTACGCCTTCATCCGGAAGGTGCGACAGGGTGCAACTCCCGTTGACGTCCTGCTGATCGGACTCACCATCTCCGACCTTCTCTTTCTGCTCTTCCTTCCTCTCTGGATCAAGGAGGCTGTCGACGACATGAGGTGGGAGATGCCCCATTTCCTGTGTCCCCTATCCAAGCTCGTCTTCTACAGCAGCCTTTACAACAGCAGCCTGTTCCTCACCGCCATTAGCGTCGAGCGCTACCTGGCGGTCGCCTATCCAATCACTTACAAGCTGAACAGGAAGTCCTGGCATGCCGTGGTGGGTAGCGTCGTCATCTGGACCATCTCCATGGCAGAGTGCAGCATCGTCTACGTCATGCAATACTACCACCACCTGGATGACGACAGCAGTAGCAGCAGCAGCAACAACACCCTCAAAGGCGAAGCGCAGGCCAACCGAACCTGCTTTAAGGACTTCTCCTCAGAGCAGCTGAACGTTCTGCTGCCATTTCGCTTGCAGCTGTGCGTCGTCCTGTTCTGTGTGCCGTTCCTCATCTGCTGCTTCTGCTACATCAACTTCATCCGCATCCTCTCCCGCCTGCCCAACATCTGCCCCAGACGACGACGCAGAGCCATCGGCCTGGCCCTGGGCACCCTGGTGATCTTTGTCATCTGCTTTGGGCCCCACAACGTCTCGCACCTGGTGGGCTACGCCACTGGCGAGAGTCCCGGGTGGCGCAAGCACGCCGTGCTCACCAGCACCTTCAACGCCTGCCTGGACCCCTTCATCTACTACTTCTCCTCGTCCGCACTCAGGGCCACCTTCAGGGGCATGTTCGGCTGCTGTCTGCCTTTGCACAGCTGCTGCTGCTGCGGTCGTGTGTCCTGGTGCACGGCAGAACAGCCTGCAGCGCAGCCGCCAGTGGATACTAGGACACAGAGCACCAATGATAAACTGGACTAAAGATCTGTTAAAGACATCGACAGGTGTTGTGTTGTACACCAGTTTTTATTGGGGAGAGATACCTGTAGACAAAAGTACACTGTTGATGATGGGGTGCAAACATCCAGTGGCATTGGCGCTTGCATATAGCAGAGTATTTGTACTTTTACTGCATGCAATTCTGGCCATGGTTGAGTTTGCGAAAGTTGCAAGTTGCTATCTTGAAAGCAGGTGGCAGCAATAAGTAGGTAATTTAACACCTTTACCAAAGCAGTTTTGATGCTATGTTTAGCCCCATATCCTGAAGCTCCCCCACAAGCCACAGGATGCACAGTGCTCTTACAGCTGCATCAGACCATCAAATCATCAGAAAAAACTCTTTGGAACTTTCTCAAAGTCAAGGATCCTGGCTTTGCTAGGACGTAGAAACGCCCAGCGATTGGATACTCCGCGGAGTTCACCAAAGAGTATGCAATCACTGGGCATTTCACGTCCTAGCAAGGCCAGGATCCTTGACTTTGAGATACAGCCCTAGTGTTTTTTAGGACTGGGGTGATGGCTGCAGTTTTCAGAGGGCAGGGTACGATGCAACTATTGAGAGGTGTATTGATGATGATGTCAACAAAGAGGGGACAGATAGCAGGCAAGGCAGGCAGGTGAAGAGAAGAGAAGAGAAGAGAAGAGAAGAGAAGAGAGCGTTGGGTCCAGGAGACAGCTGGTGGACCTAGCCTCCTTGACCTTACGTTGGTTGCGTTTCAAGCCCTACACCTTACTGCTTCGTTTGAAAGCACGAGGGGCAAGGGGAAGGCGTAGGGGTAGGGGTAGAAATTAGAAATGGGAAAGGCCCTTAGTTGCAGACTCAGGGGTGTAAAGTGTGGGGAAAGTGTGACTGAGTCACCAGGGCCCTATGTATGTAAGAGCCCCAACACACAGTCGAATTTATGTAGGTATATGACTGGGGGGGGAGGGGGTGGGTTTCCATTGGGCAATGACTGGAGGAGCTTGTAAATGGTACTCACT
>NC_085861.1:16280916-16298416 GCF_034702125.1 Engraulis encrasicolus
GTGCCTACTTAGTATCTTAAATAAGGGGAAGTATTATGGGGTGCTGTCTACATTGACAGAGAAGGTGCCTACTTAGTATCTTAAATAAGGGGAAGTGTACATGTACATGTACATCAGAATCAAAGTCGTACACTTTTGTGCATGTACTGTATATTAATGGAATGGTTAATGGATAGTAATTGGAAACAAAATTACTACTCCAAAAGTGTCACACGTTAGAGAGTACTCGTTAAAAAACTGACATATTACACACACACAAACATTTTCAATATTTCTTTTCTTATTTAATCGTAAAGCTGCATTGCAGAGTGCAATTATCTGAAAATGATCATGTACAGTTATTTGTCCCGGGCCCAGGTAGAGAGGGGGCCCAAAATTGCGTTTCCATTACACTGTATGTATTGGATAGGGGGCCCTTTCAGATGTCTTTGTCCTGGGCCCCGCAAAAGCTGTCAGCGGCCCTGACAGTACACAATTGTTTTATACTCTCACATACTTGTTAGACTGAAATCAACATGGATATATTAGACTTTTGATGAAGGATTTTAATATAGGGAAGAAAGTGCAGTTAAGCCTTCGAATGTCCTACATTTCAAGACTTGACATTAAAGGACAAGTACACTATTTTGAACATTAAGTCCATTTTCTGAGTTGTATGCAATGATTTAGAGTCCCCCTCACCGTTTATGTCATGTTTGCTTCTACCTCTGTTATTTGACTAATTTGGATTTTGTCCTTTAACTTTTTACTCACCGGCCACAGTGGCTAGTGGAAGTATTTTCTTTACCATGGTGCATCTAAGCTCAGCAAATGAAGTGATAAATCAAGTGCTATAACAACATCAGTGCTATTAACAGTGTGTTAAATGAATTTGGCTACAGTTGATCAGACTAATAGAATGATATTTCTTTAACCTAAATATAACACAAGGTGCAAACACAGGATATATGGTACTGAGATATGTCACACCCAAAAATATGTTACCCGCCAAAGTGACTGGTGAGACTAAAATTGTTAGTAGCCACAGACAAGTTTTACCCATTTTCGGCCAGTTGTGATGCCAATGTCAAGCCCTGCTAGTTCTCTGCATGTAAAAAAACCTAACATGCTCATACAAGTTTTATAAAATCTTGTCCAGTTGCTAAAAAGTGTCCAATTGCAAGAGCACAAAGCTATGAGTAAAGTATAGGCATCTTAGCTGTAGACAGACATCAGAGCAGACGTTTACATTACAAGTGCTGATCTTGATGGTTTGCAGAACATGTTGATCTTGACACACTTGCAGATCTTAGCCGAGGTCTTATCGTTGGTTATCATTGGTGCTCTGTGTGCGAGTAACCTCCTCTAGCTCCCTTGAAGGCTGCTTGGCAATGTCCCGATGCTCACGTGCGGACACATGTGCCGGCAGCCGTCCGAACATGCCCTTGAAGGTGGCCCTGAGTGCGGACGAGGAGAAGTAGTAGATGAAGGGGTCCAGGCAGGCGTTGAAGGTGCTGGTGAGCACAGCAAACTTGCTCCACTTTGGATTCTCGTTTGTGGCATAGCCCACCAGGTGAGACATGCTGTAAGGACCAAAGCAGATGATGCAGATGGCAATGGTCCCGAGGGCCAGGCCGATGGCTCTGCGACGCCGTTTGGGGCAAATTTTGGGCAGGCGGGAGAGGATGCGGATAAAGTTGATGTAGCAGAAGGAGCAGATGAGTAGCGGCACACAGAAGAGAAAGATGAATTTCTGTAAGCGAAATGGCAGAAGTATTTTCAGCTGCTCTTCAGAGAAGTCATTATAGCAGGTTTCTTCTTTGGTGGTGTTGTGGTCGTGGTCATGGTCATCATAGTACTGCATGACGAAGATGATGCTGTTCTCTGCCATGGAGATGATCCAGATGATGGCGCTACCCACCACAGCATGGCAAGGTTTTCTGTTCAGTTTATATTTGACGGGGTAGGCAACCGCAAGGTAGCGCTCAACACTTATGGCGGTAAGGAACAGGATGCTGTTGCTGATGGACCCATAGAATATGACGCCTGACAGAGGACAAAGGAAATGAGCCATTCTCCACGCCATGCCATCAACAATGGCTTTCATCCAGAAGGGAAGGAAGATCAGGAAGAGAAGGTCGGAGATGGTGAGTCCGATCAGCAGGACGTCAACGGGAGTTGCACCCTGTCGCACCTTCCTGATGAAGGCGTAGAGCGCCACAACGTTGGCTGGAAACCCAAAAATGAATGTGGTGATGTACACCGGCAGTACCGTTCCTGCGTCTCCAAACATTATGCCACCTGTCAAAATCAGTACAGTTTATTTGAAATGCAGATATATTGTACGTATATGGCAAACAATATATTTTTTTGCACAATCTTATAACAGTTGACATTTTTAGATTTTTTTCATGAACAACAGTATGCCATTCATATCTAGGTAAATCTAGGCATATTTTAGTTAGGCCTAAATATCATTGAACTAAGCTCTGTAAATACAATTTATATACATTCAAAACAGATGTGTGAGATGTAATCTGAAATTCATAGCAATATAAATGTAAACAGTTGACATTTAAAAATAAGAATAAGATGTTTATAGAGATGATACTTGGACATCAATTATCTAAGGTCATCAAAACCTTACATTTAAGCTTACAAATGTTTGTAGACCTAATAATTGCAATTATTAATAAAATTAACAATTGTTTAATTAATATTTTTTTACTAAAGTGCTGATAAAGCTTCATTCTAGTCCCCATTCTAAAGCATTGAAAACATATAGATGAAGTCCAATATAGGGGCTTACCCTCACAAAGCTAGAGCTCTATAACGATGTTACAACTCAGCAGTCTGAAAGTCTTTGTAGGAGTGCACTGTATGGCAGGAACAACTTTCTATTAGTCATCTCATACAGGAAATGAAGGAGGTGGCACTTCCATTGCTAAATATAGCTGCAAGTAGGAATGCAGGTGCAAACAGTGAACCCACCTATGTCACTATGCGGCAACTGAAAGAGAGGACCAGGCAGAAGGTCAGAGGTACTTGCAGAAAGTTTTTACAAGCACCTTTTCGCACACCTCAGCTGGCAGGTGCGTCGGAGATGGCCCATGGGTCACTTAGCAAACAACTTACAGAAACTCCCGCACACTTGCCTGATGAAGGTCTAGTACCGAAACGTTGTTTATTAAAGAAAGAACAGCGAAATGGTCAGTGTGGTCAGAGTTCCTTTAAGTTGTTGGTTTTATGGGCTGCCATGGGGCCACATGGGGCCACATTTCCATATGTGCCCTTATACAACCATAGTTGTGGTCCCATCGAATCAAGTCTACAGTACACATACATAGGAAAATGGCAACAGTGGGAGCTTTCTGCACGCATCCGATCGTCGGCTCGTATAGTATGAGGACGTGAGTCGCAAGATGTGAACTTTTAAATTGTGAATTTCCCTCGTGCAGTGTGAGCAGGAGCTTAACACCCATGATTGAAAATATTGTACTGTGTAGGCCTATGCCCGGCTTAAGTCAATGTCAGTTCAGCTTATTCACTGAACTTGCTTATCTCTCTTTATCAAGCATGTTGTGGTGACAGGGCTTTCAATAAAATGTTCGTCACTCACCGGTCAAAATGGCTAGTAGATGTTATTCTTATAAGCCAAAAACAGACTTACTAATGGGTCAAAGTGGCTAGTAGGTTTTGCTTTTTACCAGTTAAGCTGAATATTCACCAGCATTTGGTCGATTGGCTGGTGTTAATTTAGAGTCCTATGTGGTGACATGAAACAAATACGTACATATTGAAGCTGAGTGTAAACTGCATTCAGTATGTGCAGAGTATAGCAATTGGTGTAGTGTGTGTGCTCTACATATGTTTGATGCATCCATGTCTGCATGTGTGTGTGTGTGTGTGTGTGTGTGTGTGTGTGTGTGTGTATGTGTGTGTGTGTGTGTGTGTGTGTGTGTGTGTGTTTTACATATACATACATGTTCAGTCAGTGTGTGTCATCTACAGTATGTATTAATTTCATGAAACCTTAACTCAGAGGACGAGCTAAAAACCACTGCAAATACATGTATTCATGCATGTGGCTTGGCTCCCCATATTCACAGCAGGCAACTCCATGTTGGGCCAAAAGATTGTAGAGCAGAGAAAGTTAGTTTACTTTTTGTCATAGATATTAAAAATGGCCAGAACCATCAAGTACACCATTTTGGTACATCCACCAAACAGTTCTCCATCTTAAGCGTCAAACTCTACAATCTTTGCTTAGGGCTGTCCGCTATAAACGGTGAAGTGCCAAGCGTTCTAACATGGTGAAGTCAATAAATAGGTTAATGGGTGATAATTTACCTGATTGTCACGCAGATGGTTATGGTTTCGTGCGAGCTCACGAAGTTGAGCGGAAATGCACGAGGGTCTGCGGGAGCCAGGCAGGCAAGGTCACATTTGCTCTACAGTAGCTCACAAAGCCACAACTAGTTCATTCAGAGCAAATAGGTCACCAGTAGGGCTTTCAGGCCGTCCAGAACGGTGTCAGGGCCGGTGCCCGCAGCAGTTCTGTTGGCCACAAAAGGCTCCCGGGCCGCTATTTGAGGATGGGGGATATAAGATAAGATAAGATAATCCTTTATTGTCTCTTCAAGAGAGAAATTTTGCTTGGACATGAGAGTGTGATATACACTAAAAACACAGCACAGTAGACAGACAGGTGACACACATGTACAGCTCCAGGCCTTTTTATTAGAATACCATGAAAAAGTTGATTTATTTCCATAATTCCATCAATAATGTTAAACTGTCATGGATTGTAGATTCATGGCCCAGTTTTTTAACTATTCCAATCATTATTTTTTTTCTTTTTATATACGTTGGCCTTCCAGCTCAAAAAACCCATGAATTGGGGAATTCGCATTATTAGAATATTGTTATAAAATCACATTTTTTTTCATCAAAATTCGGGTCACATTAAATCAGTTGAAATTTGGTACTTTCTACATAACATGCAATGGTCAATACTTGGTTAGGACATTCTCTGTCTTCATAATGGCCATGATGCGTTTAACATTGAAGTCAATGGCAAAAACAGTGCATGGGAGTTATGGAAGCCCAGATATCCTTGATGCTTTGCTGTCAGCTGTTCTTGTTTGTTGACCTGGTTCCCCACACTTCCCTCTTCAATATACCCGAAGATTTCCATGCCACGCTTTGGTGTTAACTCACCAGTTTAATTCTAACTCAACAGAAATTAAACCCCATTCATTTTCAATGGGGTTTCATTTCTGGTTATTTAGAATTAAACTGAACAAAAGCATTTACTTCCAATTTCTACTTCTAAAATAATAATACGACCCTCCACATCCCGCTCTATTTTATTAACACAAAAGTCAAGATGTTTTTTAAACAGAACCATAACCCCTTTTTGATTTCTTGCTCCATGATTAAAGTAAATAGTCCCCTCCCACTCTCGTTTCCATTTCTCTTCATCATCATAGGTAGAATGGCACTCTTGTAGACAGATTATATCCAGTTCTTTTTTTCTCCTTTAACCAAGTAAATATCTCTATTCTTTTGACATAATTAGCCAGTCCATTACAGTTATAACTGGCAATACACAGGGATTCAAAACTCATGGGTTTTTACAAGGAGATATACATCTTCTGCAACTTCTGTAGGCCTATTCATTTTATTTGCGGCATTATTATGGAGACTAAATAGTACGTATGCACACACAAACACAAAACACAAAAACAAAAAAGTTAACATAACCCCTACCCTATTAAAAGATCAAAGTAGGCATTGTCATGGGCATTCAACAAAAAAGCTCAATTTCATTTGGGAGAACAATATCAGTTGAATTGACGCGCAGTAGGCCATTCATTCAACTGCGTCTAGTAGATAGAGCCATGGTGTAATTGTTGCATCTTTGTATAATTCATTGTCAATGTAGAGTTTATCAGCAACAAGTCTTACCCGGCCCTTTTCTTTTTTGTTCTTCTTTTCCTCCTTGTAAACTGGAAGCAGTGCTTTTCGTCTGTCCACGATTTCCACGGGATACTGCTGGTTAATACCGTAAGGTTTCCCTTTGAGCATTGGCCCCCGCGCAAAGACCATCTCCTTGTGTGCGTGCTGCGCAAAACAGGCGATGATCGCTCGGGGTTTGGGCTTCTCTTTGCTCTGCTCTCCTGTAGTCATAATGGAATCGGAACGTTTCTTGGGCTTTGCTGGTCGAAGTCTGTGGATTCTAAGGAAACCAACTTGTTGGGCAATCTCCGTGTTGATGCCCAGCTCCTTTGAAAAGAAAGTCTTAAGTACCGTTTCCACATTCTCATCCTTCTCCTCGGAGATGCCGCTGAAGATCAGGTTGTCCTGCATTGAGCGTGCCGTCATTTCCAGTAGTCTCTCCTTCAGTTGTAGATTTTCCCTCGTAACATCTCGAACAGATTTCTGCACATTTTTCACTTCTCCTTTCACCGATTCGAGGTCCTTGCGTGTCTGCTCCAGCGATATTCCGTTTGCGTAAACAGTTTCTTTTAAATCTTTGATGTCTTCTGCCATTGAGTCCAGTTTGTCAAGTTTTTTCAGCTTGTCACGTATTTCATTCAGAACATCCTCCATCTCGAACATTTCTTTTGGCCAAGTTGAACGTGAAAAGGACCCAGGTAGCAAAAACCGTTAAGAACAGTCGGCCTGATCTTGGCGGAATGTCGGCACAGTCGGCTGAGTGTCGGCTCGGCTGGAACACTGGTTACCGTGACTCAGCCAACACTTCATAGAACACTGAAAATAACTGTCACTTCATGCAGTAACCGAGCCAACACTCAGCCGACACAGAAAATAACGGTCAGTCTCATGCAGTAACTGAGCCAACACTGAGCCGACACTGTCGGCATACGGTAATAGGACCATTATTGGACCGCGGACAAAGCCAGAATCGGGCCAACTGTTTTCACTCGCGAAAAAAGGATCGGGCCAACAATGGGCCAGATAAACTTTGCTATCTGGGGAGGTCTCAGGGCTGCTTTCTAGTTCTGAATTTGGGCGTTTGTTTGGTGGTTCAGCTCTCCTGTTTGAAAATCCCGGCGTCTTTGCTGCGTCACACGCCATCAAACATAAGGGGAGAACTCCAGGACTAAAGTAGGCTACTTCTTGGAAAGCGCTTTGTGTCTTTTTTCAAAACAGTTCAAAATAAATCGGAAACAGTTCTTATTTAATCTTTGTAGTATGTTGGTTCAGCTCTCCTGTTTGAAGATCCCGGCGTCTTTGCTGCGTCACACGCCATCAGACATGAAGGGGACACTCCAGGACGAAAATAATCCGTTGAAAGCAGTTAAAGTCTTTAGAAAACAGTCCAAAGCAAATCGAAAATTGTCCTTTCTTAAATGCTGAAGTTAATCCATCAGAGGTATTATAATTCTCCCATAATTTGATAAAGTTTGCCACACGACATCACCTGCTCACTTGCTCACGCGCGCATGCTCAGATGCCTCCCCCAAGAGGTCCGTGAGTGTGCTTCTTTACATACACTGACATAGGCACAGTAGACTGGGTGTGTGTGGGGGGGTAAGGTGGGGGGGGGGGGTACGGAATGATGTGGAGGAGCGGGGGATGAATGAGGGGGTGAGCGGGGGTAGGGGGGCAGAGTGGGGGGTGGGGGTTAATGAGTCTGGGGGTGGGGGGTCAGAATGGTGTATGGGGGGATGAGTGAGGTGGTGGGGGGAATAGTGTGGGGGGTTCGGGGGAGGGCAGAATAGTGTGTGTGTGGTGGGGGGGTAAGTTGACTCGGGGGGGGGGGGGGGTGGGTATTGACCTGCCAAACTTTTCATATTGGATGGGGGGTGGGGGTGGGCTACTATTTTGTGGGGGGGTGGGGGGAGAATGAGTCAGGGGGGGTGAGCGTGGGGGGCAGAATAGTGGGGGGTGAGTGAGGGGTCGGGGGGCAGAGTAGCATGGGGGGATGAGTGAGGGGGTGGGGGAGGCAGAATAGTGTGTGGGGGAAAGACACTGTAGAGCAGGGGAAAGATGAGCGGGGGATACACGCGCGCACACACACGCACGCACACTCACCCTTGCTTTATGCAAAAAAATGAAGGCCTGAAAAACTTTTGGTCAGTAATCTAATGTGAAAAGTTTGGCAGGTCAATAGCCTTTTTTCAGCAGTCAACTGTGTATGTGTAATTCAATCATTTTCTGACAACAATCCTTAGGATATTTCAAAGTAGAGCACCGGATCCTGATTTTTAGGATCCTGCCAGATACCAGATCCACTGTTTAAGATCCTGCCGGATCCGGAACCGGATACCGGATCCTACGAAAGGGTGGAAACACATAGCCTACTTGCACACGTGGGCCCTTTTTATTACGTTGGCTCAAACTATTTTTTTGACTTATTGGCTTACTGCCACACTGCCTGCACTGGCCGCTTCCAAAGTTCTTTCACTCCATGCAGCAATTGGGGTTGTGAAAGACTGACTGAAAAGCCTAGGCTACGTAAAAAGTAGAGATGCCCCAGATCCTGATTTTTAGGTAACTGCCGGATACCGGATCCACTGCTTAAGATCCTGCCGGATCCGGATAGTCTGAAAAACCCTATTATCCTGCCGGATCCGGAACCGGATCTTGGATCCTGTACATCTCTATTTCAAAGGGATATATATTTACATCTTTCTGTTGCCAACCTTTGTACTCACGTCTGTAGATAGGAGATAGGACAGAATTTCTCTGAAAATAGGTTATCTTTATTGTTAATTATGGTCTTACAGTACTGAGAAAAATGTATGAAAGTCTGCCATTCTGAAAAACAGAGAACATTTTGAATTTCGGAGCACATTTGAGATGGCAACCAGCTGGTGAATCTTTTTCAATAGGCCTTCTGGTCTGTAATCCACTATGAAAACTCTGACAGGACAATAGGCCTAATTTTCCAAGCTATAGACTGTATGTGCATTTCAGTCATTATTTTCAGCACTTTCCTTTGGATATTGCAAGGTGGCCAACTTTATTTTCATTTGTTTTAGTTTAGTCAACCTTTGTAAACATGTATGTAAGGAAATAGGACAGAATAGTGCTGAATGTAGTTAATCGTTAATGAATATCACCTTATAGTACAATGTAATAATGCATGAAAACCAGTCATTTTGGAAAATGGTGGCCATATTGAATTCTGAGCAAAAATTGGCGTGGCCCCATGTTTTAATTTCTTCCAATAGGGCTTCTGGTCAGTAATCCACAGAGAAAAGTGCGGTAGGACGAAAGGCCTAATTTTCCCAGCTGATGACCTGTCTACTAGTATGGTCGGTGCCCACGCTGTAGCGCCTGTAGTGTCATACTTCACCCAATAGGTAAACACAGAGACCATTGTATGTCGTGCCTGGAGTATCTTGAACTTTCTGTACTTGCTACCTAGACCTTTACCAGATTCTTGGATCCAAATGGCACCCGAACTGTGATTGGAGTAATGCACTCCGATTTGGAAGTTTGATCGCCAACCAGATAAGAATTGTTTATTTGATTATTCGCCCCCATGTTGAACTATCTGTGTCTTCCTGTATGTGAAAAGCCAGAAGTTAGCATAGATGGCAACATAGCATATGGATCGGATGGGCAACATCTAAGCATCATATCATTGGGATTTGTTGTCAATGTTGGGCTATTATTTCGGGAGTCATCGGGAGCTATTTTAGCAAATGTCCCACCTTCTGCGTGTGCGCAAAGAGTTTGTGTTCAGTCCGCGTGGAAAACTTGGATTTCGAAGGGCATTGATTGCCGATGTCATAGTGGGACAGGGCAGGAGGTGTGTCTTGACGAGCAGCAAGATGCGTGTCAGAACTAACCTTGCACCAAATTGTGATTAAAACCAACTCGTCCCCTGTCAAACTCGTGACATTCTGAAGCAGCGCACCCTTCACAAAAACCTCAATATCTCCGATTGTAGCTGAATTCCATGGATACCCGCTTCGGTTTAGCTTGGGTTTGCTCGGCAATAAAAGCTTGTAGAGACACACGGTTTTCACCTACTAAGAGGGCAGAGTCTCCACTTTCAAACGAGCCATAACATGTTTCAGTGGCCCTATCACATAATACGCTGTGAGTCTACAAAAACGTCAAAAAAGGGCTTAGAACGCTGGTGCTCTACGACATAATTCCGTGAGCACCGCCGGTATTCAATGTGTTAAAATGCAACCTATATATTATGTTTTTTTGTTGGTCAAATAATGCATTTTGCTGCTGTTGTGCTTTCCAACCATCTTACTTAATGGTGGAACTGATAAGTGAAATAGTCGTCAGCTTTGTGATGTGCACATGGCACCTCTGAGTTGCTTGGACACCATTACAATCAGAAATGGCAGCCCGGCCCTTTTGCCAATGCAGTGGGTCGGTGGGATACATGTATTGCTTACCACAGGATATGCCTGTGTGTGCTCATTTTGCCAGGGTCCTCACACATACAAGGTGGTGGCAACACATTGTAATTTTTTGTGTGTGCGTTTTTTTTTTCTGTGTGGGGTTCCTGTCTGATTGTACTGGTCTTTCCTGATGTCTGTTTTTATGTGTCCTTCTGTATTATGTGACTGTGGACCAAGAGTCCGGCAAATAAACGGAATTGAATTGAATTACCCCACACACAAGAAGCTTCACTGGCTCCCAATGAAGTTTCGCATTACCAACAAAATCCTACACCTTACATATGTACAGTACAAGCCACTCCATGATTTTGCTCCCCAGTACCTCTCTGATCTTCTCCAGCTCTCCTTCCAATCAAGGTCCACCAGGTTCTATGGAAGGATCAGCTTGTCGTCCTCTGCTCCAGGCTATGGACCTATGGTTAAAGAGCCTTCTGTGTCACTAAACCCACCCTCTGGAACAGTCTACCAGGCTGTGCCCTCCCTGTGGCGCAACACTTTCAGCGTTGCAACTGAAGTCTCGAAGAGATTTGAACGTTGATGATAATCAGGCTAAGTCTACCTCTCCATGTACGGCAAGTCTCTCTCCACATTGGCTATGTTATGTTAAAAAAAACCCCATCTCAAATCACATCTGTTAACTGAGGCCTGTGGCCCTTCCATTTTCCACTCTCCCCAGGTCCTTAGCCCCATCTCCTTTTGTAAAGCAAACATGGGTTCCATGAAGGAAAGTTTTTATTATTAGGGGCCAAGCAGCGAAGCTGCCTGGCACCTTACAGTGTTTCTACCGTTTCTTATTATTACTCATGTTTCTCCTTAGGGAGTCTATGACAGCCCATAGAACCGTATGGTCAAAAAGTGCTGAAAATTGGAACACACGTTCAGGACTGTCTCAGCATTACCCACAGCTATTTATAGGTCCCCACCCCCAATCCTCTAGCGCCACCATTGGGCCAAAGTGCAGGTACATTTCTACTTGTAACTTTTGAATCGAACGGCTATGACGTCATTTTCTGGCTGGATAGTTTTCCCGCCATTTTGAATTTTGTGAAAATCACTAAAAATGGGCCTCCTCCCTCAATTTTTGACATTTCTTTTCTGAAAGTTGGTATATAGCATCTCTGGACAGAGCCTCACAAAAGTTATTCAGTGGATTTTGCAGTAATGTTTTCATTTGGCTGTGACAGCCAATCAAACGTGGACTAAAGGTTGCCAAACAGGAAGTGAAGTCATATCTTGGCAACCCATGGTCACAATCTTCTGCAAATTGTCACAGACACTCAAACTCTCTAGCGCCAACAGCTACATTTCTGCCTGTAACTTTTAAACCACATGCTCGATTTTAAATCTGTTGGTACCCTTGAAATCCTTGAGCCAAGACGAGTCCAACGCCCTATGACATCATATCTGCAGTTATAGAATGTCCGCCATTTTGGATTTGGTGATTTGGATTTGATGCTCCTCATCCTTCAAATTAAGTCGACTTTTCACAAAACTTGATATACATGATCTCCGGAGCAGTCTGAAGAGATCTGTAAAAGGGTTTTATTACATCTTGTACCGTTTGGCCGTGACAGCAAATCAAAATCCTCCTAACACTCCCAAACAGGAAGTGAGGTCATATCTCAGCAACCCATGGTCAGAATCTTTTGGGAATTGTCACACACATTCTTGGCTATCCCATGACTCCCCACAAGAACTTCCAGGTCCCCAGCTGAAACTCGCTAGCGCCACCAGCAGGTCACATCGTAAAAAGAGGTACAAACTGCTTGTAAAAATGAAATGTGCATGTCTCTGACAGTCTGCCTGGTCAACTCTTTCTGTTGCCATGGCGACTTTGGCGGACTTACTGCTTGGCCCCGCATTGCTGCTTGCAGCTATAATTTTCTTTATTATTATTATTATTGTCATTATTATTGTTATAGTTATTGTCACTATTGTTATTATTACTATTTGATGTAACCCACTTTGTTGAACACCCTTGGAGAGAGGCATGGCAGGGGAATTTGTAGTAATAGGTGTGGAAGTGATCAGAAGTGATCAAATCACTTTATTGACTGGTAGATGATGATGAAACCCGAGGAGCTACAAGGGACCGTTCATCCGTCACTCGTTGTTTCCACAAACGCTGCTTCTGCTAATGTGTGTGCCGTCTTGGCTTTATTGTTTTATTTTGTTTTTCTTTCTGCGGGTGTAACACACGGGCCTGGTATAGGTTATTTGTCTGTGTAAACTTTCTCAGCGCTGTGGCCAATTTGGTTTATGGCCACACCTGCAGTGTTGCCAGACTGGACGGTTTCCTGCTTAATTGGGCTGTTTAGGATGATGTTTGTGGTTAAAAAAGGGATGGGGTTGGGTCTTACTGTAGATTAATTGGCATAGAAATCAATGGAATTAAGTTCATGGAAATTAGTGCCCCCAGTTTACTGAGTATTTCTTTGGCTGGAAATCGTCAGTCACATCTGGCAACCCTATTCAGGGGTCATTGATTTGATCTCTCTCTCTCTCTCTCTCTCTCTCTCTCTCTCTCTCTCTCTCTCTCTCTCTCTCTCTCTCTCTCTCTCTCTCTTTCCCATCCTGGAGAGGACCACATGTAAAATTGGCAATGTTAAGATAGAGGAGAGCTGTCACTGACACCATTGCTTTCTCTCTTCACTGTTGTAATCTTCGATACTTCTGATGAACTCCCATGTGTTGCTGTGCATAGCGTTTGTAGTACTTCAGGGCTGTTTGTGGCCATTGAACTATTCTACTACTTTCTCACCTGCGGTAAGTTCTCTACCTGTAATTGTTCCCCACCACACCATGCCAATTATGTCACCTAGTAGTGAGCTCTTCGTGTCCATCCATGTTAAATTGGATTGATCTGTTTGTAATTCTTGTGTCACTGTGTGTTATCCTGAATTACATTCGACATTGCTATGTTGCCATACATTACCCTGATTGTGACTGTGGTCACTAATTCAAGATGTGCCAGGTAATGCATTGCTTCTGTTGAGTAGTATAGACATGTTTTACCTGCTGTACGACATTCTGTATCCTTGTTAATATTGGCTGCAGATACCTTTACACATTTTTTAATTTTATTTTTGGGTTGTTGACCAGGCTGCAAGTTTTTTGACTGTGTTAAGTAGTGTTATGCTTCTTTCGTATTATTGGAGTAGTTATTTGCTTAGTTTCAAGTCAAGTCAAGTCAGCTTTCTTCATATGCACAGTTCATTCAAGGAAATTGAAATTACGTTTCTCTCTTTATACCATGAAAGGACATATAGTAAAATAAAATTGAATAGAAGACAGGCAGGCCTAACAATAATAATAATAATAGTAAAATACAAAAATAAGTCAAGGCTATGCTGCACTACACTCAGTACAGTCCAGAAACGACCCAGGCTGGACTCAAACCCCGGTCGACCAGATATGGTACAGAGTGTTAAACGCACTGCGCCACAGCACCTTCATAGCAAGGCTAGTTGCTCATCAAGATGTTAGCAATTGGGTTGGATTTTGCAGAATGGTGGGGAAAAAAGTAGTGAAAAAATGTTTGTGTTTTAATTTTTCGCAGACAATGTCGAAATAGATCACACTCAGTTTCTTCTCTTTTTTTAACCTTAGTTACACAGGTTTCTCTATAATGGGGAGCCTCTTAGTGCAGATGGGGTCGCTGGCGGATTTTCTGAAAATAATCACTACATCACAACAACATTGCTACAACATTATAGAGAGCCTTAAGTAACAGATTAAGACATAGCCATTACAATTTTGGCGACAGTAAGGTTATAACATAGGCTTTGCGCTGAATGGCTGGAGGCTTGCAGGATAATGGAGCCAGTGATGAGCTACGCAACTTGCAGTACCTGTCAGGCTAGTCCCTGGTGTCCCTGTGCTATCTTTGCTTCGATGTGTTACTTTATTTACCTTGTGGCAGTTTTATGGCTGTGGCCAGGTGCACACTATCTTGGGATATGGTAGAGATGAAGCAGCTTAGTTGACTATGTAAATGTACAGAGTGAAAAACACTTTCACGTCATTTTCAGAGTGGGGCATCCCATGTTCACAAAGTAAAAGTTCTCTCACATTTTCCCATCCAATTCACTGAAATACAGTATAATGAATCATTAGATAAATCCCCTGTGACAGCTCAGTTTGGGCTAAGGGCTGTCTGTGCAGGACAGGTACACAAAAAACAACAAAAGCGACTAAAGTCATTATTTCTCCATGCAGGCCCTCCATTGGAGGGTCAGTGAATTGAGCGACCAAAGAGAATTTTTCTGGGGACGAAGTGAATTGGGCATACTGTGCGAAATTCAGTTGTTGAAAGTCAGTTAGTCAGAAAGTCAGTTGACATTGAGAAAACCAAAGCCAAAGCCGTTCTGTGATTAGCTAATTCAAACATATCAGTCCAATATCACGTCAAGAGTGAATAAAACTTCATAAAATTCATGACAAAACTTGGTCATTTTCGGTATATACACAGAGTATGAGTTCCCCCTTGCCACCTCACATCTGCCGATACAGTTCCTGACTTCACTCAGAGGATGAGTTTTTTTTTTTTTTTAAACCTATAGGCTATATATAGCCTACTGTATGTACGCATGTTGTTTGTGGTTTTCTCAGCTGAAGTCAATATGACCTCTTTGCCATTTGCACAAGCAACACCTTGTTGGGCTAAAGATTGTAGAGCAGGTCAACCATGTTGGTACATCCACCAAACACGTATCCATCATAAGTATTGAGTTCTACAAGCTTTGGTTAGGGCTGTCCACTCTAAACTGCAAAGTCTTAAGTGCCCTAACATGGTGATGTCAATAAATAGGTAAATTGGTCACATTCGCTTCAGCTCTCAAACCCACATAATATGGTTGATGCAAGGCAAATAGGTCACCAGGGCAAACAGACATAGGCTTCATTTTGCACCAAAACACAACCTCAATATAATGGTTTTTTTGGTTCAAATAACCCGCTTTGCTGCGGAGGGGCTTTTCCAGACAACCTATCTACTAGCGGCGCGGACAAGTGAAATATTTGTTCATTTTGTGGCACACACAGGTTTTTGCCCATAAAAAGGTTCTCCGCCCTACAGTATAATGGTGAAAAGGCTATTATTGAATTGATCTGTGTGGAATTCTACATGACTACATGTAGGGTAATTTTTTATGTATTTTGCTCTGTCTCTACGGTATAATGGCATTCTTTATTCTTTGCAAAGTTACATCTGTCTACTTGAATTTTGAAATGTGTTTTCTATCTAAATTTCATTCCCAGAGAAAAAAAATGCTGGAAAACACAGGAGCCATTCTCCCAGTGTACATCACCACGTTCATTTTTGGGCTTCCAGCCAACGTTGTGGCGCTCTACGCCTTCATCAAGAAGGTGCGACAGGGTGCAACTCCCGTTGACGTCCTGCTGATCGGACTCACCATCTCCGACCTTCTCTTCCTGATCTTCCTTCCTCTTTGGATCAAGGAGGCAGTCGACGACATGAGGTGGGAGATGCCCCATTTCCTGTGTCCCCTATCCAAGCTCGTCTTCTACGGTAGCCTTTACAACAGCAGCCTGTTCCTCACTGCCATTAGTGTCGAGCGCTACCTGGCGGTCGCCTATCCAATCACTTACAAGCTGAACAGGAAGTCCTGGCATGCCGTGGTGGGTAGCGTCGTCATCTGGACCATCTCCATGGCAGAGTGCAGCATCGTCTACGTCATGCAATACTACCACCACCTGGATGACGACAGCAGTAGCAGCAGCAGCAACAACACCCTCAAAGGCGAAGCGCAGGCCAACCGAACCTGCTTTAAGGACTTCTCCTCAGAGCAGCTGAACGTTCTGCTGCCATTTCGCTTGCAGCTGTGCGTCGTCCTGTTCTGTGTGCCGCTCCTCATCTGCTGCTTCTGCTACATCAACTTTATCCGCATCCTCTCCCGCCTGCCCAACATCTGCCCCAGACGACGACGCAGAGCCATCGGCCTGGCCCTGGGCACCCTGGTGATCTTTGTCATCTGCTTTGGGCCCCACAACGTCTCGCACCTGGTGGGCTACACCACTGGCGAGAGTCCCGGGTGGCGCAAGCACGCTGTGCTCACCAGCACCTTCAACGCCTGCCTGGACCCCTTCATCTACTACTTCTCCTCGTCCGCACTCAGGGCCACCTTCAGGGGCATATTCGGCTGCTGTCTGCCTTTGCAAAGCTGCTGCTGCGGTCGTGTGTCCTGGTGCACGGCAGAACAGCCTGCAGCGCAGCCGCCAGTGGATACTAGGACACAGAGCACCAATGATAAACTGGACTAAAGATCTGTAAAAGACATCGACAGGCGTTGTGTTGTACACCAGTTTTTATTGGGGAGAGATACCTGTAGACAAAAGTACACTGTTGATGATGGGGTGCAAACATCCAGTGGCATTGGCGCTTGCATATAACAGAGTATTTGTACTTCTACTTCATGCAACTCTGGCCATGGTTGAGTTTGTGAAAGTTGCAAGTCATCCAGTTGTTGCTATCTTGAAAGCAGGTGGCAGCAATAAGTAGGTAATTTAACACCTTCACCAAAGCAGTTTCGATGCTATGTTTAGCCCCATATCCTGAAGCTCCCCCACAAGCCACAGGATGCACAGTGCTCTTACAGCTGCAGCAGACCATCAAATCATCAGAAAAAAACTCTTTGGAACTTTCTCAAAGTCAAGGATCCTGGCTTTGCTAGGACGTTGAAACGCCCAGCGATTGGATACTCCGCGGAGTTAACCAAAGAGTATGCAATCACTGGGCATTTCACGTCCTAGCAAGGCCAGGATCCTTGACTTTGAGATACAGCCCTAGTGTTTTTTAGGACTTGGGTGATGGCTGCAGTTTTCAGAGGGAAGGGTACGATGCAACTATTGAGAGGTGTATTGATGATGATCTCAACAAAGAGGGGACAGATAGCAGGCAAGGCAGGCAGGTGAAGAGAAGAGAAGAGAAGAGAGCGTTGGGTCCAGGAGACAGCTGGTGGACCTAGCCTCCTTGACCTTACGTTGGTTGCGTTTCAAGCCCTACACCTTACTGCTTCGTTTGAAAGCACGAGGGGCAAGGGGAAGGCGTAGGGGTAGGGGTAGAAATTAGAAATGGGAAAGGCCCTTAGTCGCAGACT
>NC_085861.1:16300916-16338416 GCF_034702125.1 Engraulis encrasicolus
CACACACACACACACACACACACACACACACACACACACGGTAAGGGGCCAGGACTCACAGGTATAGTACGTCTGGGATACAGTGTTACAGTTTTTTCTGATCGCTAAAGTTAATTTTTGTAACTTAAGCAGTTTTTACAGAACTGTTCGCACGAGAACGAGTGTGTTCATCATTTGGATGATTTTTTTCATTAACTGGAAGTTGTGTGTAAAGCAGTGAGTTGTGTTTACAGTTATGTAACGTATGCAGTGCAATAGATTATTTTGTCACATCTTCAAAGTGTGTTTCATATATTACAAATTGAGTGCAAAGCACCTTTTGTGCTATTATTTTGGCTAATTTGGTTACAGATTTGAGCATTTGTGTGAAAAGTGAAAAGCTAAAGTTACAAAAACTGTGCTTTAACGAACAAAAAAACTGTAATACACAGTGGATGGCCATTCAGAACGTTCGTCTCACACAATGCGTGAAGATGAACAAAATGTATTCTAACATTGGATTCTAGATTGGATATGGATTCCACTTTTTGAATGTTGGATTGCCCCCACCACTTCCACCTGTTCCACCCAATGTTTGGGTCAGAAAGTTGCAGCTCCTTCTTCCACAGCCGTGTAGAAAAAAACAGCTACATGAAAGAACTTGAAGAAATGTGATTCACATGCTTACATGAAAACAATCAAATCTGGGCTGGACTGGTAATCTAGCATGCTGGGCATTTTCCTGATGGGCCAACAGTTCTCAGGGGCAGATGGTGTTGTTTATTGTTTCTTTTTTTTCTGAGAGACCAGACCTCAATTTAGATGGAGTGGCGGCCAATTGGTCTAGTGCCTATCTATCCTACATCATTGCAAGCTTTATTTCATGAAGCAGTGAAGAGGCAGAGTATGAAAACCTTACAGGATGTAGATGTGTGTGTGTGTGTGTGTGTGTGTGTGTGTGTGTGTGTGTGTGTGTGTGTGTGTGTGTGTGTGTGGTGGTGTTTTTTTTGTATTTTTATTGTTATGTGTAATATTTATTTGTTCTTTGCTAACAGCAGTTGTCAGTATATGTTGCATGTTTCCTTGTTTAACTGTAGTATACATGTGTGTCATTGTCTGTCTGCTGTGCTGTGTTTTGGTGTAGGCCTATATCACACGCTCATGTCCAAACAAAATTTCTCTCTTGAGGAGACGATAAAGGATTATCTTATCTTATTTAATATAGAGAGTGGACTGAGCCAATCATAATATTGTTGAAAAGCAAAGGGTGGTTTACACCAAAAATCCCTTGGCTGTTTTGCGGTCCAGCACTGAAACAAAACTGTAGAAATGGCCCAATGTTTGATGTCATTCATCAGAGTCTCAAGTGGTCACATTTGTCAAATAATAATCGTAGGTCACTTCATACAACGAGAAGATACGTGACCTTAGCAACGTTCACCTACGTGTACCATGACTTCGTTAGCACATGGAAAGAACAAGTGACTTTTCAAACCGTGGACAAACAACGTCACGGTGTGTCAGGCATCCAAAATCTTATGGCCTGATTTAACTTCTTCAGTAGAAGGAAGTGGTGAGGTGTTTGACACTATTTTGAGGACATTTTCTCTTCTGGGGCACTTGCAAAAAAAACCCAACTAACCCCAGTGTTGTGTCTGTCTGACATCTCTAACCTCAAATACCCTCCCTTGCACCTGTATTATGCAGTGTGTACACCAGGCGCTACCTACGCGACCCAGGTAGTTGGTTGAAGAAGTTTCGTCATGAATTCGCTTTATACGCTTTGGACGTGGCATTGATAGGCCTATGTTTGATTTAGCTAATCATATAACGGCTCTGTCTTGACAGCCTGGGACATTTGTCGATATGAGTGTTCCAATTGGTTTTCGCCGAACCACGTCATAGCTCATTACCATATTACTAGCTTGACTTTAATCGTTAAAATTCGCTCTGGTCGCTCAGTTGGCTTCGCTCCTGGCGAATTCGCTCTGGTAGCTTTATTCGCCTTCCCACCATAGAGAAATAATATCCTCCGCAGCTCAGGCCGTGTAGTTCACGCTTGGTGTACACTGGGTATTATGATCCTACTATATCAGCCATGGGCAAACTGAGGCAGCATGCTGAGCCATTTCATGTGGCCAGCAGAGCCTTTACAAGAAAGACACATTTTAAACACAAATTTGTACGGTAGGTCACTTAATATTCTTACTGTATAATGCTTGCCTAAAATAAGGCTTTTGCGAATCTAAGATTTACCAAGTACATAGACTTCATTATACATTTATCATTACAATGTGCAGGAATGGCAAAGCTGACAAGTTGTATCACACGTTGACCGACACGTTGTTCCTCCTCTTTCTTGTTTGATATTTATGACTGTCTGAGCACCTGTGCTGAAAATTTGGATCCCGGCGTCGTGACCGTCTCCCTCTTTTTCTCAGCCATGTACAGATGAAGTGAACTCATACAGTATACAGCTCCAGGCCTTTTTATTAGAATAGCATGAACAAGTTGATTTATTTCCATAATTCCATCAATAATGTTAAACTGCCATGGATTGTAGATTCATGGCCCAGTTTTTTAACTATTCCAATCATTAAATGTTTTCTTTTTGTATACGTTGGCCTTCCAGCTCAAAAAACCCATGAATTGGGGAATTCGCAGCATTAGAATATTGTAATAAAATCACATTTTTCTTCATCAAAATTTGGGTCACATTAAATCAGTTGAAATTTGGTACTTTCTACATAACATGCAATGTTCAATACTTGGTTAGGACATTCTCTGTCTTCATAACAGCCATGATGCGTTTAACATTGAAGTCAATGGCAAAAACAGTGCATGGGAGTTATGGAAGCTCAGATATCATTGATGCTTTGCTGTCAGCTGTTCTTGTTTGTTGACCCGGTGCCCCACACTTCCCTCTTCAATATACCGAAAGATTTCCATGCCACGTTTTGGTGTTAACTCACCAGTTTAATTCTAACTCAACAGAAATTAAACCCCATTCATTTTCAATGGGGTGTCATTTCTGGTGATTTAGAATTAAACTGGTGAGTTAACAAGTACTTAACAAGTATTGAACATTGCATGTTATGTAGAAAGTACCAAATTTCAACTGATTTAATGTGACCCGAATTTTGATGAAGAAAAATGTGATTTTATTACAATATTCTAATGCTGCGAATTCCCCAATTCATGGGTTTTTTGAGCTGGAAGGCCAACGTATATAAAAAGAAAAAAATTAATGACTGGAATAGTTAAGAAACTGGGCCATGAATCTACAATCCATGACAGTTTAACATAAATCAACTCTTTCATGCTATTCTAATAAAAAGGCCTGGAGCTGTAGGTGTAACAGACGGGTGCTCTGGGGGTGCTGTGGCGCAGCGCGTGATGCCTCCCCCCACCCCCAGTCCTAATTTCTCTTCCCCTTCCGCTCTCTCCTGCTCATTTCTTGTCTCCTCCAGGCGCGGAGTGGCCGTCGGGAGATCGGGGACTTGTCCCGGTGGGCCGCGGCCGTAAAATGTAATAACGCGGCCGCTCTGCATTTTTAACCAACCCTGTAGCTTTGAAAATTGCACGTACTGATTTCCCACTTTCCACTTCCTTATATTACTTTTGCTGACTAGCCAGTATTTATACCCAGTGGCGGTTCTTAATTGAGGGGTACCTAGGCAACCGCCTTAGGCCCCGCCAAATGTAGGGGCCCCCAGAGGACACCCCCAAACTTCCCATAGGCCTACAGTTGGTAGTTAGGGCGCTGTGGTAAGTAATGCACATACTGCGTTCATAAATATTTATTTCTGTATGTCAGAAACAAAATAAACAGCATAATAAACACAAATAAATATAGATTACATGCACACCCCCTCCCTTTCGCGTGAACATGGTATATTCCATCTATGCCATGTGCGCCAGACGAATATCCAAAACAACGTTCACGGTGACAAACTTGTGCAAGTCGGCGCGGCGCAAATAAGCGCATTGCCAATTACAATGCAATCAGTGTGGTTGTGCTCTGCTGCGCTGCCTGCGCATATTTGTGCAGCATGTGGCATCGCGAACGTGTTCCTTTTGCGAGAGGAAGTAGAGGAAAGTTGAGTCAAGCTCAGTTGTGATAAAGTTGCAAAATTATCAAAATGAAGCGCCAATACCCTGGTAGTGTTACCAAACGGAGGAAAGGGAAGATACTTAATCAAAGACAAATGCACTTACGAAGCTGATAATCTTTTTTATGCATCAACGCCAGTTGGCCCGAATGTTGTGGATGTCCATTAAGATGACGAGTGGATTACCAACTCCAAAATTTGACGTGGTGGGGAAGGAGGATTGCAAGCAGACATGAAAGTTTTGTGCTTTCCTGAATATGGATACCACTATGCGTAAATGTTTTAAAACTCCAACATCGGTAACTTTGGATAACCCACGACATGACATGTTAGAAGCCTGAACTATCTCCGTGGATCCTGACCATTGACAGCCGTGCCGACAAGGAAGCGGTGCCCTACAGTAGCACTAGCAGGTCGACTACTGTGGCTATCCCGACTGATGGATCTGTGAATGACCGCGGCACTGATAAACCCAATCAGGTTTTGTTGAAAGAATACCTCGTGAGATATTTTGTTTCGAAAAGACATTACTTTTCCTCTAGCTGTGAACTGGGATTGGCTCGAGTAAGTTATTCCATTGAAAAGGACGCAGCCTTTTAAGCGCTTGCAGACAGTGTATCGGTTACTGTATCTTCAGACACACAACCTTCTCAATCTCTCTGAAATGATTTCAGAAACATGCTATCGAAATTTGGAAAGGCTTAAACAAGCATGCAGCTTTCAAGGAACATTCAGTAACTTGACGCGATGTGGCGAGATTCAGAAAAGCGCATCTGACATGTCACCCACAGCTCTACATGTAGATATGCTGTAGTTTTTATTGGCTAATCAACTGCGTTACTTGGCGATATTGCTGGCTAGTTCTGGATGCTAACAGGAGGTGATGTGGAAGTTCAGCCTGGAGAAACGCCGACATGATTGACAAAAGAATGCGCACTCTACTCATAGTAAGTAACTCTAACTCACATTGATTGTGTGAGTGTGTGTGTGTGTGTGTGTGTGTGTGTGTGTGTGTGTGTGTGTGTGTGTGTGTGTTCGCGTGTGTCTGTGTGATGGCAATTGGAACTATTGCTACTATGCCTCAGTTGGTTGCTTTGAATTTCACCCGCCGTGGTGTTTTGTTTTGTATTCAGTTTGAGATGCTTGCTGCTCGGCATACCATACGTCATGTGCACACACAGTTGGTGTGGTGGCGGTGTTGGCATTTGGGCAAAATGCAGCTACTCCTCTGTTGGTTGCTTTGAAATGCGTCGTCAGAGGTGCATCTTGTCACCAGGCTAGAGAGGCAGGTGTGTGTGTGTGTGTGTGTGTGTGTGTGTGTGTGTGTGTGTGTGTGAGAGAGAGAGAGAGAGAGAGAGAGAGAGAGAGAGATGATGCCCATGTGTAATTGATTGATGCGCATGTGAAGATTGCAATGTTGAATATGTCAACATTGAATGCTGTCTAAATTAAAGCAAAACTGTGCCCAAGCACATTATGTTCACAAGGCCTTCTGACTGTTTTAGAGAGCTTGGTTTTTGAATTGTGTACATGCTGTGAGCTAAGCATCTTCCCTAAGCAAGCCTATTATTATTATTATTATTATTATTATTACTTTTTTTTTCGGGGGGGGGTGGGGGGCTGGTACACACTTGGGTGGGCCGATGGGCCCCCTAACTAATTTCGCCTTAGGCCCCCAAATTGTTAAGTCCGCCACTTCTTATACCGTATACCAGACGGCAATACCTCACTGACGGTGTCAAACAGTAAATTGGCCACACCCCTTCTCCACTGATATTTTTCATACGCCATAGATCGCGGAAGTTTACAAGATCTTAGTAACACAGTTTCGTTTTCAGTATTTGAAGAACCTGTGATATGTATATTGGTTACCAAAGGATGGAAATATCAATAAATTATGATTTATTTTCCGATTTCCACACGACTGTTACAGTTTACAGTCTTTCCAGTCCAGATTCACTTGCTCTGTGGTTATTGACTTGGGTTACGAACAGACTCCACCAAGTGGTAAGGAAGAGAACTGCACCTAACAGAAGCAATGGGTTTTGTTTTGATTTGTTAGACCTACCAGTATATCTCCTTATAGTCTAAATAATATTATTATCATACATATATTTATATGTGGTACATTTAGGATGTAGCCTATGTCTGAAGAAATGGAACAAAATAATTACCACACAAGATTCTGATGTGACCAGTGCTGGGTGTGTAGGCTAAGCTGTGGATTAAAGTAGAGTGATTGCAAGAAACAAAGACATTTGCTGCGACAAAGACAGCGTTTTAAGGTAGGCCTACACCGTTTGGTTATACATTTTGTTGACTTATGGTTGTGCTTTGAAGTAGCTAGGTTTGGCTTATTTGCTGCATGGTGGGTTTATTGCACAATGTAGACAGACTTTTTGTAAGCTATAGGCTACTATACTATATTTTGTAAGCCTACTCTTCTAAAAATCCCCACACTCAAAACTTTGTGCCCATGCTCATCCTGTCTTCCTTAAACGATAGTGCACATTTGCATGGAACAGTAGGGTGATGTAGCCTAACCTATAGGCCTATGAATGCTTTGGACTGTGATGATGGCTCCAGTGGTGTAGTCTACTTTTTGAAGTGGGTATACTGTATATTTGAGCATTTTTTGATGTGTGTGTATAGGCTACTGTATATATTTGTGCTATTGTAAATAATGGATATATCAATTTTAAGTGGGTATACTGTAATCCCTGAAATTTTGAAATGGGTGCGTATATTATGCGTTTTACGTAGACTACACCACTGGCTGTGCATTTCATCAAGGTGTAGGCTACAATTCTCCACTTCAGGTTGATATTTTGACAACACTAATGTCCACATGTAGTACGACTGCAGATTTCGTGGCTTTTGTCTTTTTGGTTAGGAAACCATGTTGTTCGCTTTGTTTTTTTGTTGTTTTTGTTTTGTTTTTTTTTTGTTTTTTAAAAAGAGGGCCGCCAAGGGGAAAATTCTCCCGGTGGGAAAAGGTGGGCCACTCCGCCCCTGGTCTCCTCTCACACTGTCCTGTCATAATATAGCACCCTTCCCCCACCCAAAAAACCCCCAACAACCTACAAATTACAAGTTTCGTGCAAGAGTAAAAAATGTTATGAGACTATAATACTGCAGAACAAAAATGGCAAAGGAAACTCGAGTAATACGTTTGTAGATGCCCTGCTGAAATGCTGTAAACTGTACAGAGTGTGCACCCAAGAACGCTTGCAGAGTTAGACTTTGTAGCATGTCTGATCAGGAATGGATAGAGCCAAATATGACTGTGCAATTGCAACACAATAAACCACACACAACCACAACACAACCGTTTTGCAAGTTGCAACCGTTGCAAGTATCTTATCTAGGCAATCTATTTTCCTGCACCCTGAAAAAAATAGAAGAATAAAACCAAGTTATGACCAAGTCCACTTTGCTTGGTGTTCACACTTCCTTAACGACCTTCCCTCACACTAATTCCTTAACGACTTACTTTATGACAAAATTTAGTTGGCTACAATTTAGTACCAATAGATTACCTTTATTATTTTTGTTGTTGCCATGGCCCAGGCCCAGGAATGCCCAGTCTGGATAGGGTTAATGTGCTTAAAAAACATAAAACCAATATGCAGGTAAGTTAAAAATTTTTTTAAAAAAAACTTATGCACAGCCTTTCCCCAGTGCTGGTTATGCAGTATAGAATGCAGAAGACATTAAAACCACTGCACATTAGTAGACTACATTTGTTGATAGGCCTAATTAATTTTTAGTTAACATAAAGGTAAATATTTTAAGAGCACTAAGACACTTACAAAAGCAACAGAGGAAATGAAGTGAACATCAAGGGGAAATACAGGCACTATGTTTGACCTTGCTGCCAGTGTTTATGTTTCATGCGTGACCTTTATTTTGGACCCTTAATGTATTACATAGTATCTGCCACCATGGCCGTAACTACCATTGAGGACACAGAGATCATGTCCTCTGTATTTTTTTCAGTAATCAGTAATGTATCTATTGATGAAAGCCGATGTATGATTAACAACGATAAATTCAGTCTATATAGCCTATGCCACCCCTATTTATCCTCAAGGCAGTGATTAATGAAAACAAACTTAAGAGTTTGACTGAAGTGTTTGAAGCATTCTAAATGTACAGTATGCAGCACATCAGGCAGTATTTGACCTCGGTATTTGAAAATGTCTGGTTACGGCCCTGTCTGCCACTCCATGTCCATTGTAATAGGCCCACTTCAATTGATACTTGACCCCCGACCTCTTCCTTGAACTATGCATAGTGACTTGCATAGACACCTGGACACTTTGGACACTTTTCCAGTTTTTGAATCTTGTTTGTGTGTGTGTGTGTGTGTGTGTGTGTGTGTGTGTGTGTGTGTGTGTGTGTGTGTGTGTGTGTGTGTGTGTGTGTGTGAGAGAGAGAGAGAGAGAGAGAGAGAGAGAGAGAGAGAGAGAGAAAGAGAGAGAGAGAGAGAGAGAGAGAGAGAGATAGAGAGAGAGAGAGAGATCTGACTCTGTGAATATACATGTATGTACAGTGAATATACACATATGTGCAATGTTGTGTGTAATGTCTTTGTGTCTTATTTCTGTATTTATGTATATACTGTAGGCCTAATAAGTATATAAGTATGCTACTGGACACCTTAATTTCCCTCAGGTAAAATAAATGATACTCTAATGCTCTCTAATCTGCTACTGCCTATTGTGCTGCAGAACTGTCTGTATTTTTGTCTCTCCTTTTGTCTCTCTATCTCTTTGCATCTGTCTGTCTCTCATCTAGGCCATTCTCCCAGAAGCAGGTCACAGATATCCTGCCTGTCCCTGTGTGTGTGCATGCACACCTGTTTGCATGTGTGTGGACGTGCCTGCACTGTGTCCGTGCGTGCATGCATGTGTGAAATACTGTTTATACAACAACACTGCTGAGAGGTGTTGGACTTCCTACTGTATGCGTGTCAATGATTCACAATTAGACTGCATGCACTGAAAGTTACGGGAAATGCTCAGAACAAGGTGACACATCAAACCTACTCCGGGCAAACATGCGGTTTCACTTCTGCACGTTTTCATCTCTCACAGCACTCTCTGGTTTAATTGCAAGCAAGTAGACTATTTTTGGAGCTTCAGGGAACAACATGAGTTTCAAACTTCCAAAAACGTCAAAACATTTTTAACAAAGCTTTTATGAGGATGATGACCTACGCTCAGTATATTACATCAAATGTGAATTAGAGTCTCTAGATTAATTGACATATTCACAGAAATCTATATTCATTGTGAGTGCTCTCTATGTTTGATTACATCTTTACCATAGTCAGAATCAGGGAGGCAACATGTGTGTGTGTGCGTGCGTGCACGCGCGCTTGTGTGTATGTGTTGGTACGTATATATTGAGTGGGGGTGACTTTCAGATGACTTTGTCCTGGTGCTCAGCCAAAGGTTTTTTAAAGCCCTGATTAAGGCCAATGCTTGGTCGAAACACGTTGGCAACTTTTACCCGTTCAAATATGAACTAGCTAGGTTTAATGAAGACGAAGAGTGCCTTGGATTTCATCAAATATCTCTAAGTTATGTCTAACCAAAGAGCACCTTCGCACTACTAAACAGAAAGGCGAAGCCCTCTGACCTATACCTTTGTTTAGTTTCCAGCCAAAGCTGTCATCGACCCTGGTCAGAGCCTTACTCAATTTCTTCAGAATCTTGCAAGTAAAAAATGTGTTAAGAGTGCATCAGTCTTGCGCCACTCTCTCCTGTGTCATGCTGAACGCGGAGACCGGGACTGTGCTTTGAACATGTTGCTACATACACCAGAAATTAACCAAGTCATTACCGATCTACTGACATTAGCAGTCAACGCGAGAGAATAAATCACTCGTTTTATTCCATTTAGGAAAAACACTGGGGGGATTCTGATCAAGGCATCAGACATCAAGGGAAATTAATGTTAATGAAGTTAATTAATGACATTAATGTTAATGTCATACTAGCATTTCTTTTAATCAAAACATTTGCCATTTCCTTGACTCAATGTCATTAGGTAACATGTTTCAGTGCCCCTCCAAATGCGCCCATAACAACCCTCCCTTGGCTTGGGGCAATTCACCCCTTTGACCCCCCTGTCAGCTTCCCTGACTGATAGTGTACAGTGGTTAAAGAAGTGATGACATTGATAGCTCAATAAAAGCACCAACAAATATCTACAGTATTCACATGATTTTTTTCTGTTGCTTTTCAGTTGCCGCCCTCTACAGTTGGCATGACTTTGCGTGGTGCCCGCGGCACTGACATACCTGCCTCAAAATCAGTGGCGTAACGACACAGCAATAGGCCCGTAAGCAACATTATCTGGGTGGGCCCCATATAAACACGTGATAAAGGTCCAGGATAGGGCGACAGTTCCATCAATCGGCCAAGAACATACAATTATGCACTTCTTAGTAGTATGATCACACATCACACACAGAAAAATGGTGACAGCGCTATACACTCTCATAACAAATGTTATTTAACAACCCTTAAATGTTTTCTTCATCCCAGAGTAACAACAGTCGATGCAAATGTTTAATTTGATAATTTTTTCCCCCTGGTATACTTCATGCCAGATTTTACTATGAGACGTTTTTCTTTTCCCCATGACACTGAATCAGGTATGTCAGCAGAAAGTTACATGTGGGAATTTCTGACAGCAGACCATGACTGTATTCGGGAGAGGCACCGTTCACATATGAGTGATTCATTTTAGCATCAGATGACTCGGGAAGGTGAATAATTAACTTTTCAATCCTACGTTGTTCCCCTTGTACAGATGAGCTTTTGTGATGATATGGGTGCTGTTAACTTCCCAGTTTTAGAGTTGTCCTGATCAATTCATAAGCCTCCTGTTAGAGTAACATGTTTCAGCTTCAGCAGTGTTGTGTCTTTATGTGTGAGTATGTGTAATGGAGTAAGGATGAACCATAGAGAGCTCTCTTAAGCGGCCTCTGTTTGTTTGTTTTTTCTTTTATTTAACCCCCGCCTCCCCCCTTCCCACCCATCCTAAAATGTATAGTGTTTAAAACATTTCAGTTTAAATTTGAATTAAAAAGTATGATTTTGTTTTTAATTTTGAGCATTTTCCCTTTGATTGTGTGTTTCCTGTGTGTGTGTGTGTGTGTGTGTGTGTGTGTGTGTGTGTGTGTGTGTGTGTGTGTGTGTGTGTGTGTGTGTGTGTGTGTGTGTGTGTGTGTGTGTGTGTGTGTTTTTACATGTGTCTACTGCCCACTCAGAGTGTCAGACAGACGAAACGAGAGATAGAGATAAATAGAGAGAGAAAGTGACTCCACAGGTTTTACAGGTTTTGTACTGCATATTTTGTATTTCTCCATGTATGCTCTATGCTGAGGACACAGTCATATTCACACAAGCTAAAAACCCTGAGGAAGCAGCACGTGTACTCACTACAAGAGGCACATCTTGCCACCAGGCAAGGCAGGCTGCCGCTTGGGGCCCCCAGATAGTGAATAACAGCCCACACTGTATTACAGCATTGCAGATTTTGGTTCAAATGTTCCTTCTTTTGCATTTTTGCTTGGGGCTCCACCTGACCCTAGAATCTCCTCTGCTCACTACAGCTCTCACACAAATAGAAACATAGTCTCAGCCTGGTGTCACTCTTGGTAGTGACCAGCTAGAAGTGGTAACAGATTTTAAATATCTAGGAGTCATTTTAGACTCCAATCTTTCTTTTAAAAAACATGTAAAAATGATCACTAAAAACATTTCATTTCTACAACTTTAGGCACATAAGAGGTGCAATAATAATTTTTTTAATAATAATTGTATTTGTATAGCACTGCGTCATACAAGGCATGTAACTCAAAGTGCTTAACAAATGAAAAAAAAAAACATTTTTTAGAGATAGATTCAAAAGGAGAGATATAGAGGAGAGGCAGAAAAACCAGGAAGGCAGAGGAAGAAGAGATAGACAGAGAATGTAGAGTCATAAGGTCAACGTAGGATAGGACCAGGTGCAATATCAAATAGTGCTGCTCTGACATACTTGCATGCTATTGCATGATATTCTCTCACCTAAGCTATTGCATTACAAGCTGGACCATGGTGGGATCTACTACTCTTAAACCAGTGGAGAGGTTATTTAAATAAAAAAAAATAAAAAAAACACTCAAAATCTTAGATAAAAAAACTCTCTCATACCACCATTGTCACATCTTGGATAAATACAACTTACTCAGTTTTGACAATTTTTGTAAATTTTCCTATAGTTGTCTTTTTTATAAAACTTTGCATAGCCTGGCACCACCTTGTTTACAGGAATTCATAAAATATCGTCAAACACGAGTAACTCGAGGAATAGTCAATAAAGATGTTGAGATGCCTTTTAGGAAAACCTCATTTAGCCAAAATGCGTTATCTACTAAAGGCAGCACATTATGGAACTCTATTCCACTACATATAAGGGAACGTCCCTCTTTGGCCTCCTTTAAAATGGAGATTAAAAAGTGGCTTCGAGCCCAACAAACATGTTCACACTGATAGCCAGAACCTCTACACAGCATGCACGCACGCACACGCACACGCACACGCACACGCACACGCACACACGCACACACACACACACACACACACACACACACACACACACACACACACACACACACACACACACACACACACACACACACACACACACACACACACACACACACACACACACACACACACACACTCACATAATACATAGCCCTATCTTGGGACCATTTTCTTTTTTTTCTTCTTATTGACATGCTTTTTGCGTCTGTATTGTGTTTCATTTCTTTTGTTACTAACAGTCTGTTTTGGTTTTAGATGTATGTTTGGGATTTTAATTTATAATGCTTGTTAACATCTAGCCTGCCTGTTTTGGACACTAGATGGAAATTAGCCTTTGGGCTACAATCTGGCATATTTACATATATGTGCATGTATGTATATGTTCATTAATGTGCAATGTCCTGAAGACATAAATAAATGAAATGGAATGAAAAAGTATGTATGCAGGGCCACTGACAGCTTTTGCTAGGCCAGGGACAAAGTCATCTGAAAGGGCCCCCTAGCCAATATAATGGGCACCCAATTCTGGGCCCCCTATCTCCCTGGGCCTGGGACAACATACCCCTTTGTCACCCCTGTCAGCGGCCCTCCATGTATGTTCTTGCTGCATTTGGCAGCTCTGGGTTGATTGTCAGGAAATCCTGCCTTGCACAACAGCAGAGCCTCGCATACCATACAGTCCCCTATTTCACAATGTGAGTGCATACAAATATCTCTCTTTCTCTTTCTCTTTCTCTCTCACACCTTTCCTCTCTCCCTCTCTCTCTCATTCTCTGTCTCTCATTCTCTCTCTCTCTCTCTCTCTCTCTCTCTCTCTGAGAGTACATAGTGATGTAGAGTAGAGGTAAACTGGACGTAATTTCCAAATTTTTTTGTTCAGGCATGCATTTCTATCTTATCACCAAGGAACTTCCAAATTCCTGCAATTCCAAAATTACACATACCTGGACAACCACAGTTGGTCTTGTGCAGCTTCTTGAACAACATTGTACACTTCAAGAGAGAACAGTGTCAGCAAACAAGCATACTGGGAAATTGAAGTGAATATGGTAATTTCATCTCTATATATACAGTATGTTATAATATAAATTGATACATGAATAAGAATTGAACAAATGCAAAAAAACAGGAGCAAGATAACACTAATGTGTAATTAAAGGGGCATTGGGTAGAATGATGTCGTTGCGCGGTGCCTGTGGCATGCCTGTCTCAAAATCTACAATGTAATGAAAAAATGTGATTCAAATAAATTTGCTGTGAAAATGTTTTTCATCCCGGAATGCCAGCAGTTGATACAAATCTGAATAAGGTAGGCCTATATAAAGCGAGTTTTCGTATGAAAAGTGTTTCCCACGACACTCGTTCGGACCGCTCTGTTAATCCTACCTGGAGCCCTTTTGAAGCCTTTAGTTATACACCGTCAGTGGACCATGCTGTTTAAAAGAGGCTCAGGGTTTTAGAAAAAAACTTGTTTTACCCTTACTACTACTTGGATTACTTCACACATTAATTTTACTACACACATAAGGTTTAACAGGCGGAACTGATTGGCCACAGGTGTCAGTCCTGCTTCTAAAAGTAAAATCCTTGTCCCAGTTTTCATTCAACCAACTCTTACACACATCTGATTGATGTTGACTATAAATAGGCAGAGATTAGCATGGCAATGCATTGAAGTGACCCGTGTGAAAAGGAGAACTGTATAGTAACGTTTTTAACGTCTGAAACTGATACCGCTGAAGATGCTGCGAGTAGCTATTCCATTAACCCCTTGCAAACCATAGAGTACTAGCCAGGCCGCGCCCTCCTAGTGACGCAACACCTTCAGTGTCGCTTCTAGTCAGGCCAGGAGCAATACAAATATAATTTCTGAGCCCCTGAAAAAACGGGAACTCCTCACACTTTGTCGGGATCAAACAAGGGAGGCGGGTCAACCATGTCGTTTGGGAAGTGTTAATTGTTATGCTCTTGGTCAGACCAAGTCTCAAAGAGATTTGAAAGTCGATGATAATCAGGCTAATAGAGTACAGCCTTTAGCCTCAAAGGTCACTGTGAAATGAGCCTTGCAATTGGCAACAATTTGGCTGCCCTTTCCTTTTATCCAAAGTGAGTTGTTCCAAACCATTAACACAAACTCGTCGTTCCAAGCAGGACACAAGTGGCTGGGGGGCGCTGTGGCGCAGCACGCTAAGCCCCCCACATTTGGGCTTGCATGCCCATGGGGACCACGGTTCAAGTCATTACCTGGCCCTCCCCCATCTCTCTCTACCAATCATTTCCTGTCTGTTCTCCACTGACCTGTAATAATAAAGGCCGGAAGGCCCCAAAAAAATACTTAAGTGGCGTGGTTGCTAAACGAATGGATGAAAGTGGAGGCAGCAAGACCAGGCACATCTCTTTCAACCTTCAAGAAGCAAGTGAAGTCTCTTCTCTTTTGTGACGAGCTACTACACTAATGCTTGAGCTGCCCCAGTCCCGGGCCAGACTCTATTGCCTTCTTAGGGGCACCAGATGGGCTACTGCCTTGCACAGGGGAGGCATATTTAATCCTGTGGTGTGCTGTGTGTCAAAGAACAATGGCAGTTTCTCAGTGAGACTTTTGTATGTCCATCTCTTGCTTGAGGTAGGCATACGTCTATGCAAAAGTTTACAATGTGAAAGAAAAAAAGTGTGAAAGCCGAACTGGGAAACCCCAACTCCCACTGTCATTGTGACACAGCACACAAGTGTTCACTGCACACTACGAAATTGCATTTATGCCTCACCCATGCAAGGGGGCAGCCCCCAATGGCACCCCAAGGGAGCAGTGTGGTGGAACGGTACCATGCTCAGGGTACCTCAGTCATGGAGGAGGATAGGGGAGAGCACTGGTTAATTACTCCCACCAACCTGGTGGGTCGGGAGTCGAACCGGCAACCTTTGGGATACAAGTCTGACACCCTAACCGCTTACCCATGGCTGCCCACGTATTACTGAAGAAAGGGGCTGTAAAGTGAAAAAGAGCAAACCAAAGCAAAAACAATCCCTGATAGATTAGTGAGACCAGCAACCTCAAAGAAGTAACGCATGAGAGCTTAACCGACATGCAGTTCCCATCTGAGGTGTGAAACTCAGAGCTGAGTTGAGGCCCATCACCAAACCTCAGACAATGCTTACAAACAAAGCCACCGTTCACTTAGACCAGGGGTCCCCAAACTTTTTTCTCTGGGGGCCACATTATCGTTCCTGACTGTGATCAGGGGCCGGAATGAAACATTGTGGGCTGTATACTAGGCCACTGCCTGTTATAGCCATAATTTCCAGCACAAAATAGTTCATCATTACATGTGATTTGCAAAAGAAGTCAGTACTTCTCATGTTTTTCCATTTTAAATACCACAGGTATTCCTTTTCATTTCTAATAACCATGTAAAAATAGCAAGGAAAGTTTAGAAAAATATGGTGATTGACAGTTTATGAGTGATACAATAGAAATAGTAGGCCTGTTTATATTACAGTGAGATGAGAAACTATCAAGACAAACTTCTGGTGATTCACACAAGGTTGGTGAAAATTAAACTGTAGGAAGGCCTGTTAATAAACAAAATAAAATGTTTTAAATATATATTTTATCATATTTTTTTCTGTGAGGATTGCTTCTTTGGGCCGGTTCAAATGATGAGGTGCAGAGAGGTGGAGGGCCGGTCAAAGGGTTGTGGCGGGCCGCATCCGGCCCCCGGGCCTTATTTTGGCTACCCCTGACTTCGACAATAGCACACCACTCACGACTAAAAGGGTGCCACACATAAACAAAAACTGTGAAACTTTAAAAAAAAAAAAAAAAAAAATGTTTTATGCCTTTATTTGAAGGGACAGTCGAAGATAGTGTCAGGAAGCTAATGGGATAGAGAGACAGGGGAGGATCGGGAAATGACCCTGGCCAGACTCAAACCGGGGTCTCCATGAGTGGGCATGCAAGCCCAAATGTGGGGGGCTTATTGCACTGTGCCACAGCACCCCTAAAACTGTGGAACTTGGAAGAAAAATGTCTTCACACTGCAATGTTTTTTCCTTTACACCTACGTTCTTTTATAAGCTTTTGGTCAAAGACCAGGGCAATCTAAAACTACAAGGACCTATTCACATGCAGTTGGAGAAGATAGAACCGCTTACCCATGACTGCCCTGTGTGTGTGTGTGTGTGTGTGTGTGTGTGTGTGTGTGTGTGTGTGTGTGTGTGTGTGTGTGTGTGTGTGTGTGTGTGTGTGTGTGTGCGCGCGTGTGTGCGTGTGTGTGTGTGTGTGTGTGTGTGTGTGTGTGTGTGTTTGTTTTGAATTGGAACCCCAGGAAGACTAGCAAACTGCTATGGCACAAGCTAATAAAACAACATAATAAAACAAAAGTGTAGCCTATATACTGTGTATATATGAAGAGTTCAGATGCAAAACCCCCTAAGTGCCTTTTCAGAAAATAATCTTAATTCATTTTTATTTAATACAAAGCTATCAAAATTCCATATTTTTTTATTTTATTTATGTAATATAACTATTTATATGTATTACCAAGTACATGAATGTAAACCAAACCAACAACAGGGTTCCCTAAAAATATAGAAGTGCAGGTCTTCAGAAATGGAGTTAGGGGGTTTTGCATCTGAACTCTTCATATATAGGGCTCCAAATTAACACTCGCCAACCAGCCAAATGCTAGTGAACATTCAGTTTGCCTGGAAGAATAGAAAACGTACCAGTCATCTTGACCCATTTGTGAGTGTGTGTTTGGCCGGTAAGATTAATATACACTAGGCCTTTTGGCTGGTAGTGAAAAAAAGTTAATTCAGAGCCCTGTATATATACACACACACTGTATATATAGATATGGTGGTGGTATGGTGGCCTTTGGTAGTGGCATTAGGCTGCTGTGGTTACAATAAGTCTGAAAAAAAGGAAATTGATTGATCATTTATTTTTTTACAGTCATCAATGCTTCTTGTACGTAAATCATTAAAAACTGTTTGAGCAAGTAGAGCCAGAGCCAGCCAGCCACAGCCAGTAAAATGCTCTAAAAAATGTCTTGTAGTTGTGCGTACGGTATGATGACGCATTTGACTCATCTGTTAATGCAACCCAAACTGGAAATCCGCATTTCCTCTTTAGAGTCTGTGGTTAGTGCACTGCGCGGAGTGTGTGTGTGTACGTGTGTTGCGGCATCTACTATAAAGCGTCTTGACAGAAAGCAGGCCAAGCTTTTTTGGTGAGTCTTCACATCATCACACGTCGTGGACCTCTCTGACCAAGGTATGTGTAACGTGTCTCTGCTAGCCTATTGCATGATGCAGTCTCATCTGTACCACCTTCAAAAGAGTTTGGAAGCAACATGTATCTTGATTTATATTCATTTTAACCTGCGTTTTTCAAGGTGTCTAAAGTTTTGTTATAATATTACAGTATTTATTACACAACAAAAAAAGTGAATGTGCTATGCATTTTGTGAAAAGAATAGATAGATAGATAGATAGATAGATAGATAGATAGATAGATAGATAGATAGATAGATAGATAGATAGATAGATAGATAGATAGATAGATAGATAGATAGATAGATAGATAGATAGATAGATAGATAGATAGATAGATAGATGAGTTTTTTGATATAATTATTCATTTCAAGGCAAACCCTTGAGCCTCCATATACCGATCGTGGATTGTGTTATGATGTTTATGTCTTCAGAATCAGTATCATCTTTAATGGACATGTACTGTACATGTATAAATATGATATGAATATGAACATGCTGACTATGTTAGCTCTGTGACTACATGTTTACTCACACATGTCTACTTTGTAAATTAGAATATTTAATAGGCCTATTACACTAAACACACAGTACAATATCCAATCCAATCCAATCAAATCCAATAAAAACAGACAGCCTAATCAGTGTAGACTCAAATTACAGAACTGATACAACAGCATATGCATGAATCCCTTATATAGGCAATACTGTACATATGCCTACATGACGTACCATATGTACCGTAGTAGTACATGCGTACACAGTAAATGTTGCGGTGTTACTTCAACACTTAGAGAGTTCATTTGAGTCCAAATGATGTCAAATCAACTCTCTTAAGTGTTAAATGAGCACTGCAGAATTTACTGTGTACATGCATGATGAACCACTAGGATGTCACGAGGCCTCAGACATTTGTGACTGTTCACGGTTTATACAAGTGCACTTGTGTGTCTATACAAATCCACTTGTTCATTAACATTAATATTAACAGACTATGTAAGTCACGCTAGATTGGCTTCTTAAGCTTGGACAACATATGCAAACCTGGGCAATGAGTGGGGGTGAGGGATGATGTATCAGAGACGGTCTATTATGAAGGGACATTATGCACACCTGGGCATTGAGTGGGGACGAGGCATTTGAAGGGAAGGGAAAGTGGTAGTGCAGTGGTTTAATAGGCAGTGGGACTCAAAGACTGTTTACACTATCACTTGTCTGGTTTCAGCCTGTGACAAGCTCTAAACAGGGTTGATGATCATTTGTGCCCATGTGTTTGATGTTGCTGGTCTGTGATGCAAGAAGGATGTGTGACGCCCATGTTGGTGCGCCCATGTTTATGTGCCCACGTGATGTTTGTGCCGTTGTGGCTCTTTGTTGTAACACAGTACAAAATATGGCTCTTGGTCTCCCACTGATTGGCCACCATTGCTCTAATGCAAACCAAGTGTTCTCTCTCAAACAATTTCTCTCTCTCTCTCTCTCTCTCTCTCTCTCTCTCTCTCTCTCTCTCTCTCTCTCTCTCTCTCTCTCTCTCTCTCTCAAGCAATTTCTCTTTCTCTCTCTCTCTCGCGCGCTCTCTCTCTCTCTCTCTCTCTCTCTCTCTCTCTCTCTCTCTCTCTCTCTCTCTCTCTCTCACTCACTCACACATACACGCGCACACAATAATGCCCATCTGCAATAATAATATCCGAGCGAGGTCACAGTTGCTCTTATCAGTGCAGTGTTTATGGCCAGTCCTCTCCTTTCTTCCTCTCTCTCTCTCTCTCTCTCTCTCTCTCTCTCTCTCTCTCTCTCTCTCTCTCTCTCTCTCTCTCTCACACACACACATACACACACACACACACACACACACACACACACACACACACACACACACACACACACACACACACACACACACACACACACACACACACACACACACACCAGTCCTCTCCTTTCTTCCTCAGTAGTAACTGCATGGAAACAGGATGTAGGGCCGGGGCGAGCTTGACCCTGTCTGTGTGTGTGTGTGTGTGTGTGTGTGTGCGTGCGTGTGTGTGTGTGTGTGTGTGTGTGTGTGTGTGTGTGTGTGTGTGTGTGTGTGTGTGTGGGGGGGGGGGGTCTGTCTGTCTGTCTGTCTGTCTGTCTGTCTGTCTGCACGCGCACATGTGCATGCGTGTGTGTGTTTACAGGATGCACTGTACATACGCGTGTGTGTGTGTGTGTGTGTGTGTGTGTGTGTGTGTGTGTGTGTGTGTGTGTGTGTGTGTGTGTGTGTGTGTGTGTGTGTGTGTGTGTGTGTGTGTGTGTGTGTGTGTGTGTGAGAGACAGTTTGTGTCTGTATATGTGCATGTGTGTCATGAGCACAGGAGCAGTCACTGCCATATATTGTATTGGCCTTCTTATCACCAAACATCTGTTTAAACTGTGAGATCAGAAGATAACGACATCCTTTAATGTGCTTTTGTTTTTCTCAACTGCCTGCTTGATGCAGATATAACTCAATTACATTCCTTATTGCAGGACATTAACATCAACCCAATGATTCATTTAATGAACTTAATAGAATTGTGCTTGCAGCAATCAGATCATAATTACTAAATATAATAACATTAAATAAAACTGATTGTAGTGTGCACAGCTTATAAGAACAACTCGGTGCTCAGCGAGCGTATGACTGCAAACGAAAGCTTCTGAATTCAGTTATGAGAGAACAGCTGTAACTTTGATCAGATAAGTGACTTTGGACGTTATAATTTTTAATGTATGTGATGATGTGATAATTTATCCATCGCTTAAGTTTCCCTTGTGCCCTCCATGCTGGAAATACAGTATATGGCACCACAATACTGCCCTACGAAGGCAAAGTGCAATAACTATAGTACTGAGGAAAGTCCAGGAGGACTGAAACGTTTTCACCTTTTATTTTCTTTTTTTCTTCACTCCTTCTGGGCTCCACCAAGTAAAAAAAACACTCTGAAAAAACACTTTTGAGTGGTCATTCTGTGTGCGAGTCTCCCCTGCAAACAGTTTATGTCTACTTGACCATCGCAACAGGGGCTAAAAGGACGTGTGTCAAGAGCGCAACTCATTTTTTGCTGAACTCAATAACTATAGCAGTCTACATATATTGTCAACATTGAGTTTAGACCGAAAATGGTCTTCAATCATTAAACCTCTTTTATCTTGTGACAAAGCCTTATGGTCCAAATGTGCCCCGTTTTAGAGATACTGTCATGTCAAATTTGCAGTAACTAAAAGCCTAATACCTTTCAAGGCATTTCTCTCAGTTTCCATGTAACATCGTCACTGAACTTTGTCTTTGTATAGTATACTGAACCAGTAGGAGGAGCTATCAGATGTGGTTGTTTCATCTTATACAGAAGTCTCTCTAAGTAATAATAATAATGTACTTTATTTGTATAGCACAATTCATACATGACATGTAGCTCATTGTGCTTAACAGTTAGATTAACAAAAAAATAATTGACAAGAGTCTGAAAGTGTAGAGTGAAAAAGAATGGCATAGAATCACAAGGATCAGAGAATGTAGCTGTGGTCGGAGTGTTTTTCTAACATGATTCCATTGCAACATGGGAAATCTTGAGCAAGCTGATCACCACAGAAATCCCACCTCTCCTTGCGTATAAGAATTCAATTTCCTTCCATAAACAATGCCCTTCACAGCAGAGCGAACGCTGGCAGAATATTTTAGAAGGTCAGGATTGGTGCGTAGTGTTCTCCCTTCTCCCTGTACCATAGACTGATGGAGTGTTCCTGAATGCACACTGTGTGTACCTTGCAGCATTGAGAGTTCAACTGCAATGAGAAACACAGTTCCTATGGCCTTGCGGTGTGTGTGTGTTCAGGGGACAAAGTGTAGGAGATATCTGAAAAGGAAAATACATAAAATGCTCTGTGTGATAGAATCAGGGAGGCCGACAGGGGGAGACAAAGAGGTCACTTGTCCCAGGCCCAGGGAGAGAAGGGGCTGGTTTGGGCAGATGGGATTAATGAATCTTTTACACGGGAATAGTGACTGTTGACATAAATATGTGCACGTGTAAGTAAGCAAGTTAAATACACTAAGTAAGTAAACAAGCAAGTACTCACTTGGAAAAGAGGCAATTGCCTCATGACTACCCTAGTCAAATAAAAGAGAAATAATAAAAAAAGAAATAATGCAGAATACAGAGACATTTTTCACGAGGTCATATTAATGGTTCAAGAGACTGTCTAACGAGACATTAAATCAAATCAGCCATCTGTTGGGTTTGGGTTTCTGGCTGATTTTGATTAAGCAGCCATGTCAGTAAACAATAAACAATCAGTGTTGCCAGATTTGTCTGATCAAATCTCACCCAAAAGGTTCTCAAAAAACGCCAAAATGCGCTAAATTCCGCCCAATTTCCACAAATTGCATGGGTTTCTATGGGCACAAAACTGCTCAATAAACCGCCAAATGGCCAATTTTTCCCATTTTTACCCGCAGACGGCCATCCCAAGTAGCCCAATTGGGCGGACAACCGCCCAATCTGGCAACACTGTAAACAATGCCCAAAACTAAGTCGAGTTTCAACAACGGCATCTGTTTACGCTCTCTCTGTGTGGCCCACCTGAATACATTATTTATTACTGAAAAAGAAACCCAGCTTGTTTTCCTAGCTCATAGAACAGATGGTACACCACAACACTATTCTGGTTTAAGTTTTTTTCCTTTATTTTTTTATATTGTTTATTATTATTCATATTATTTTTAGTATTTATTTATTGTATTTCCAATCTTAACTCTTCAGTTTGTCTATCTTCTTCAACTGCATGTGAATAGATCCTTGTAGCTTTAGATTGCCCTGAGGAAGATCTTTGACCGAAAGCTTAGCCAATAAAAGAAGGAATTAGTTGTGAAGAAAAAAACACTGCAGTGTGAAGACATTTTTCTTTCCATTTTCACAGTTTTTGTTTACTTTCTGTGTGACACCCTTTAGTTGTGACTGAGAGGGGTGTAATTGTCTAAGTGTAGGGTGGCTTTGTAAGCATTTTCTGAGGTTTTGTGATGGGCCTCAACTCAGCTCTGAGTTTCACACCTCGTGTGGAAACTGCATGTCGGTTAACCTCTAATGCATTTGTGTTTCTTCTCTGAGGTCGCTGGTCTCACTAATCTATCAGGGTTTTATTTTGCATTGGTTTAGCCAAGCTGCGCCCTAGCAACGGAACACCTTCTGTATCTTGAATAGATTTGAAAGTTGATGATAATCGGGCTAGTTTTGGTTTGCTCTTTTTCATTTCCCACCCTTTCCTTCAGTAATATTTATCCTTTTCTTCATACTCTTAAGCCCTTTGTGCAGAGCCTAAGTTATAACCCTACTTTCACCGAAATTGTAACCGCTATGTCTTAACCTGTTTCTTAAGACTATCTGCATTGTCATAGTAACGTTGTTATAATGTAGTTGAGCAATTTCAGCAAATAGAGAATAGGCCCGCCAGCACTACTGATAATGTCAATTGTAATCAATCTTTTTTTGTTTTGGTTTCTTTTTTCTGTCCTCATTCTTCACAGTACTAGTTCTGTGTAATACCTGTTGTTTCCAATCTCAAACTTGTGATCACACTCTTAGCACTGTAGATTGTGATGGTTTTCTGAGGTTTTGTGATAAGAGGTCTGAAGTGTGCACCTCAAGAGGGGCATGGATGTTGATTAACCTTTGACACACTTTGGCCCTGCTGTGGCCTACCGGTAGAGCACTGAGTTACTATGCCAACAACCTGGGTCCGATTCCTGCCGTCATTTGCTGATCCTTCCCTGTCTCTCTCACCCCACTCATTTCCTTTCTTCCCTCCACTGTCCTGTCACAAATACAGGCAAAAATATATATTTATTCCTAAATATATTTTAGAAAAAGCTTTGACACACTTTCAATATGCAGGTTCCTCAAATGTTACTGCTGGTCCCACTTGATCGCACCACCACAATAGTATGATGCATGCACTGTACTGTAGGTTAGTGCAGATCCTATGTTACAACCTTATTGTCACCAAAATTGTAATCATGTCTTAATCTGTAACTTAAGGCCCTTGGTAATGTCATAGCAACGTTGTTATGATAGTTGAGTATTAATGCAAACAGTGAATAGGCCCGCCGGCGACTCCATCTGCACCATATACGCTCCGATACATTTACAAAATATATATATTTGGGCTATGAGGTCTTTATTGAGATATTACAGTCAATGATTTTGACAGGGACTGAACGGGAGATGCAGTAGATATGGGAAGGGTCTGTAAACGATGTTGGGCCAGAATCTAGCCTGGGTCCCCTGGGGTAATGGTGCGAAACACTAGCCCATTGTTAGGTATTTGTGTATGTTTTGTATTTGTGTATTTAAGTAAGATGACAGACACCTTAATTTCCTTCGGGATTAATAAAAGTACTCTACTCTACTCTTCTCTACTCTATGCGCTTCTCTTCTCTACTCTCTTCTCTACTTTAAACTACTCTACTATATTCTACTGTACTCTACTCTACTCCACTGTACTGTACTGTACTCTACTGTACTCTACTCTCCTCTCCTCTCCTCTCCTCTCCTCTCCTCTCCTCTCCTCTATTCTCCTCTCCTGCACTCTACTCTACTCTACTCTACTCTACTCTACTCTACTCTACTCTACTCTACTCTACTCTTCTGTGCTCTACTCTACTCTATTCTACTCTACTCTGCACAGCAGCAATACAACCATGACGGAGCAGCAGCCTGATAGCCAGCTGGTTCTGGTGGTCTACGTCATCACCTTCATCTTCGGCCTCCCCGCCAACACCTTGGCCCTCTTCACCTTCATCAAGAAGGTGCGGCAGAACGCCACGCCGGTCGACGTCCTCCTCCTCAACCTCACCGTCTCCGACCTGGTCTTCCTGCTCTTCCTGCCCTTTCGCATGAAGGAGGCCGTGGACGGCATGAAGTGGTACGTGCAGTACACAGAAACGTTTTTTTTTTAGTTTTTTTTTTAGAGATGTACAGGATCCAAGATCCGGTTCCGGATCCGGCAGGATAATAGGGTTTTTCAGACTATCCGGATCCGGCAGGATCTTAAGCAGTGGATCCGGTATCCGGCAGTTACCTAAAAATAAGGATCTGGGGCATCTCTACTTTTTACGTAGCCTAGGCTTTTCAGTCAGTCTATCACAACCCCAATCGCTGCATGGAGTGAAAGCCCTTTGGAAGCGGCAGTTGAAGGCAGTGTGGCAGTAAGCCAATGAGTCTTAAAACAGTTTGCGCCAACGTAATAAAAAGGGCCCACGTGTGCGAGTTGGCTATGTGTTTCACCCTTTCGTAAGATCCGGTATCCGGTTCTGGATCCGGCAGGATCTTAAGCAGTGGATCCGATATCCGGCAGGATCCTAAAAATCAGGCTCCGGTGCATCTCTAGTTTTTTTTTAAAACTATGCAGGGACTAGCACGGATTCAAATAATAAGAATAAAAGGATTATGTGATATAGAATCATTGTAGATAAAGAAAAAGGCTAAGACTTTAGGTTATGGTTCACATACGGTATTAGGCATCATAGTCCATTAACACATTATCATATATCATATATCAGGCCTACTGTAATTACTGTCTGAAGGAAAATTGGTACTTTCCTTTAATTACAACAATTCTATATCAGATAATGCTTTTACGTAATCTTACTATTTATTCATTTATTAGGCACATGCCGTACTTCCTGTGCCCGATGTCGGGCTACATCTTCTATACCACCATCTACAACAGCAGCTTCATGCTGACGGGCATCTCCGTGGAGCGCTACCTGGGCGTGGCCTTCCCCATCAAGTACAAGCTGAAGCGCCGTCCACGCTACGCCGCCATCTTCGTCTTCGTGGCCTGGGCCTTCTCGCTCTCGCACTGCAGCATCGTCTACATCATGCAGTACTACGACCACGTCAACGCCACCGCCATCGACCCCTCGGACCGCGACACCTGCTACGAGGAGTTCACGCCGGCCCAGCTCACCGTCCTGCTGCCCGTGCGCCTGGAGCTGTGCATAGTGCTCTTCTGCGTGCCGCTCGTCATCTGCACCTTCTGCTACGCCAACTTCATCCGCATCCTGTCGGGCCTGCCCAACATCACGCGCCGCAAGAGGCAGCGTGCCATCGGCCTGGCCGTGGGCACCATGCTGGTTTTCCTGCTCTGCTTTGGGCCCTACAACATCTCGCACCTGGTGGGCTACGCCACCTGGAAGAGCCCGCACTGGCGCAAGTACGCCGTGCTCACCAGCACTTTCAACACCTGCCTGGACCCCTTCATCTACTACTTCTCCTCGTCCGCGCTCAGGGCCACCTTCAGGCACGTCATGCGGAGGATGTGCGACAGGCTGCACCTGCGCACGGGCTGCTGCAGGGCTCTCTACTGCCCCCTGTTGACGAACTCCTGCATGGAGGCTGAAGACCGCACGGGGACCTCCAATGATAGCTCGGCTCAGCCTAGCCTGGACCACGCACGACACAATGCAGTACAGCAATACAATAACAACTCATGCTAGCCTGGAGCAACATTTTGTGGCTTTGCCTTAAATAAACAGCCTACTTCTTTGTTTAGAGTAGAACGGAATAGAGTAGAGTAGTAGCCTGGCAAGCCAGACTACGTGTGAGATGAAATGTGACTATTTAGTCTAGAACCGATCAATGAGACATTGGAAGATTGTTAATGGGAACAACCCGTTGTTTTTCAAACTGCCTCTGTGCCTATTGGCCAATGCTTTGTCGTCACAACCTCAAAACCCTGTCCGCTTTGCATCCAAAGATTCAAAACAAATCAAAACAAATGCGTTGTGATTGATTGGTCTGCCAGTTTCAGGGCATGGGGCATTGTCCGAGGATAGACCCACTCGCAGGCAAAAATATTTTTTGCCGCTGGTGGGTGGTGCTAGTTTACTAGGCTAGTAGAGTAGAGAAAAGAATAATGTATTTTACTGTCTTTATGCATTACTGTAAGTACAATGCATGGTATGAAACTAATCAATGACATTGACAGCTGTTCTCAAACTGTGCCACAGACTCTATCTTACAGATATATTTTAAGCTTTTTTTAAGATTGTACATTACCATGAGAATAGAAAGAAAGAGAAAGACAGAAAATATTAGAAACAAAATAGAGTTGAGAATAGAATAGAAATTGTTGGAATAGAAAAGATTATTTCTGTGTCTCACATCATCTCAGGTGAACACTGCATTAGCTTGCCAAAATATTGGTTGGCTAGATAACATTGCACAGCGTCTTGTACTTGTACTTACATTTCCTTCACTCTTTTGTCCGTTGTTAAGGCAGCATCTGGGCACTTTAAGTGCACTGAATTTACCAAAATGTTCAGCGTGAGCGCCCTACGCACTGAAATGCACAAGTGTGTGATATGAAACTTTTTTTTTACACTCAGGGGACATCAGCCTATTTGCCAGTTTCAAATGTTTCTTTTTTCTGTTTGTTAGTATAATGTACTTTTTATATATTTTTCTAAAAAAATAATTTACAGTTTTGGACTTATAGATGTAACTACCATGTTCAGTGCAGTCCATCATTTGGGAGTAGTACTGTGTACAGACTGTTTGGAATGGCAATGTGTAGCACAGTGGTTCCCAAACAGGGGGTCACGACCCCTAGGTTGTGAAAATGGGGGTTGTGAAAATATTTGTTGTCGCCGCAGAAAAGGTTTGGGAACCACTTGTAGCATAATGTGTGTGTAAATATTAGTGTTGCACCGATACCTTTTTTTGTCCCCGATACGATACCGATACCCGACTGTCCAGTATCGCCAATGGTTTTGTCAGGCTGCGGCCTACCTTTGTGAAACAGGAAAAAGACTAATACTGTACAAAGTGAATCCAGTAGAACTTTTAATACTTTTGAAATACCTCTGATATAAAATAACTAAGATCAAGGCTGTGTTTAAGTGTCATACGAGCATCTGTAAATGGTATCGGTGCCCTATTTGTTGGTACTCGCCGATACCGATACCGATACCGATACCACCATTTTAGTGCAGTTTCGGGGCCCCAGCCGATACTGGTATAGGTATCGGTGCAACACTAGTAAATATAAGGTGTTTGTGGAGGACCACTGTATTGTGTTATTGTATAATTTATTTGCTCTCTCTGTTCAGTGATTGCGCAGGCGTGATCGGCATGTAGTTCTTCATGTTTCATTTGTATTTGTTTGTGTGTGTTTTTGTGTTTCTCTGTCCACATTGCAGCATTTGAATGTTGTCACCACAGCCGTTAATGTAGCAATGCCGATGATCTTGCTATACTTCCTCCTCAAGTAAACTACCCCATAAGTAAAGTTACTCCGCCCGTGTCTTGACCAGTTCATGTTTGGTGTGCAATAAGCAAGGCATGGTGTTTTATTGATGCTACAGCTGCATTTCTACATCCCTATATCTATATCTATATCTAGCCTATATCTATATCTATATCTATATCTATAAAGAGTTCAGATGCAAAACCCCCTAAGAGCCTTTTCAGAAAATAATCTTAATTCATTTTTATTTAATACAAAGGTATCAAGATTGCATATGTTTTATTATATTTATTTAATATAACTATTTATATGTATTATCAAGTACAGTATCCTACTGCCACAACTCTCATCGTCCACGCAGGCTCCAATGACATCCGGCTGCAGCAGTCTAAAAAACTTGAGTCCGATTTCCTCTCTCTTATTAATACCCTTCGCAGCACTGGAAAAAAATACGCTATCTCAGGCCCCATCCCTCTGTTTGTTTCTCTGCCCTCCAGTTCTCCCGAATCCGCCAACTGCACGTCTGGCTGATGAGACACTGCCGCCAAGAAAGCCATTCCCTACGTTGACAACTTCTCCGCTTTCTGGAACCGCAGAAAGAAACTTTCGCACGAGATGGAAGGCACTTAAACAGATCTGGCGCTCGTCTCCTCGCGGACCAACCTAGAGCTGACCCTCGAAGCCCATCGGTCCTTGGATTGACTAACAGGTGTTTCAAATCCAAAGCACTACACCAATTTAGACACTGCGTGCCCAACAGAGAGTAGGCCTACCCCACTAGCTATCCACGCTGTCACTACCCGTAGGAAAGCTCGCAGATACAGACCCTCTGGTTGTGTACACAACAACCTAATTACGATTGCACCTGAACGCATAAACAATAGCTCTACTACTTTGAATGTTAATGCTGCATTACTTAACGTGCAGTCCTTGACCAACAAAAGCTTCGTAGTAAAAACCAGCTGGTCTCGGACAAAAACATAAGCTTTATGTTCCTTACCGAACATGGCTTAAAGACGACGGGGGGCTGCTGCTACTTTTATTGAGGCTTGCCCTTCCGATTACAAAATTCCTTCACGCCCGGAGACCATAGAAACGAGGCGGAGGCGTAGCCATACTTTTCTCCAACAAATTTAATTGTACTAAGATGAATCTGGGCTCTTTCTCTTCATTTGAATACATGGCAATGAGGGTCCAAGCAAACCTCAAACTGATCATTATTGTTCTGTACCGTCCACCGAAATTCGTCATTTCTATCTGATTTCTCCACCTTCATGTCGGACGTACTTACTAACTATGACAAAGCAATAATTGCTGGCGAATTTTAATATCCACGTAAATAAATCAGATGACGCAATAGCCAAGTCTTTTCTTAGACACATTAAATGGATTCGGTCTCGTCCAGAATGTTACAGAACAGCCTACCCATCGAAAAGGCAACACACTTGACCTTGTTATTTCACATGCACTTGATATCAATAATATATCGGTCACGGACGTCGGCCTCTCCGACCACCACTGTGTGTTTTTTTATTTTGACATTTCAACACAAATTAGCACACCCAACAATGTCATTCACAGACGACGCATTAATGCCTCTGCTGAGCTTAAGATTTCAGACCTCATCAAATCAGGTGACCTACTAAATTGTCACTGCACACCTGATGAAATGGTTGATAGCTTCAACAACAACTTAAGAGGAATTCTAGATAAGATAACATAGCTCCAATTAGAACGACGACAAGAACCAGAGCTAGGTATTCACCTTGGATGAATGACTCACTTAGAGCCTTAAAAAGAAAATGCAGAGTAACCGAGCGTCTTTGGAGGAAAACTAAATTAGAAGTCCATAGACAATACCTTAGGGATGAGATCTCCTCCTACAATAATGCGGTACGCTCAGAGAGAAAAGCATATTTTTCCAAAATCATAACAGACAACCAGCATAATGCGAAAGTTCTTTTTTCCACTATTGACCACCTGCTTAATCCAACACATAGCAATAACAACCTAAATGCAGCATCACATGCCAAGTGCGAGGAATTTGCTAGATTTTTTAATAAAAAGATTGCCGACATTAGAGAAGGCATCCAAGGTGGAAACGCAGCAACCTCTGTCGCCCACTCAGGCGATACACCGAGGGGAGGGTTAAACCCCCCTAGGAGACATGAGAGCTTCCAAAAGTTTTGTCCAATTACAGAGGACGACCTCTGTAAAATAGTCAGGGAAAGTAAGCAGTCTACCTGCAGCCTTGACGCGATCCCCACATATCTGCTAAAAAACATACTTGGTTGCTTAGCAGCACCTTTACTGCAAATTGTTAACACCTCTATGCTTACAGGCATTTTTCCAAGCTCATTCAAAACAGCCATGTAAAGCCACTCCTAAAAAAAGACAAATTTAGATCAGAATTCTTTAAACAACTACAGACCTATATCAAACCTCCCCTTTATAAGCAAGGTACTAGAAAAAGTTGTATTTAAACAGCTTAATCAACATCTGGCTGGGAATGATATCTTGGAAAAATTCCAATCAGGCTTTAGAGCCAACCATAGCACCGAAACAGCACTAACCAAAATAATAAGTGATCTTAGGCTCAGCACTGCCGCAAACAAAGTTTCAGCACTTATCCTCCTCGACCTCAGTGCCGCCTTTGACACGATAGACCACAACATACTAATTGACCGCCTTGAATCTTGGGTAGGCTTGTCCGGTCACGTCTTAGAGTGGTTCAAAACATATATTACAGGAAGACAGTTTTTTGTCACCATCGGAGAATACGTCTCCAACAAGTATGATGTGCCTTTTGGAGTTGCTCAGGGTAGTTGTTTGGGCCCTCTCCTCTTCTCTCTCTATATGTTGCCCCTGGGCTCCATCATCAGAGAGCACAATGTTGATTTTCATAGCTATGCCGATGACACTCAACTATATATCTCTGTCGAGCCTAGCCAAACCACTGCCATTCATGCCTTGACTAAATGCATGTCTGCCATTACAGATTGGATGAACAGTAACTTCCTAAAATTAAATGAAGATAAAACTGAAGTGTTGCTCATTGGGCCTAAGAAAAAACGTGCAAAACTCCACTCAAGCCTAGGTGACCTAAGCATACACATTAAAGATAAGGTTACTAGCCTAGGTGTGGTCATAGACTCGGATTTGAGCTTTGAGCCTCACATCAACAAGATAACAAAATCTGCTTTTTTCCATCTTAGAAATGTCAACAAAGTGCGCGGCTTGGCCCCCCGACAAGACGCTGAGAAACTTATTCATGCCTTTGTCACCAGTAGGATAGACTACTGCAATGCTCTCTTCTCTGGTCTCCCAAAAAAATTAATTGACAAATTGCAACTCATTCAAAACTCTGCGGCAAGAATCCTAACAAGAACCAGAATGAGAGAGCACATCTCTCCTGTCTTGGCAGACCTGCACTGGTTACCTGTCTCATACAGAATCGACTTTAAGATTCTGCTCACAGTATTTAAAGCATTAAATGGACTTGCCCCTAGCTATATCTCAGACATGCTCTCTTTTTATGCCCCTGCTCGAGCTCTCAGGTCCACTGATGCCAAGCTGCTAAGGACCCCCACCCCCCGCAGAAGAAGATCGGCGACGCCGCGTTTGCCTGCTATGCGCCCAAGAGATGGAACGCCCTCCCCATCGAGATCCGATCAGCCACCTCCGTCGACTCCTTTAAGAAGCAGCTGAAGACCCACCTCTTCATCCTTGCCAACTCCTAGCTGCCAAGGCGTCATAGTGTCCCAGCCGCCGCAGCGCCCTTACTACTCGCAATCCAGCCCTGGCAGGGGGCTCCCCTAGGTGGCCGCTGGTCTCTGCCTGAGGTTTCTTCCTGACTACAGGGGGTCTTTTTTCTCAGACCTCACCGAGCTTTTTTTTCCCCCTCACAAACTATGAATCAAGCGAAAGGGAGTTTTTCCTCACCCCTGATGCCACCAGGGGCCGCACCTGAGCGCCCAATCTCTGTGTGACTATCTATGACTTATGATAGGCCCAGCCACTATGGACCTTACACATCTAAGAATCCTGGTCCTAACCTACGTTGACCTTATGACTCTACATTCTCTGTCTACCTCTTCTTCCTCTGCCTTCTTGCTTTTTCTGCCTCTCCTCTATACCTCTCCTTTTAAATCTATCTCTAACAATGTTTTTTCCCATTTGTTAAGCACTTTGAGTTACATGCCTTGTATGACACAGTGCTATACAAATACAATTATTATTATTATTATTATGAATGTAAACCAAGCCAACAACGGGGTTCTCTAAAAATATAGAAGTGCAGGTCTTCAGAAATGGAGTTAGGGGGTTTTGCATCTGAACTCTTCAATATCCCTATATCTATATCTACATCTAAATATATATCTAGGACTATACATTAAGTTTTTTTAATCACTAGCCAATTTGGCTAGTCAATGTTAAATCTTATTACCCACCACTCACTAGCAGTCAAAGTGGGAAGTGAGTTTTCTTTTCTACCAGCCAAACTGAATTTTTATCAGCATTTGGCCAGTTGGTGGGTGTTAATTTAGATCGCTATATGTGTATCACTGTGTATAACTAGCCTGGTTTTACCAGACACATTTGTCCATGATGTGAACAAAAATATTTTGGTAAGCGTAGAAAAGATAGATGTTCGTTTATCAAAATACCTGGCTATGTATAAACAGGCCCATTGTCTCAATGGGACAATCCTGGCAAAATAAAGCATAATTGACTAAACAATGAAAAGGAGAAAGGTAAAACTCAATTATCTAACTCCAAGGAATGTGTAAAATGAGCTTGTTTCCAAAATAAGATATTACTGTAGTAGGCCTGTATATTCAATTAATATAGCTAGTTGTATGTCTACTTTAAGTGTTGAGCCATTTATATTGACAAGCACACAATTATATGGTCATCTCAGGGGATCATCAAGGGGAGTAACGTCAAGAGTTTCACTTCTTGTTTTTCCTTCTTTTTTCTTCCTCTCTCAAATGAAAAAAAAAATAGGTTAGAGGTTCAGAAACCACTAATTGAATAATCCCTCAATCAGTCACCCGTTCCTACCGGTGTTTCCCATTTTTAAGCAATCTCTCATTGCTGTCATGTATAAAAAATTACATTTATTTACTATGCAGACCTGTGCTCTAAAACACAAATATGTTTTGTACTCTCTGTTGGACTAGACTACATTCATGAGAAAAGTCCTCCTTGGCCATGACGACAACTATAATTGCTGAGTCTAGACGACCACCTTAGTCAATTTAACTTCAATCTGCTTAGGGTTTTTGATGCTGTAGTGCATACCAAAAGTAAAACTATTTGTTGTAAACTGTAATGGACCCTTGAGATACACTGTGTGCTGAAAATCTATAGGTCCATTTCAAATCTCTCAAATGACTGTAGCCCCATTGAGTTATTGTGCTTATGCCTTGAAAATATGAATAGCTTCAAAATGCTCTCTGCAGCTGAGTAAAGGCGACACTGAAATTGCTTTTGAGGATTTTGAGAATGGAAGGTTTTGAGAAGACAGAAACTCTGCTTCCTTAGAATCCAAATAACTTACAACTACGGTATGTCAAAAACCTTGTTGTGATGTTGTGAAACTTAACTAAATCATTTTTTTGGCACATTAGGAACATAGCTATAGATTAAGGATTTGCTATCTAGGATATAGTGAAATGAATACATTATTGCCTGTGGATTTGACTATTGCAATACCCAACTTGGTATTTCCCAAACGTCACTCAGGCAGGTGCAACTAATACAAAATGCTATTAGAATTCTAACTAAAATAAAACAAAGAAAAGTGCTTCAGTACTTACAGTGAGTCCAATATGTATTTGATCCCTTGCTGATTTTGTTGGTTTGCCTACTAACAAAGACATGATCAGTCAATAAATGTTATGATAATATGTATTCTAATATGGAGAGATAGAATATCAAAAAAAATTCCAGAAATTAGCTTAAGAGAATATATATTAATTTATTTCCATTTCATCGAGCAAAATAAGTATTTGATCCCCTGCCAACTGATTACAGTTCCAGGCTCACAGACCAGATGGGCACTTCCGATCAACTTGTCATCTGAATGAAAGACACCTGTACATACTAACATGCATAAAAGACACATTTAATCAGCAGAATCAGTCCATAGTATGAGTGAATCAGTCACACTCCAACATCACCATCATGGGAAAGACCAAAGAGCAGTCAAATGATATCAGGGACAAGATTTTAGACCTGAACAAAGATTAAATGGGCAGCAAAGTCACAAGAAAGAGACTGGGTATTAATGACCCAGCTGTTGATGCATTTCTTCCAAAATGTGAGGAATACAAAATGACTATCCATCAGCCTGTCTGGGGTTCTATACAAGATTTGACCTTTTGTAGGGATTTGATAACCATGAGAACAGAAAGAAAGCACCCTAGACCTGTACGGGATGAACTAGGCAATGATATCAAAGCTACTGGGACCAAAATCACTGAGAAAACTACTGGTAGAACTTAATGCCACAGAGGTATAAAATCCTGTAGTGCACACATGGTACCTCTACTTCAGAAGGAACCTGGGCAGTCCCATCTGAGGTTTCCCAACGAACATCAGGCTGGTTTAGGATATGATAAGGAGGTGCTGTAGTCAGATGAAACCAAAATCAAGCTGTTTGGCATTAACACAATTCAATGTGTTTTGAGAAAGAGCACTGCTGTCTATGATCCCAAGAACACCCTCCTCACCATCATGCATACAAGTGGTATCATTATGGTTTGAGGGTGTTTGTATGGTCAAGGCACAGGACAACTTCACATCGTCAACAAATGGATGGAGGGAGACATGTAATGTGCAATCCTGAGTGCAAACGTCCTTTCCTCCACCACTACACTGAAGGGTGGGCCATTTTTGGATCTCCCAACATGACAATAATACACAACATACAGTCAAAGCAACGAAGGAGTGGCTCAATAAGAAGCATATTAAAGTCGTGAAGTGGCCTAGACAGTCTCCAAATATTAACCCTATAGTAATTCTATGGAGAGAACTGAACCTCCCATTTGCCAAGCTACAGCTACAAACTATTAATGTTTTGGAGATAATCTGCAAAGAAAAATGGGCAAAAATATGTTCTACTATATGCACAAACATTGTCATCAACTAAAAGAAGCATCTGACCTCAGTGCTAGACAACTAGGGCTTTGCCACAAAGCACTTTATCTTCTTTAGCTAGAGGGGTCAAATACTTATTAGCCTAAATTAAATACAAATAAATTAAAATATATTATTTTAAGTTATTTTCTGGAATTTCTTTTTCATATTTTGTCTCTCCATGTTTGAATACATATTATCATACATTTATAGACTGATCATGTCTTTATTAGTGGGCAAACGGGCAAAATCAGCAAGGTATCAAATACATATTGGACTCACTGTAGGTCACTATACCAGTGAGATCTGTAATGGAGTTTAAATGTTGAATGACAGTCATGTATTGTATCATGATAAAGTCCAATATATAGCCTACTATTGCTATTGCTATTGGTTGAGCCACTGACCTGAATATAGAAAGATGCCATATATTTAATTCTTAAGTGAGGCAATGATGGGGGGTGGGACTAGACCCGGAAACTGGAAAAAAAGCCCCTGCAATTTCCCATTAATCTCTGAGGGAGTTTGAAACAATTCATCTCCTTTGCTAATTCTTGCCGTGTCTACTCTATGTTCTACTGTTTTCAAACAAGCCAAATATTTTTTTCAGGCTGACCCTTTATATTAGAGAGTTATTCAAATTGTTTAAATGACCAATGAGTTATTGTTAGTTGATTTGATTGACAGTTTGAATAACTTACTTTTAGAATTCTTTTCATTTACAGTCAAACACAACTGTTATCCTATATCAGCACTTGTTCTCAGTGTTGCTAAGGTACGAACCCGGAAATTTTAGGGTTCTGCATTCTTGCAGATCAATCACGAATGCTTCAAAACCATTGAATGGTATTCAATGGAAACCATTCAGTATATCAGTGGTCTGAACTGCTCTGTAATTATAAGAAAAAACGTGGCAACAAAGAATGCATGACTGCTTTCTGTCAAACTGGAAAGGATCACTGACCTTTCCAGGAATGTTAATGTTTTCATCATGAGTCACGGCAAAAAAACACATAAACAGTAGACCTACTGTAGGATTGCCCAATCTTTGGGAATTTCCAGGTAAGATGAAACCTGTAAGGTTTCTTTCTTTTGGCATGGGCCTTTTCATTGTGACCATATTCACAATGAGGCTGTGAATGATCTATCGGAAGGGTAAACAGCGGAGGTTATTGGGCCCAGTTGAAGATGGAGGACTGTGTTTGAACACACCAGCAGGTAGAGGTGTGACCTTACACACATGCCAATTCCAGTAATATGTATGGGGCCCTCCTCTCACCCCAACCACCATCTTCTCTTTCTTTCTTTCTTTCTTTCTGTCTTTTTTTCTTTCTTTCTTTCTTTCTTTCTTTCTTTCTTTCTTTCTTTCTTTCTTTCTTTCTTTCTTTCTTTCTTTCTTTCTTTCTTCCTTTCTTTCTTTTTCAGGCCAATGCACTGTCAAACTCCTCTGATACACCTTCCTTTCTGCCCTCCCTCTCTCCTTCTCTTGCTTTTCTCTCTCCTTTCCTTCACTCTTTCTTACTATTTATTTCACCCTATCATTCCTTCCCTTCATCATACATTTCCTTATCCTCCCTCCCTTCCTCATTCCCTCCCTTCTCTGATACCCTCCCCTCTCTCTGTCCTCCCTTTCTTCATTTTCTCCTCCCTCCCTGTACACTTCGTCTTCATCTTATCTCTCTCCAGTTTCCTCTATTTGTGTTCATTCCTCTCCCTCCGCACCTGACACAATGAATATATAAAAACTGATGATGGCGCGTCACGTGTGTCTAGTAGTCCAGTTTCAGACTAGTCAGCAGCACCTCTCAGACAGCTCTTCTTCTTTTTTATTTTTTTAAAGATTTTTTTTGTAGGTATTTTTCGACTTTATTTGATAGGACAGTGTGAGAGGTGAGCAGGAAGCGAATTGGGAGAGAGACGGGGGGGAGGGGTTGGCAAAGGACCCGGGCAGGAAATCGAACCCGGATCAGCCGCATGGCAGGCGAGTGCCCCACCGGTTGGCCACGGCAGGGCCCAGGCAGCTCCTCTTGAACCTCATCACAGTGACTACCACCCCACCACCTCACGCATCTACACGAGGCGGGCAGAGGGCAAGGGAGTTGCCATGGAGTTGGCATGTG
>NC_085861.1:16340916-16353416 GCF_034702125.1 Engraulis encrasicolus
GATACCCAAAGAGTTATCGGATGGTATCGCATGGTTATGTGTCATCTGATTGGTTGACCTCATCATACCCAAAACCTTCCCAACCAATCAGCCAGCACAACCCTAAGACCCTGACTGGTACATATGTGACATCTAATTGGCTGACTACATCATACGTTGCCCCTCTCAACCAATCAGCGCTTTCCGAAAGTTGCAGGCCCCTGAGCTGAGCAGAGCTGAGGTGAGGTGTCATCTGATTGGTTGAACGCATCATACCGAATCCCCTCCTAACCAATCAGCCAGCGTATCTAATAGGCCTACATAGCACCTGCCCAACCAATCAGCACTGTCCGAGAGTTGCGGGCCCCTGAGCAGAGCAGAGCAGAGTTGTGGTGAGCTGAGCTGAGTTGATCGCCATCGCCATCGCCATCGGCATCACCATGCAGGAGTGCCAGACACAGCTGTGCCTCTCTGTCTACATCATCACCTTCCTCACGGGGTTCCCCACCAACATACTGGCCTTCTACACCTTCATCTGCAAGGTAAGAGTGTGTGTGTGAACGTGTGTGTGTGTGTGTGTGTGTGTGTGTGTGTGTGTGTGTGTGTGTGTGTGTGTGTGTGTGTGTGTGTGTGTGTGTGTGTGTGTGTGTGTGTGTGTGTGTGTGTGTGTGTGTGTGTGTGTGTGTGTGTCTGTGTGAGTGGGTGTGTGTACGTGTTTCTGTGGGCTTGGTGTGCAAAAATAAATGTTTTCTCCTGTCATTATAACTGTCATATAGTATAGTTTGTGTACATGCCTGGAGGAATGAAGTTTCTTTATTTTATGTTGTAAAATAAACCTGTTGCTCTGATGAATACTTTCAATTTCATTACATATGCCTACAGTATCTTAATTTACATTGTACATAGCATTTTGAAAAACATATTTCTATTCTATTCTATTCTACTCTATTCTATTCTATTCTATTCTATTCTATTGTTCTCTATTCTTTTCTATTTCTATTCTATTCTATTGTACTCTACTCCAATCTCAGGTGCGCCGCAAGCCCACGCCCATCGACATCCTCCTCCTCAACCTCACCGTCTCGGACCTGCTCTTCCTGGTCTTCCTGCCCTTCAAGATGCAGGAAGTGGCCAACCACATGACATGGAACATGCCTTACTTCCTGTGCCCCCTCTCCGGCTTCGTCTTCTACATGACCATCTACAACAGCACGCTCTTCCTCACCGCCGTCAGCGTGGAGCGCTACCTGGGCGTGGCCTTCCCCATCCGTCACTCGCTGGGCCGCCGCCCCCTCTACGCCGTGCTGGCCAGCATCTTCATCTGGGTGATCTGCACCATGCACCTCAGCATCGTCTTCATCATGCCCTACTACAACCCCGTCGGGGACAAGCACGTGATGATGAACGAGGAATGGGGTGGCGGCAACAGCAGCAGCAGCAGCAGCGGAAGCACCAGCGTGGAGCAGACACACGTCGCCGACAACCTCCATCCGTTCACCGGCGGTCCCCATCCGCACCGCTCGAACGTCTGTTACGAGAACTTCACCGAGGCGCAGCTGGCCATCCTGCTGCCGTACCGGCTGGAGCTCTGCATAGTGCTCTTCTGCGTGCCGCTCGTCGTCTGCTCCTTCTGCTACGTCAACTTCATCCGCATCCTGCTGCGGCTGCCCAACATCAGCCGGCGGCGGCGCCTGCGGGCCATCGGGCTGGCGCTGGGCACGCTGGTGGTGTTCGCCCTCTGCTTCGGGCCCTACAACGTGTCGCACGTGGTGGGCGTGGTGACCAAGAGGAGCCCGCGCTGGCGCGACCTGGCGCTGCTCCTCAGCACCTTCAACGCCTGCCTGGACCCCTTCATCTTCTACGTGTCGTCGCCGGAGGTGCGCAGCACGCTGGGCAAGATGCTGGAGGGCATCTGGAGTCGGGTGCTGATGCTGCGCTTCTGGGGCGGCGCATCCGCATCTGCGTCCGCCTCTGCATCCGCCTCTCCGCAGACGCACACGCATGTGGACACGCACACCTGCATGCAGCGCTTCTGGGGCGGCGGCGCATCCTCATCCGCCTCCCCGCAGTCGCATGTGGACATGCACTACTGCTGTTGCTGCTGCAGCCTTTGGAGGATGGAAGATGGACACGACAAGAAAGCAGCTCTACCCAAGCAACCAGACCAGGTCAACGCTCTATGACAGAGAGAGGCACACGTGACGCCCGTACCCCTTTGTCTTATGGTGAGGGCATACTTTAGTTTGAATGTAAATAATGAAATCCTTTAAAGCGTAAACTCGGGTGACTGGGTGACAGCCACATGAAGAAACGCTTCCAATAGCTGTTCAAGTCAGTACCCTCAGACTGTGTCCGAACATTAACTCACTATACTAAGTACTGTATTTTATTATATTATCCATTTGTGACTCCAATGTGCTTGCGCCTTTGTTGGGTTTGGGGTATGCATGTGGGGGTTTGAGGTTCATACTGAATATGAATCTGAATGAAGTTATATAAAATGTAAATAGTGGGACCAACCTTGCCCTATTTTCAGATATTTCACATTCTGTTTGAGGTATGCTATCATGTACTGTATTGTATCACAGCTCATAGATTGAATTTCAGTGGACTGAAGATTGGATTGGAGCCAATTTTGGTCCCCTAGGTAGGGGAAATTATTTCTCTGCATTTATCCCATTTGGACTAGTGAATCACATTGAAGTACACACACTAGTCCGTAACAGTGGGCTGCCTGCTGAGCGGCGCCCGGGGAGCAATGTGGGGGTCAGGTGCCTTGCTCAAGGGCACTTCAGCCATGGTTCGGTCGGGCACTGAACCGGGAACCCTTGGGTTGCCAACCCAGTGCTCTAACCACTGAGCCACGGCTGCCCCACAAGATAGCATATATATCCTGTGGCCAGATGCGGCCCTTGGATGGCAAGGTTCTGGCCCCCCACAAGGTCTGACCAAAATGAAAACAAATAGTGTGTTATGTGTTATGTGTGCTATCTGAGGCCAGTCGGAAATGCCAGATCACCTGCGTAGGTATAACATGTACTGTAGGTATTTGACAGGAAGTATAAAGACTTTACAGTTAGAGGTGAGAAAGACAAAAACCCCACCAGAGCTGAGGGAGGATGCTGGCCTGGCCTGCTGGTCTGTTGAGGAGTGAGTCAACGCTAAAATAAGCATACACTTCATACGCTTTGTACATATAGCATGCATGTTTTCACAAAGGAAGAGGTCCACTAAAAATACAGTGCACTGAGTACACGTACACATAGGCCTACTCAGAGAAATTCACATTGTTGTCTTGGGCAGAGTTTTTATCATTTGCAATTCACATTATTGGCTCAGTTCGACGCAAGTAATAGTTTTGAAAGCCATGTATACACGATACTTTGATCTAACTGAAATGAAACAAAATGGAGTTTGAGTAATCAGACTATGCCTACCAGATAACGCCATTCTAAAGGGGCTGATACACAAGTCAACGTTTTGATCAATGGCCAGGTTGGTACATGATGTTTTTAACTTCGAAGTAATAATTCAGAATGAAATTGTTCAGTGGAGTTTACATTGCACTTTCATTAGTTCCGAATTGTGTGAAGTGTTTACATGATGTTTTCAAAGCTCAATGGAGTTTTATTCAGAATTAAACAGAGTTCATTCGGAATTAAATGTCCCATACAAGCGAGGCCATTGTTTCTGAGCAAGGACACAATAAGATGTAGTTTGCTGTGTTTATCACTTTAACCTTTTCATCAAGAGAACTTGGATTACCATCTGGCAACATTTCTTAATCACCTCATCAAAAAAGTCCGACAGGCTGACAAAGATGTGTCTGTCTATGCACTGCCGCCTTGTGGACACAGGAGGGAATTAAATTCAAAGAATGTGTTTCACACAAACAATGCATTTCAGACGGACGGACAGACAGACAGACGGACGGACATACCCTCCTATAGAGATCCTAGGATGCATCTAAAAATGAGGAGTCAATCATGTCGGTGCCTTGCAGAACAGTTGATATGTGTATCGTTACCTCTAGTCAGGCTACGCTGGAATGTATCGAGCGATTGTGAGTCAGACTACTGTGTGTGAACTACTGTAGGCTATATTGATGTTTGTGTTTTCTTTATTTTGTTTGCACAGTAATGTATGTGATAGCAAGCAGACACTGATGAACTCTGGGTAGGGGATTCACTTGTGCATATAGGCCTACTGTGTGTGAAAAGCTACTTAGGAACTGATAACATTCTTTGTTTATGTCCATATGCCCCATGTGCTCCACCAGAGGCTGTTGTTTTGATTAAGTGGAAGTTGAGTCTTTTCTGCCTCTCCTTGGCTTTGTTTTGTCTTCTTTCTCTCTCCTCCCTTTTTCCTACACACACACTTTCACAGGCATGCACGCACACACGTGTGTGCACGCGCGCACACACACACACACACACACACACACACACACACACACACACACACACACACACACACACACACACACACACACACACACACACACACACACACACACACACACACACACACACACACACACACACACACAGGAAGCTTTTGCTACCTCACAGAAACAGCTCAGTTATTCAAATAACCATCTCAGGAAACTAAAGCGCTGACTACATGCTGTATGTTTTCTCCTCTCCACACCTGCCTCCTCAACAACAAAGACTCACCCTTCACCCTTTAGCATTCTCTGTACGAAACCCGTATCTTTTATGTGTTTTTTCAAAATGTACATGGTGTTTTATTTGGGCACATACTTTACAGTATGCCTTTGTGTGTTTTTGTATAAAACTTATTTTAAAAAAATCTCAAAAAACTTGACAGAGTTTTCTTATCTCATATCCTTTCTTTATATTTCCCTCTGGCTGTAGGCCTATAGTAAAACATGTAGCATTGAATCAACACTCATAGAGTCAATTTAACATCTTCTAAACTGTATTTGGTCCCAGAGTCCTCTCTAATTGTTGAATTAACACAACATTTTTCACTATTTGTCCTATGTGTATATGCTTTCCCCCGTCCTTCCATCGGTCTATACCAGTGGTTCTCAACCTTGATCTCATCATAAGCCTCCCAACGCCCCTTGACCTCATCATAAGCCCATCAACGCCCCCCTTAGTATTAAGAAATAAAATAAACTAATGACCCCCAATGGCAGCTAAGCACCGCCCCCTGTCAATGCCCCCCAAGGTCTCCCTAATGACTCCTGTGGGATGTGCTCTAGAGCCCCCATTGAGAAACGCTGGTGTATATACCACTCATACCCCCCCACCTTCCAACATGGCCTGTTTTCATCTCACACTGTAGCTCCGCTTTGAACATTTATTCATATCATACAACGTTTCGACCCAACAGGGTCTTCATCAGGAAGACCCTGTTGGGTCGAAACATTGTATGACCTGAATACATTTTCAAAGCGGAGCTACAGTGTGTGACTTCTACTCTTTTCCACTATCAGAGGTGCCTTTGTCCTGCACCAGGCCTCAGAGAGGTGGGATGTGCATACTCTAACTCTTCTGAAGATTCTGTTTTCATCTCAGGCACAACCGCCACAATCTCCACTCCAACTCGTACAGTCATAAAACATCTACAGATCGTTAATCAAATATTTACACAGTGCCAGGCAGATAAGTTTGGTTCTTGAAGATATAGACTAATAGAACACCTGCAATTGAATGATGGTGGGAAAATAAGGTGGCAGCAAAGATAGTGTATATCAACCAGCAAGGTCATAAAAGGATAATCTATATGAACCAACAAGGTAATAAATGGATAGTCTAAATCAACCACACGTGTCACACGTAGTACGCTAATCATCTCGCACGTGACAGGCACTTCTCTGGAAAGCTGCTTATTGAAAACATCAGCTTGGAGAGCTATAGCCACATGAGACATCATTTACCCAAGCTAATGAGACACTCATATGCCTACAGGGAAACACAATATTGACACGAGCGTGTAGGTACACAGTGCTGTTTTATTGCGCCGCACAGTAGGTAGCATGGCCCAAATATTAATAAAAACTGCAGTAGGCCCCACAAAGAAAAGCCAGCATATATGTATAACATATGACCAAGTACACAATGTGCAATGTACGGTACACAGTGAAACATGTAGTTGATTCAACGGTATTATGAGAACACATGGTCCTAATGGATTAACTTCTTCAACGTCATCTATTTGAGTGTTGAACTCACACATAGAGAGTTGGATGCATAGCTGTTTAGAGCATACGTGGCTTTGCGGTGCTACTTGAACACTCAAACAGTTGAATTTAACACTAAAAGGGATTGGGACCATATATTCTCTCTGACTTAATACTGCATTTATTTTACTGTGTATGTTTTTTTTTTATGAGATGAAGAATAAAAAGGAAAAACTAAACTAAAGAACATCACATTCTGTCTGGTCATGACGAGTCGTGTAACTGAAGTTCAATGACAGGAATGTATTGTCCTCTAAGATCCTGTGTGATTTCTCCTGTAAAAAGCAAAAATGGAATAAGCTGCACTGTACCTGTACATGCAGTTGAAAAACAGGCCTTTCTTTTATGATCACTTATTTTCACTGTTTACATGTTTTTTAATGAGAGCATGAACTGGTAGGCTACTGGTATAAGGATGCATGTGTTTGTACAGTATGTGTGTGAATGGCTACGTTTACATGACATTTTTAATTCCAAATGAATAATTCAGAATGAAACATCATGTTCCATGGAGTTCACTTTGATCTTTCATTTAATTCTGAATTGTGAAGTGTTTACATTACGTTTTTAAAGCGGAATTAAGCTTCATTCCGATTTAAAGTGAGTTAATTCTGAATTAAATGTCTCATGTAAACATAGCCAATGTTAGAGTTGGGGATAGAGAAATGTTTGCATTTGCTCTTACAGATGGCGAGTTCCTTTGTTTCCACAACACTTGCATCTGGTAGCTGTGGGAAGACAACACACCACATATGAGCACATGCACAATTACTGTTCTGTTTTATGAACAATTTGCTTTGTAAACATATGAAAAGTGAGTGAACAGTGTACAGTTGGAGTGATCATTTGGCATAGAGGGGGAAATGAAAGCAGGGGGTTTCCGCAGACATAAAGACGAAGACATACTGTAAATATACTTTCAACTGGCCTATAGCCTCAGATGGAGGAAGAGAAGTAATGTATGTACTGTATGCACACACACACACACACACACACACACACACACACACACACACACACACACACACACACACACACACACACACACACACACACACACACACACACACACACACACACACACACACACACACACAATAATTACTGCAAATGAACGTTTTGGCAAACTCTTATTGCTTATGCAAGTGAAGTGGACTCACTTGAGAGAGTGAGGAACAGACACAGCACACAGATGACAGCCATCTTAACCACATTCAGTAGGCCTATCACAATGTTTGGACTTGCCTCTGAGGAGAAATAAAAAATAGGTTAAATGGGTAATTACTTACTCCCACAGACAGAAATGATTAAATTATCTTGTGCAGTGCTGTAATTGTTTTAGGCATAGACTCGGGCTGTTTCACTAATTGGGTTATCTACTGTGTGTGTGTGTGTGTGTGTGTGTGTGTGTGTGTGTGTGTGTGTGTGTGTGTGTGTGTGTGTGTGTGTGTGCGTGCGTGTGCGCGCGCGCGTGCGTGCGTGCGTGCGTGTGCGTGCGTGCGTACGTGTGTAGTACGTGTGCGTATATGTGCATGTGCGTGTGTGTCTGTGTGTTGTAAGTACACAATACACAGTGTACTGTACACATTACCGTAAGTACATACAACTCACCCTGCACATAAGATGCAGACAGGTCAGCGCTTAGTGCCGGGTGGCCGCTCACAGTGCACGTGTAGGTGACATCATCAGTCTGCGACGCCTGAGGTGGTAGCTGCAGCACGCTAACAAGCTGTCCCAGCTCATACAGCTGCCGGCACCGGCTCACAACCGGCCCTGAATCCACGGTCACAACACAGCCTGCTGGATCCAACTCCGGCAGCAAGGGCGTGGGTGTGGTGAGGTTGTATGACCCTTTGACCTCTGGCGTGGTGGGGGGTCCCCAGGAGCATAGGGAGCCGATGGGCTGTGGCGGCCCCCCTCCCTGGGTGAGTATCCAGCTGAGGGTGAGGCTGGGGGTGCGGGGGAAGAAGCCCTCGGTCGCACAGAGCAGACTCCACTGTGGAGGGGACCGCTGGCTGTGGCTGGGCGGCACCTGCAGGAAGAGCATGGGAACACTAGGGGGCACTGGCACTGCAGGCAAAGGAAGAGGAGGAGGAAGAGTGAAGATACAGGTCAACTTAATATAATATATGGTGAATTGAATTCAGGTAAATTGGCCCACTTTTGCGTATAAGTGAATGGCCCAAAGTGGCCCAATTCACCTGAATTCACCTGCCTATATGTAAAACAGGGGCCATGTCTAACAGTTTACAGGAAAGTAGGTACAGTATATGCACGTATACATACTGTAGTTACCAGGGTGGCAATGACTGTGCTGTAATATAGTGAAGACTGTTATTTTTTTTATATTAGTGTAGTAGTTCTACTATTGTAATCATTGGAACAATTAGTGCACTCTTCCACTAGTGCACTATGCAGATATACATCATACATGGTAAACAACAAAATACGCTTCTCTGTTTTAAGAAATGCTTGAAATGCTTATCTGTTTTATGAAATTCTTGGAAATAGGCCTACCTTGAAAAAATGTTTTAATGACTTCTGTACTTCTTGTTCATCAGATTCCTCACCTGGTTGAACTGAACTAACCTTTTTAAAATGATTTGTTAAAAATGTAGATAGGACTACACACCACTTGTTTTGACACAAAGGCTCGATTCAGCACGATGATGAATCACTTTAATTCCTCAACCAGTGTTGCAGAGCCATTTTAGTGTTCCAGCCGCACTTTCCCTTTTCTCTTTTTAGGGACATTTAATAAAACTCCATTTCATGTCAGTTTAGTCCAGTGTTTCCTTACGGAGAGATTACATTTTTACTTTGTAGATGTAAATAAGATAAAAAATCAATTTTAATCTCCTTGAAAGTTAGTTGCAGCTGTAGCAATGTTTTCTATTTTGCATAATATCTGCCATCCAGTCTGTGCGTGATTACTTCAAGCCCAAGCGTTTCTATTTTGTCTGAAATGAAATCAATCTGTAATGTTGTTCAGTAAATGACTGTCTCAAAATGCGTCAAGAGGTATCTCACGCATGGACAAATTGAAAGCAACTTTTGAAGGCTGCGCTGTGTAGCATTTAATGTAGGCGGTTGTTTTGGAAGCCCTACACATTAGTCCTTGTCAAAGCTAAAGAAGTTATTACTTTCACATTTCACTCAAGCACAATATACACAGTATATTTTGTTATCATGTAAGTTATTTTCAGCATTCACAGGCCCTGATGCAAGTTTTTTTACCACGGGGCCTCAGAGGTTGACACGGTTGTAGGATATTTCACGTCATGGTACCATCGGGTCGACAGTTAAATGTTCCACTGGCACACAAAAACAGATACAAGAAATCCTTCATCCCCTCAGCTGTAGCCCTACTTAAAACGTGATGAACAATGACCAGGTATGCAGCCTCAGCATGCATGTATTGTCTTGTCTTGTCCTGTTTTGTCAAGACTTGTCCAATGTCTGTGAGAATGACCGAAGCAACACCAAAGACAATTTTCTGTTTAATGTGTAATAGACAATACAATTTTATCTTATCTTATCTTATCTTATCTTATCTTATCTTATCTTATCTTATCTTATCTTATCTTATCTTATCTTATCTTATCTTATCTTATCTTATCTTATCTTATCGACATCAAGGTTAACTCTCGCTGAGGAAATGCAGTTTTGATAACTTACTACAGCTGAGAGAGGCCAATTCTTCTCACAACCAGATTAGAATTTAATGAAGCCAAATCACAGTTTAATGAACTCCTCATTATTTTCATTTTGGGGACGGTGACAGGGCTCTGAAGGTCACAGGCACCTGTGCCTCCGCACTTGCTGAACCTGCTATACAGTAGTTACACTCAGAGCCACTGACAGCCTTTGCTGGGCCCCAGGAGAAAGTAATCTGAAGGGGCCCCCTATCCAATACATGCAATGCAAAGGGGACCCAATTTTGGGCCCCATATTTCCCTGGGCCCGGGACAACATACCCCTTTGTCCCACCTGTTGGCGGGCCTGGTTACATGTATGATCTTCAGGGGTTTTCTTATACCGTAACTTACCTAACTCATATACCTTCAGTGAAATAAAATATTCGTTTTTACGTTTCTACAACTCCCCATGGTGTCACTCCCACAAATACATATACATCCTGGTAATTCGTGGTTTTTTTTTTGGTCAAAATAATAATTTATTAAAATAATCACTAACCTCAGACTGCTTGCAGTGATATTAGATGTATGAAAGTTGATGCACTTAAATCATTGATCAAACTGGCAGATCAAAGTAACCTTAAATGTTTTGGGGCATTATGTCAAATATGTCACAGTGAAAGCTTTTTAAAAGTCTTGATTTTTTTAATTTCTTAATTTATAAACAATTTAATTTGCTTCCAATTGATTGACCACATCACTGTCAAATGCAAAGTTACGCACGGCCTCTCTTTTAGACATGTAATCAATGTTGCGCATTAGCCTGAAAATCAATACATGCAAATGTAGTCTCTACTAAAATACTATAAACAATCCATTATACAACTAATAGGTTTCTGAACTACGACTACAACAATGATAAATAATACCTACGCTGTAAAAAATACCAGCTGCCTCAGATTTCAACGTTGATTTTATTCCTTATTGTAAGATGTGTGAAGCTTGTGTACAAATAACACAAAGCTTCAATACAAAGCTTCACACAACTTACAATAAGGATTTAATTTAACTTGGAATTCTGAGGCAGCTGGTAAACGTGTGATTTCAAGTTTAACCAAGATGATTTTTTACAGTTTTATGGCAAAATTAATTAACCATATAAGTTATCATGACTTATCACTGATATCATTTTTTAACAGTGAACATGTACGCAAGCACACACGCACACACACACGTGCGTGCGCACACACACACACACACACACACACACACACACACACACACACACACACACACACACACACACACACACACACACACACACACGGACACACAAACACACACGCACACACGCACACACACACACACGGACACACACGCACACACACACACAAACACACACGCACACACACACACACACACGATCATCACCATGCACCTCTTACCCAGGACACACACACACACACACACACACACGTTCGCGCACACACACACACACACACACACACACACACACACACACACACACACACACACACACACACACACACACACACACACACACACACACACACACACACACACACACACACGGACACACAAACACACACGCACACACACACACACGGACACACACACACACACACGGACACACGGACACACACACACACACACACACACACACACACGGACACACGGACACACACACACACACACACACGGACACAGACACATACACACACACACACAAACACTCTTACCCAGGACCTCCAGGTGTGTCCCGTTCCCCTTCTGCATTCCCCCCAGGTTCTGCACCGTGACCTGGCAGTAGTACCAGCCGCTGTCCCCGGGCTCCACGGCCGAGATCACCAGGGACTTGCTGCCGTGCTCCATCCGGAAACGGTGCGTCGGGCCTGGGAAGCTGACCTCGCTCTGCTCCCCGGTGCCGGAGCTCAGGACTCGGTGCCAGGTGACCCAGCGCGGCCGGTCCCGGTGCCCCTGCTCCAGCTCCACAGAGCAGCCCAGCGAGGCGTTCTGGCCCTGCACCAGCGTCAGCTTGGCTGGCGTTTGGAACACTTTTCCTAAACAATCACAGATTACATGACAGCTTTTTTTTTCAACGGCAGAGTCGTATAAAGTAGAGTATCATTTATTGATCCAGAGGGAAATTAAGGTAGAGGTTAGAAGTAGAAGTAGAAGTAACTCTCAGAGATGTTAGTACACGGGCAGTATGATATTACAAAGTTGAAACCATGTAATCTTACGCTACTGGTGTTGTAATTACATCTGTAAGAGGACTTCTACTTCTACTTTATACATCTCTGCTCAACTGCTTACGCACACATTTTTTTTTTATCTGTGGCACGATTTCTAACCCCTAACTAACGCTCAGATTTCACAACTAACTGTCAAGTTGGAGAACCCAATTAACCTGATTCTCGACCTGTGCACAACCTCATACAGCTCTTTGACCTTGATATGAAGTCTTTGAAGAATCTTAAAACATATAACTGTTCAAACGTGTCCTTTGAACAACTGCAGGAAAAAAAAGATGACATGACAGATTTATTTTTCAACTGCTTTAGCACAAAAATGTCATCTGTGACACGATTTCTTGACTCTAATGCTCAGATCTCACAACTAACTCTGAAGTTGTAGAACTGTAACCTATC
>NC_085861.1:16363416-16365916 GCF_034702125.1 Engraulis encrasicolus
TTTTTGCTTTTTGAATAGGCATGACACAGCTCAATCGTAAATCAAAAAGTGGCCGCCCAGTGGCCTATTAGAAACCCGGCAGTGGAAAAGAGGCACAATTGAGGATTACTGTAAATGCACTCATGTAACTCATCTCAGGATAACCAAACCTCTCTGTCCCACAGCTGCCTTGCCTGGTTATTAGGGGTTTGGGGGGCAGGCCCGTCGACAGGGGGGAGCAAATGTTGGCCCTGGCCCAGGGAGATGGGGCGGCAGAATTGCGTCCCCGTGACATTATATATATTGGGTAGGGGGCCCTTTAAGATGACTTTGTCCTGGGCCCTGTGAAGCAGACAGCGGCCCTGTTGGGAGTATACCTTTTGTTGTGTCTGCTGATGGGGGGGGGGGTATTGGAAGTTTTCAGTAAAGCAGCTTTCTTTTTGCAAGGGTTATAAGAAAAGAATAATAATAAAAAAGCAAACGAATCAGGAAAAGATTAAAAAGAATAGGCAAAGCCCCAAACATTTAAAACATACACCCACCCCACTCTGGCCCATACACAATACTCAGGACTTTGTTCAGTTCTTTTTTTTTTTTTTACTTTTTGATTTTTTTTTTAATCCACCCATAACAAACATTTACATGCTTTTTTTATACCCACATTGAGGAACATGACATGTCTTCTTTTTCATTTTGATTTGTTCTTGTTTCATTTTTTCGTTTTTTTTTTCCTCTGAAGAGAGAATATGTACACAAAGATGTTTTTACTTGACAGTTCAAAACTTTGAAGTGGAGATGTGAGAATGGAGGCTTGCAGAGGACGGGGGTGGTGGGGTGTTGGGGTGGTGGGGTGGGGGTGTGGGGGTGGTGGTGGTGGGGGGGGGGTGTTGAGTTGAACAAGATGAAGAGCAACGAGAAGCAAACGAGAAGTGCACCGAGTAGCGCAGGGGGGAGGAAAGGAAAGGAAAAGAAAAAAAGAGAAAAAAAACGTCAAGGAAACGATAAAAATAATAAGAATAAAAAAAAAATATGGCTACGACAACACCAGTTCTTGTGCTTAGAGGTGGAGCCTATGGGTGTCTCGTTTGGAGGTCACGCGGAGGTCAAGAGGAAGGAGGAGTATGCACTTCTGCCATATAGTCACACACACACACACACACACACACACACACACACACACACACACACACACACACACACACACACACACACACACACACACACACACACACACACACACACACACACACACACACACACACACTTCCCAATGGGATAACTCAGCCCAAGTCTCTCATTTTTGGGCCCCGACCCACCAGTTAAGAAAGACTGCTCATATCTGCACCCACTTCATGCACCACATATGCAGGCATGGGAATAAAAGTATAGGCTTTCTTCCCCTCTCATATGCACACTTGCTCACTCAGTCCCCACACTGCCACCCAGAGACACCCATTTGTTGCCCCTTACACTAGACTTGTCTTTGCAATAGACCCCCGAGAGTCTTCAAGCACACGTCACCAACACACAAGAGGGCACCACTGGTATTGTACAGTACACATTCATTTTCGCGTCTGGCATCTTTTTAATGAACAAAAACAGCACGAAAAACAAAAACAAACAAACAAACAAAAAAAACAACAAAGAAAAAAACTAATGTTAATAGCTTAATTTGTACAGCACATTCCATTCCATGACTTAAAACCAATGTTCGCCCACCATGTATAGGCATTATTGCTGGTTTTTAAGGTACGAGAATATTAAATTAAATCAACCAAACAGGCATGTGTTTCGAGGACTGTGCTATGTACAAAGTTGAAATGTATTGTTCATTGGATGATTGATTGCAGTTGATGTTTCAACCAAAGTGTTCCTGCTTGGAATAACCTGTGATTTCACTATCACTGGGAATTGGTTAGGGCCACGTTAGCCGATAGCTGAGAAGTTAGCCAATAGCCGAGGGCTTAATTTAATGGTATATTCTATCCGGGTTCAGGGAGGCAGGTTTACTAACAGTTTTTCGCTCAACTGTGGTAGCTGGTGTCTGTTGTGTATAGATGTGGGCCACGCTTTACCCATTCTTTGAGGAAACTTTACAGAGGAACGACTTGTGGATTAAAGATCAGTTCAGAGCTTGCATGCTCCAAAAAAGCAGCAAGCTAACACTGAGTAAGAGTAGTCCTCCTCTTTAGCCACCCAAGAATACATTTACTAAAGGAATACATTTACTAAAAGATTTCATTTTTGTTAGCACTAGAATGAAATTAGATTAAACACCACTGGGACAATTCTGGGAACCTTAGGTTGCAAATGGCATCTTAGTGTTATTGTAAAACCTGGACTCAATTGTGGCTAATGCTAATTAGCTTTCTCAGCACCCTACCAGCCATGTTCTCTCGGCACGTAGGCTGTTTGGGGCGAAGGAGTGTTTGGGCAGGCTGGCAGGCAGGCAGGCAGGCGGACGAGGGGAGGGCGGAGAGTTGTCCTTGAAGAGGATGCTGTCACTGCCTGGATTGAGTTT
>NC_085861.1:16373416-16390916 GCF_034702125.1 Engraulis encrasicolus
ACTGTATACAGACTGCTCTTACTGCTGGTACCGGCAACACACTGGTAATGTGCAAAGCAAAGCCCTGGTACCAAGACTTAAGTATACACAGTACTGCAGTATTACAACTACTGCTGGTACCGACAACACAACAGTAATTACAGTTCACAGATTATAGCACACAGACTGCTCTTACTGCTGGTACCCAGATTACAGTACGCAGACTGCTTTTGGGTCATTCTACGTTTCCAGTGCGCTTTATGTCAATTATCAGTATTTTTTTCAAATAAATGACCTAGATGCTTCCATAGTGTATACATTTAAGTTTCCAAGCAAACAAATTGCCAAGCTTAATCTTAAATCATTTGATAAATACTCTTATGAAAGCGAACATTTGCTTGATTATTTTGTCAACAGTGATGGACAAATACTATGTCATTTCAGACATATATAAAAATACTACAGAGTTGAAACAACATACGTTTGAAAGTGCTTATGTCCCTTACCAATAATGTTGTCATTAATCTGTGCAATTTATATAGAAAATGTGATTGTTTAGCTTCATAAGTAGGATTTTATGATTCGCTGTGATACAGACTGACACATTTTTCATTATAAATCCCTGTCTGATTTAAATTTAGTCACCCTCCTTACACAAGACTTCCCTCTCCAGAGATAATCCCTAGTGTCTGTTCATAGGAGTTTTACAACACATAAGGGATCAATAGCACAAAAAAACTTTCAAAACAGTCAACCGTGTTACTCAACTGTGTTACGGTCAACAGTGCAGGGGAACAAGTCGCCACTTTTTTAGGAGAAAAAAACAGAGCAGACAAACCCATCTCCCTATAACACTAATTATTTTGTTTGTTTGTCTATCAGTATGGAGATAAATTGGCAAAAACATCGTCCTCCTCAACTGTCATAGCTGATGCGTAACACCATTGACGGTAACACGGCTTGACATTTCAGCCATTTTCATGGTGCTGTGCTAACTGAAGACCTCAGAAGTGCCACCACAACACCTTAATCAATTCATGTATCTGTATGCTTTATCTGTATTTTTCTACATGTGATTTCTAATTCAGATTCTTATGAATATTACATTACATTACATTACATTAGTATTTAGCAGACGCCTTTGTTCAAAGCGACTTACAAGGAGCAATTTAAACAAGAACAGGGTAAGGCACAGTGTACAGTTGCGGCACTGATAGCATTGTCCTACAAAGAGTAAAGAGGACAATGCATTAAAAAGTGGCCAAAGTAGACAAAGACCTCAAGGTGCAGTGTACAGTTGCAACACTGACAACACAATAGAAGCAACATTAAATAATTGGAAGGTAACAAGGCAAATTGGATAATAAGCAAGACATCTGGGCGACATCTAGGAATAGGCTATGTTGATAACACAGTTGAAAGGCAATTTTCCCGGTATGGGAACATGAAAAAGAATGGATTAAATTATGGAAGAATGGAGCTCAAAACTTACCAAAAAGTCTTCCCATATCCTGCCAAAGAGGATATGACATCACGTGATGATGTTCAAATGGCCTAAGACCAAACCCTTACTGATTTATGGAGGGGGTTTCAGACCGTGACACGGTTAACACAGTTTTCGTGGACACACACAAAATGGCAAATTTCATGTATAATGGAAAGCACAATGGTCTTTCTGACAGTTTTGTCATATTGTGATGATTACTGTGAATCAATATTTGCAATTGTCTTGGGCAAAACAAGTTTCTTTACATGCTAATATGAAGACAGAATCTGACAATTGGAAAACAGGACGGCATGAAAACGCCCAAAACCAGTATTAAATATTCATTCTTGCTGAGGGAAATAATGTTATGTCTTGACTGTTTGTATTATATGACAGGTAAATGTGTGCTAATGTCCAAAACATCATTGGATGCAGTTAATAGTTAGTGGAATTGGCAAATAAAGTCCACGGACCTAAAAGCGCATACAAATCGTAGAATGACCCTTTTACTGCTGGTACCGACAACTCAACATTGGTAATATGCAAAGCAAGCACTGGTATCCAGATTACAGCACTGTATACATACTCTTATTGCTGCTACCGACAACACAACATTGGTAATGTGCAAACCAAGCACTGGTACAGAGATTACAGTATACAGACTTCTCTTACTGCTGGTACCGAGATTACAGTACACAGACTGCTGGTACCGACAACACAACACTGGTAATGTGCGAAGCAGCACTGGTACCCAGATTACAGTACAGTATACAGCAGGAGTATTCAATTAAATGTCACCGAGGGCCAGTTTTTCGAATTCCTCCCAGTAAAGGGGCCGAACATGGAATACGCATGTATGTAACCTCATGCAATGTCCAAAGTGAAGGTACGAAACAAGCGGATAACTTTCCAGACAGAAGAGATACTCACTTTTCTATTTCTTAGTAGCCTTGGTGGTCTATTATGAGACATTTCAGATAAGATATCACTCTCATGTGCGTAGGAAAAATATCCCTAACCTGAAGTTTTAGTGATCGCAAATTCCGCACGAACACTAATAGCACACATGTTTGTTTTCATTTCGTTATGACCTCGTGGGGGGCCAGAACCTTGCCATCCAAGGGCCGCATCTGGACACAGGGCCGCCATTTGAGTAGCCCTGGTATACAGACTGCTCTGACTGCTGGTACCGACAACACAACAGTGGTAATGTGCAAAACAAGCACTGGTACAGAGAATACAGTACTATACAGTACACAGACTGCTCTTACTGCTGCTACCCGGATTACAGTACTTTATATAGATTGCTCTTGCTGCTGCTACCCAGATTACAGTACTTTATATAGAATGCTCTTGCTGCTGGTACCCAGATAACAGTACTGTATAGAGACTGCTCTTACTGCTGGTACCGACAACAAAACAGTGGTAATGTGCAAAGCAAGCACTAGTACCGAGAATACAGTACTATACAGTACAGACTTTTACAGTATTACAGTCAGGGCCTGCCACCTAACTCACTATCATACAACTGTAAAACAAAGCCTGGAGAGTGTCAGTAAACTCATCCCAACTGTTTCTTCTCTGAAGGTTTTTTGTTGAAAGCACATCAACGAGAAAGATAGCTCTGATTGGTCAGAGCGCCGGCCTATAGGCACAGGGAACAACGGGAGCAATGGGTTGTTCTCTTCGGATGTACTATTCATCGGGGCCAGACTAAATTACACATCCAAGTTCACATTTAGGCTGGTTTATTAGGCTAGACTTCTCCTTGATATCCTCCTGCTCTAGTCCAATGTGTGGGACTGTGGACTATAGATATCCTGGGAGCAAAAATATTCTGCATTCCGTCACATTCGGCATCTTGAAAAGGCGGTTTGTGTCTCCATTACAAACCATGTTACCCGGAGTATGGTTGGAGTTACATTTTTTGCATTGTAACATAGCATTACGTAGGCTATAGTTGCCTTATTGTAAGGCCAACAGATATCTCATCTATCAAAGTAGGCTATGAATAGTTTCAGCGAAATCATATTCAATATTACGTGTAATATCAAAGTAATGCTGTGTCACAACTAAGTAAGGGATAGCGGACGACGAGGTGACCGGTTATACGAAATTTATGACGAGGCGGCGGCTTCGAACTCCGTCGATGCACGCAGCAAAACAGAGAGAGATTCCCCACGCTAGGGATATTTAAGGGGAGAGTAGCCTAATTAAAAAAGGGATGTTTTTGGATCAGTAACAAAGGGAAGGCATACATTTTAAAAACCAGTGGAGCAGATGCAGGTGCTTAGAATTTCGGTACAGGGTATTTTTATAGTTTACAATTAGTAACGGCACGTTTGACGCCTGACCGGTTCCAGGGGAATAATTGCAACCCCATCAGCCAATCAGAAAAGAGAATTCCGTTGCGTAGGCAGATAAAGAGAGTTGATCTGATGGCTGCCATGATTATTTTTTGACTCACCGGTAACACAGTGGGTTTACATACAGTGTCCAATCAGAGTCCATAAGGCTGGCGCTAATAACTGACAATTGTGCTCGTTGTCGGCTGAACCTTGACAATATTACTGTAAGGTTTGAGAAACCAAGGTGGATTTAAATGAAATGTAAAATAACCTGGGAGTTATGTACTTCTAATTTCTTACAGCTTTGGCATTTATGAGTCAGGCTCCGCTAGCATCTTGCTAACAAAATTACTTTAAAGCCGTCATGATCACAGCCATGCAGCCAGCCGACCAATCCAGACGCAGTGTGTGAAGCCACTCGTTACGTCATATTGACAATAAAGCCGTATTTTGCAAAGATCCAGCGAGTTTAAACATTCAAACTAAGTGTTGTTTGAAAGGATTATTTATCCTGCCTTTGGGAAAAATAAAATGAAACGATGATACCAATTCTCCCCCAAAGCAATGGCAGCGTAATGGTTGAGCTCCATTGGACCCCATTCATTCTAACAGCCTCTGCGCTCCTTGGTGCTCCTCTGCGCTGTCTGGATGGCGCCACTTGGACAGTACCACCCGGAAAAAGTCGCGAGATTCCTCTCTCGTACTACCCATAGACCCTCTCTGCCGGTAAGGTCTAGCTGACGCACGGCATTCTGGGTAGTAGGCAGCAATAGATCCACTCAGCTCAGTTCAGTCGGCCAAAAAAAGTCAGGCTGGTTTTCAAGCGGTGCTTTGCTGTGTCACTCCGTTACTGACTAATCGAAACGGAAAAAAAGGCGTTGCGCTGTCAAGCTGTACCTCATTGGTCTCAAATTTGACGCCTTTTAAAAGTTCTCTGTTTTGTTCCTAACTCTCCCTCTTCCTAACACTCGCTTCTCCGCAGTCCCACCACCTTCTCAGCTCCACTTTATCATGTATCATGCCTTTTAAAAAACATTTCTTAAAATAGGGACCCAAAAGGGTGCAGGGCCAACTGGTAAATGCCCACTATGCCAGATGGCCAGTCCAGCCCTGTGTATTGAATGGGGAGCTTTTCAGTCCTCTTGACTTTATCGCGGGCCTGGTGGTCAAAGCTGGCAACGGCCCTGCTGCATTGCTGAGCAGTATTGGCTGGTCCGGGTTGAATGGAATGGCCAGGACAAGGAGAGCTCATTACGCAACCTGGACGTGATTAGATGGGTGTTGGATTTATCTCCCACGCCTGCTTGATGCAATCCAGTGCAATTCCAGATTCCCCAAATCCCCCCGATATCCCTCCGAACACATTCACAGATACGCCTGAAAATGGCAGTGAACCACACCTGCACTTTTGCCCTCTCACATGAAGACTGCCCTATTTACTAAGATGTGTTTAACCCATTAGCGCATAGACTATGTTATAAACTGTCACCAAAATTGTAATGGCTATGTCTTAATCTGTTACTTAAGGCTCTCGGTACTGTCATCCCAATGTTGTTCTGATGTAGTTAAGTATTTTCAGGAAATAGCGAATAGGCCCACCAGTGACCCCATCTCCAGTAAGAGGCTACGTATGATGATGATGATGATGATGACGATGATGATGATGATGATGATGATGATGATGATGACGATGATGATGATGATGATGATGGACATTATTATTCCATTTTCATTATCTTCTAGCTTTTAGAAATTTTCGTTTCGACATTAAAATTCAAACACACACGTGTAGGGTGCTATCCGGATATTTTTAAATGTGGATATTTTTTTCTCCTGTTTAGGCGGAGACGCAACATGTGAATAAAAAAATAAAAACTCCATTGTAACAGGTGCGTTTCAGCCTCCTAAATAGCATGTTTTTAAAGCCGAATTTTTGATACGTGGGTTTTAAAACTGCTTACAGTACGTGGAAAAGGAAGGCCAAAACCAATGTAAACAAAAGACAAACCCATTTGAAAATATGCGGCTACGTGGAAACAGCACCTAGGAGCCATAGAGAGAGGTGGCATACTAATGCAGGGTGTGGTGAGTACAGCAGTAAAATCTGAAACCTGGGAGACTGAGGAGGAAGAGGATGATGAAGAGTAGAGGGTGCACAAGGTAATTTATCCTACTATGTAATGCCCTTGGAGGAAGGCCAGGTATTACCCCCATACCTCACACCCCCTGCTAAACCCAACACACACACACACACACACACACACACACACACACACACACAGACACACACACACGCAAGCACGCACACACGCACAGGCACACACACAAACACACACACAAGCACGCACACGCAAGCACGCACACACGCACACGCACACGCACGCATGTACGCACACCTGCACGCACACATACACACGCACACATACACACACACACAAACACACACACACACAAAAAAACACACACACACACACACACACACACACACACACACACACACACACACACACACACACACACACACACACACACACACACACAACACAACACAACACAGCACAATACAATACAACACAACACAACACCACCCTGCCTCTCTTCCCCACTCCTTTTTCCCACAGTGCCAGAGTGGACAGAGTTGGCTCAGAGTCAGCGGGGCACCAGGACCCTTCCAGCATCTCCTAAATACTAGGCAGCAGTGACATTAATGGGCCTTAGCGGTTGACGGAGGGGGGTTCCCAAAGACATTTGCTTTTGTAAGGTGGTGTGTTTTTGATAAGTGTTCGTATAGGGAGATGTCCTAACTCTCTGCGGTTGCCCGATAAATGGGCTCCAGCCCAGCTGGGGCAATGTGGGTATGTTTCTCTCTTTTTTTTTCGTCAAGGGGATATAGGGTTTGTTTGAGTACAAACATTTAGTCTGGCATTAAAGCTGCAGGAGGGAGGGATGTGTCTGCATTTTCAAAGGGCTGCCAAAACAATGTTACGGTAAAGTAAATTGGAATAAAACACGATAGTTGGGATTTCAGATAGGAGTGGCAATTGCTTTGGCAACCAATCACCGCATCCATATTCTCTCCATAACCCTGGTCTTTGGGAGTCGTGTTATTGCTGTCGATACAACTAGGCCTATAGCCTCCAGAAAAATTGCACCACTTCTGCAGCAACTCAAATCTTGTTTTGCTTCATTTCTATGTATGGCTAGTGCAATCTCTGTTGTAGCTGATATTTTATTGAGCTATATCGACTTGCTTCTCCTATGCATTTGCAGTACACAAATATTAAACTTGATGGAGTTATAAAGGTTATTGGGTAAACAATGCACCACAATGTGATTCACTGGAACTTTGACAGCTTGTTAACACGTCTTGAAATGTTTGTAGGGTCTTTGTTGTGACACACAGGGCTTTTTGTATAGAGTGCCCTTGTATAGTAGCCTGGTAAACCAGCGCCACTCGCTGGACGCCAAAATTTTTCAGCTAGCGAGTGGGTTTGGCCTCGGATCTGAGAACGTTTTGAACGCTGTGCCCTGAGTCTGGCAAAGCCAATCACAACGAAGCGATTTGTTTTGAATTAAAGTGGGCGGGTTTTGAGGGAGTGACGACGAACCTCGCAACACAGTTGGGAAAGCACATCAACGGCAAAGATCACCGATTGGTCAGAGTGTCGGCACGGTTTGAAAAAACAACAGGTTGTTCTCATCAACAATCTTCGGAGGTATCGTTCAACGGGGCCAGACTAAATTACTCCGGTCTCACATTTAGGCTGGTTTATCAGGCTACTTGTATAGGATCTCTTTTTTTTATTTTTTATTCCATATTTTTCATCTTTGCATATGTTGTGCATTAAAGGAAGCATAGAGTTTGAACCCCCCCCCCGACATAGAGAGGAAAATAATTGCCAAGATTGGACTAGTGATCTTGGATGAGAACTGAATTTGGCTGGAGAAGAAAAAAAAGGAGATTCTTTCGAGTCATCTCATTTTTCATTTATCAAGGAGAAATAGCAGTGAAGTGCAATATTGCGTGATGTTTACAAATGCTGAGGGAGAAAATGGAAATGAAATGCCGGATGTCTGCATGCTTGCTGTGTTTATTTTTTTCCTTAAAAATAAATGAACAAAAAAGTAAACTTTTATACATTTCATCTCGTCTCCAGTAAGTGGACAAATACTTTTGAAGCGCGATCCGTCAATACTGCACCACCTCAGTAACAGCCACGTCAATGCTGACAACACACACAGTAAATTGACTTGCCATAGGAAAAAAAAAAATCGCAAGAATGCGGTTTTTCATTCGTTCAGCAAAAATCTATCTCTTCATTTGTTTATATTAAAGGGCAGTGAGTGTGAATGTTTGGGGGGAAGTCATTAGCATAATTCTTCTTTCGTATCAGTTGAGCAGAAAAAAACGCATTAGGTGGTAAAATCAAATCAATGTATTTTTGGCATCAAGTATTCTTCTGAACGTAAGCCAATTGAAATGTTCACTGTTGGGCTATCTATATGACCTACGCTAATTATGTTGCCTAGACACTACAACAGAACATGTGGGGGGAATGAATGAAAAAATAATGGGAAAACAATTTTAAGGAAACACATTGAGTAACATAAAAGGATGAATGAAATAAAACATAGATGAACTGTAGTGGAAAACATGCATTCAAATAAAACATGAATACTACAGTGAAGTACAAAGTGAAAAGGATTACAAACTAGATTTCATTCTCGCAGAAAATGCTGGAAGCGGGCTTGCCTTTTGGGGCAGAGCTGAACAGTTTTATTTTTGATATCTCTATACCTAAATTAAAAACAAACTACTATTGAGAAAACAAAGCTAACAAAGAAATGTGGGAAAAATGCATCGACCCAGTCAGAAGTTATGGGCCAAACAGTTCAGCCATCTTGGATTCAGCCATCTTGAAAGTGTTGTAGCTCCGCGTTTTGTGGATATACCTATTACATACATGCTATTTGAAGTTGGCTAAGGAACACTGCATACGAAATAATTTTGAAAATCAACATGGGTCCGAGTGGGAGTCGAACTCACAACCTCCATATCTCTAATCTAGCACCTTTGCCATTGATACTAAATGACATACATGCTATTTGAAGTTGGCTAAGGAACACTGCATATGATAGAATTTTGAAAATCAACATGGGTCCGAGTGAGATTCGAACTCACAACCTCCATATCTCTAATCCAGCACCTTTGCCATTGATACTAAATGACATACGCGCTATTTGAAGTTGGCTACGGAACACTGCATATGATATAATTTTGAAAATCAGCATGGGTCCGAGTGGGAGTCGAACTCACACCCTCCATATCTCTAATCCAGCACCTTTACCATTAGGCCAAGCAGCTGGCTGTTATGAGTATACCAGCAAGACAATATAACATGGAAACTAATTATGGGAGTAGGATTGGGAATGAGTGGGAATGAATGACAATGACAAAACAATAACACAGAGATGGACTGAACTGGAAAACCCATTCACAGGGGTGAAGGGAAGGGGAGAGTGAGACGGAGAGTTACTCAGGGCCTCATTCACTTGGTTCTGGGTTTGGGTGGGGATGATGGGTTATTGGATCATGGGTATGGGTTCTGGCTTTGGGTGGGGATGATGGGTTCTTCAGACCATAGGTTTGGGTTCTTGGGGGTTGGGTTTTGGGTGGGGATGATGGGTTATTGGATCATGGGTTTGGGTCCAGGGTTTGGGTTTTGTTGGGGATGATGGGGTTTGGGTTAGGGTGGGGATGATGGGTTCTTCAGATCATGGGTTTCTTGTGGTCAAGGTTGGGGATGATGGGTTTTGGGCTAGGGTGAGGATAATGGGTTCTTCAGATCATGGGTTTGGGTTCTTGGGGTCAAAGTTTGGGATGATGGGTTTTGGGTTTGGGTGGGGATGATGGGTTCGGATTGGATCATGGGTTTGGATGGGTTTGGGTTTTGGGTTGGGGTGGGGTTATGATGGCCTATCTCAGGGGTACTCAATTAAAAGTCCCCGAGGGCCAGTTTTTCAAAATTCCTCCCAATAAAGGGCCGGGCCGGGCCGACCCCCCCCCCCCCCAAAAAAAAATAAATAAATAAATAAAAATAAATAAAATAAAACAAAACATGATAAGTCCTTTGTAAGCACAATACACTCGCACTCACACCCACAGCAGATATTTAGTTTCCAGTGACAGCATGGGAGAACATTTCTCTCATAAAGGGCCTGCATTGTGGGGTGAGGTGCCTGCCTTGCTCTCATTGCCACCCACCCTTCAGTATTTTTTTAAATGACATAAGATTATCTGTTAGCCTATATTTGCAGACTACGTTCATAAAGATTTATTTCTTAGTGAGAAAACCAATAAGCCTGAAGATAACACTTTTCAAACACGTTGCTTATGACTTTGTTTATGCAGCTCTCACATGCATAATGAGAATCAGAGGCAATAATGGACCCAACAAAGAGGACACATAGATAGGAGAACACCAGGTTTTGTCAACAAGAAAATGGCACATTTGATGCCATGTTGATTAAATGCAAAAGCCAATAATAAATTGTCAAGTTGCTCATAACTTTGTTTGCAGTCTTATGAGGGTCTTTGCATTCCAAACGAACTATTTGGGGACTGTTTAAAAGTGTGAAAAGTGTATTAAGCAATTCGTTTTTAATAGTTAGCTGCCAGCAGAGTTCAAACACAGTTTGCCTTCATTTGTGTTAGCAGCTAGCTACAGCTACTGCTAAACCAATTCGAAGTCCTAACACACTGTTTGCAATCAAATGTGGACCATTACTTTCAAAAACGATGCATAGAGAACTTTGTGAATAATTTATTTACAGGCTCTGATACAGTCCTTCCCTTGTAGTCTACCTCACAACCTCTAATGCCAGCGTCGTAGGTGCTTGTGTCCGGAGCCTGCAGTGACTGACACAAAGAGGGAGAAACTGCCTGAGGGGGCGGGGCACGGCACGCTTCTTCATTGCGTCTGTGGCGCGATTTCAAAATAAGAGCCGACAGCGCGATCGGACCAAAAAAAAAAAAATTTTTTTTATTTTTTATTTAAATTTTCACAATTATTCGAGAGCCAAAAATAGATGCCCCGCGAGCCACAAATGGCTCGCGAGCCGCTATTTGAGTATGTGGGGCCTATCTCATCATGGGTTTGGGTGGGGAAGGGTTCTGGGTTTAGGGTTAGGGTTCTGGATTCTTGGTTTCTGGGTTGAGGTTTGGGTTGGGGTGGGGATGATGAGTTATTGGATCATGGGTTTGGGTTCTGGGTTGGGGTGGGGAAGGGTTCTGGGTTTGGGATGGGGATGATGGGTCCTTATCGGATCATGGGTTTGGGTTATTGGATCATGGGTTTGGGTTCTGGGTTGGGGTGGGGAAAGGTTCTGGGTTTGGGATGGGGATGATGGGTCCTTATCGGATCATGGGTTTGGGTTCTTAGGGTCTGGGTTGGGGTGGGGTTGATGATCGAACTGGTCGGGGGCCTCACTCAGTAGCAGCATGCTGGCGTTGGAGGTTCCCAGGCGGTTGATGGCGAAGCAGGTGTAGTTGCCGTAGTGCTTCTCCGTCACGTTGGTGAAGAGCAGCAACGAGCGCGTCTTCTCGTTCTTGATCCGCAGGGTGCTGTCACTCTCTACAGGTCTGCAGGAGAGAGAGAGAGAGAGAGAGAGAGAGGGAGAGAGAGAGAGAGAGAGAGAGAGAGAGAGAGAGAGAGGGAGGGAGGGACGGGATGGACGCATGAGTGGAGGGGAAGGAAGGAGGGAGAGAAGAGATGGAGAGTGGAGGGCAGCGGAGAGGAGAGGAGAGGAGAGGGGAGGAGATGAGAGATGGGGGATAGATAAAGAGAGGGAAAGAGAGTAGGGATGGGATGGAGGAGTGGAGAAAGGTTGGGGGGTTGGAGGGAGGGAGAGAAGAGATAGAGAGTGGAGGGCAGGGGAGAGGAGATGAGAGAAGGGAGATAGAGGGAGAGAAGGAGAGAATGAATGGGATGGAAGGGGGAGTGGAGAGAGATGGGGATGGAAGGAGGGAGAAGAGAAGGGAAGAGAAGAGGAGAGGAGAGGAGAGGAGAGGAGAGGAGAGGAGAGGAGAGGAGAGGAGAGGAGAGGAGAGGAATGAGGAGTGAAGAGAAGAGAAGAGAAGAGAAGAGAAGAAAAGAGAAGAGAAGAGAAAACAAGAGGAGAGAAAACAAGAGGAGAGAGTAGAGGAGAGGAGAGGACAAGAGAAGAGAAAAGAAGAGAAGAGAGGAGAAGGAAAGACAAGTCAAGACAAGATAATAGAAGAGAAGAGAGTAGAGATGGGGAATATATGGAAAGAAGAGGAGGAAAAAAGAGGAGAGGAATGAAAAGGAGGAAAGGGATACGGTCGAGGAAGGGTACAGGACGACAGGGAGAGAAAGAGGGGGCAGGAAAATAGATACAGGAGTGAATACAGAAAGTGGAAAGCAGAAGGGGATTGGGGAGTAGAGAGAGGGGGATGAGGGGAGAAGGGGATTGGGGAGTAGAGAGAGGGGGATGAGGGGAGAAAGGGATTGGGGAGTAGAGAGAGGAGAGGGGGATGAGGGGAGAAGGGGATTGGGGAGTAGAGAGAGGGGGATGAGGGGAGAAGGGGATTGTAAAGACGAGAGAGGAGAGGGGGATGAGGGGAGAAGGGGATTGTGGAGACGAGAGAGGAGAGGGGGATGAGGGGAGAATGGGGATTGGGGAGTAGAGAGAGGAGAGGGGGATGAGAGGAGGACAGGGGGAGGGGTAATGGGAGAAGGGACAGAAAAAAACATTCCATCACACATCTGACTAGAACCATCTCCCATTTAGCGCTCCTGAGAGAGAGAGAGAGAGAGAGAGAGAGAGAGAGAGAGAGAGAGAGAGAGAGAGAGAGAGAGAGAGAGAGAGAGAGAGAGAGAGAGAGACTCATGGGTGTCTGTCTTGATTCTACCCACCGTCTTCCCCCTCCTCCCTCCTGCTTTCTCTCTCTTCTCTCTCTCTTCTCTCTCTCTCTCTCTCTCTCTCTCTCTCTCTCTCTCTCTCTCTCTCTCTCTCTCTCTCTCTCTCTCTTTCTTCCCAGCATCCATCAACCAGGGAGAAAGACTGATGTTTAATTCACACACTTCGCAGACCTGTTTTTGAAATGCTGCCATCTCATTTTGCCCTCCCTCCATCATGCAATTCTTTCTCCCAACCTCCCTCCCTCCCTCCCTCCTTCTCTCTCTCTCTGTCTCTCTCTCTCTGTCTGTCTGTCTCTCTCTCTCTCTCTCTCTCTCTCTCTCTCTCTCTCTCTCTCTCTCTCTCTCTCTCCCTCTCTATGCGTCTCTCTGTCTTTCTCTCTCCCTCTCTATGTGTCTCTCTTTCTCTCCCTCTCTCTCTTTCTCTCTCTCTCTCTTTAGGCCTGTATCTTTAGTTATTTTCCTTTCGTCTCTCTCGCCCTCTCTCTTTAGTTCTTTTCCTTTCGTGTTATTTTCTAGTCACTGCCCTCTACCTGTAGGGGACAGCAGCTTGTTCATGGGACATTTTTTCTAATCAGGGCCATTGGTTGTTTTCTCCACAGCATCAGCTCTTCTCTTACTACTCCTTTGCGATTCACACACACACACACACACACACACACACACACACACACACACACACACACACACACACACACACACACACACACACACACACACACACACACACACACGCGCGCGTGCAGGGCACACATGCAGACAGACACACACACACACACAGACACACGCGCACACTTGCACACACACACACACTTGCACACACACAGACACACACACACACACACAGACACGCACACATACACACACGCACGCACGCACACACACACACACACACACACACTCTGGGCTCTGCATCCTCGAATAAGCCGCCACAGTGCTGAATCTGGTTGAAGTAATTTAGCGTTCGCTGCAAACATCGTGATGCAGTCCTTCCTTGCCATTGTTTTGACCAGGGAAGCGAAGCCCTTATCAGGGCTTTTGTCGCTAACTCTAAGCAGGGCCGCTGACAGCTTTTACTGGGCCCAGGACAAAGTCATTTGAAAGGGCCCCCTCCCCAACACATACAATGTAATGGGGACCCAATTCTAGACCCCCTATCTCCCTGGGCCCAGGACAACATATCCCTTTGTCCCCCCCCCTGTCGGCGGACCTAACTGGGAGAGTAAACTTATCCAGTCTTTATCACTTCATCTTGTTTGTAGTGTTAGTGCACCCCCTAAGCTCTCTATAAAGAGGGTTGTCTATTAGCATCAGTCCTTGTCTCTACGAGCTACTACTCAGAGAGGGATTTAAAGTTCCTCTCCTCTCCTCTCCTCCGCTCCGGTCCTGTCCTTGTAGGATTAGACACAGGCCAACACTCTCAAGACTGCACTGCACTGCGCTGCGCTGTTTTCTATTCAGACAGTGGCACTGTTTATGCCACCAAGCTATATATCACCCTGTATCAAGGTTTTCAGAAGGGGGCGCAGACTGAAGAGAAAGATTTAGGAGGTCTTTTGTTTTGTTCCTGCAGCAATCTGACTTTTTAATAATATTAGTTTGTCCTTGCCCTATATCCAAGTGTTATTTTATTTCACGGGAAGTGTTTAGACTTTGGTTGTGTTTGAAAGCTTGGTGTGTCATGTCATGTGTCTGAAAGTAATTTATTTTAAAACCATCTGTGAAAAACGATCGGTAGATTTGACACCACCGAAATCAAAACAGCCTCCATTTTTAAATATCCCGCTGGTGACACACGTGACGTCACAGCGTTGATGGTTTTTGAAATATCTCCCATTGGTTAACGCTTCATGGTGCCGCTATTTTTCAGCTAAGCTCAACTTTTATCGCCTCGCTCGCCCACCGCCCACTACCCTCGCTCCCCTACGTCACCACCTCTCGCCTCGCTGCCGCGTCCCAACGGAAAATAATGGAACTCCACGCTTCTACCGCTTTGGTAGCGCCCATGTAAATCAGGCGTAAGTGTAACGTAATGTAATGTCATATAATGTAATGTAAAGTAACAGTACTTCCATACTTTGTATACATGTCTGGTGAGGTGTGACACTGTACCTGTGTCAGTTAAGGGCTAAGTGTAATGTAATGTAATTACATCCTTAGCAGTACTTCTACACTTCTACTTTAAACATACAGTATCTGGTGGGGTGTGCCACTGTACCTGTGGTCGTCCTTATACCACTCGAAGGTGACGGTTAAGGGCTAATGGTGCATTCCAGTCCCACATCATCCTAGTAGGAGATCGCACTTATCCAACCTCCTACTACGAAAAACGCTCTGGAACGCCAGTCGAAGTGGGAGCTCCAACTAGCGAGGTCGGGGTGACTCTCACTACTCCCACCTCAACAAATCGAAGTCGGATAATAATGGCGGCGCCCATGGAGCCGTTATTTAAAATGTCAATAAATAGTGAAACTCCATTTCTCTTTTGTGCAGCTGTTCCAAACACAGTAATTTTTACTCAGCATAAACTTTGTGTTATTACATGATATTGTGTCAACATAAATGTAACATATGACAGAGTAATAACTATTATGGCTTTTTTGGCTCGTATCAAAACACCTCGCTAAAGTCAGCTGAACCGCGGCGGTTGCCATGGATGTAGAACTTCCACTTCAACTGTCAGGAACGGCAGCTGAAATATCCAGGTAGGATAAGTGCGATCTCCTACTAGGATGACTTGGGACTGGAATGCACCATTAGTATGTAATGTAATGTAATATAATATAAAGTAATGTAAAGTAATGTAACGGTACTTCTATACTTCTTATTTATACACTGTACCTGATACTATTATATTTGTATGGCCCTTGGTCATATAGATATTCTGATCATTTCCATAGTTGGGTAATATCCTATATTAGTGGAAAATGTGAAAATTGTAAAGATATATAATTTTAGTTTGGCTAGAGGGGAGTTCATGTAAAAAATGTCTCACATTACCCTGCTCTCCCCTACCACTCGAAAGTGACGGTTAAGGGCTAAGTATGTAATATAATATAAAGTAATGTAAAGTAATGTAGCAGTACATCTATACTTCTTATTTGTACACTGTACCTGTGGTCGTCCTTGTACCACTCGAAGGTGGCGGTTAAGGGCTAAGTATGTAATGTAATGTAATATAATATAAGTAATGTAAAGTAATGTAACAGTACATCTATACTTCTTATTTGTACACTGTACCTGATACTATTATATTTGTATGGCCCTTGGTCATATAGATATTCTGATCATTTCCATAGTTGGGTAACATCCTATATTAGTGGAAAATGTGAAAATTGTAAAGATATATAATTTTAGCTTGGCTAGAGGGGAGTTCATGTAAAAAATGTCTCACTTTACCCCACTCTCCCCTACCACTCGAAGGTGACGGTTAAGGGCTAAGTATGTAATGTAATGTAATATAATATAAGTAATGTAAAGTAATGTAACAGTACTTCTATACTTCTTATTTATACACTGTACCTGTGGTCGTCCTTGTACCACTCGAAGGTGGCGGTGGGCACGGCCATGGCCTCACAGCGCAGCAGGGCGGTCTTCCCCGGCTGGGCCGAGTTCAGGCTCTTCACATCCGTAATCATCGGAGGATCTGGAACAGCAGCATCGGAGGAGAGGACAGCAATGAGGAGAGGAATGGAGGAGGAGGAGGGATAACAGATAGGGATGGAGAAGGATGGGTGACAGGAGGAGAAGATAGAAGAGGAATAAAAGGAGTAGTGGATGGAGGAGGAAGAATAGCAGGAGATGGAGGATGGAGAGGAAAACGAGGAGGGCATATGGCAGGAATAATAAAAGGAGAAATGTAGGAGGAGGGATAACATTAAAGGATGGATGGAGAAGGATGGATAACAGGAGAAGATTGAGGAAGAATACAAGGAGTAGAGTATGGAGAAAGAATAACAGGAGGAGAAGACGTAGGAGGAGCAATTAAAAAGGAGGAGGGGAGAAATGAAACAGAGTACAGCAGAGGAGAGGACAAAGGGAATGAGAGAGAGGGGGGGGAGAGCGGGACAGAGAGAGAGAGAGAGAGAGAGAGAGAGAGAGAGAGATAGAGAGAGAGAGAGAGACAGACAGACAGAAAGAATGACAGAGACGGAAGGAAAGACAAGAGAGAGGGGATTCAGATACAGTATATAGCCAATGGAGGCAGGTGATATGGTCGTGGGTGGTGACAGTGGTCGAGTGTCGAGAAATGGAAGACCACAGAGAGGTATTTTTATATAGCCGGGGAAGAGTCAGATTAAACATTGTCGTGGCTCTAAATTCAGCTACAACGCAGCTAAATATCGATTACAGACAACACAGCAATTGCTCTCATCAAAGCCAGCGTCATTAGTTCATTGCTTCATTGCTCTACGCATACTGTAAACACAAACGCGTGCACACATGCGTGCACACACACACACACACACACACACACACACACACACACACACACACACACACACACACACACACACACACACACACACACACACACACACACACACACACACACACACACACACACACACACACACACACACTAGCAAAACTAGCCAAGCCATTCCATCACAGTAAAACCTGCATAAGATCGGTGAAGTTTACTGCAATGTGTACTCAGAAAATGTTCCTGTTTCCGAGCGACATTATGACATAATATGTAAGCGAAATGTATTCAATTGAAAATGCATTCAATTACGTAACAGTAT
>NC_085861.1:16410916-16420916 GCF_034702125.1 Engraulis encrasicolus
CTTTCCGTTCGCAAATTATACGGAAACAATCAGCGGGCCATATTAACCCGGGGGCAGCTCCAGCTAGGCTGTTAAGATGCACATCTACATGCTGGGATCAGATTCATAACCTAGACAATATAAAATCAATCAGTTTTTCTGAATTGTGATTAAATGTGATTATATTATAGCTTTTTCAATAACTTTTTTTTTCCGAAAAGGGTTTTCTAACTGCCGAGAAGATTAGCTAGCGGAGAAACAGTCATAAACTGTTGCAGTCTGCAGTGGCCAGACTCTCTTGGTGTAACTCTCATAGCATTGCTAACAGTTTCTGCTGCACAGGGTGTATCAGACTCCAGTCAGACGAACCAATGAATATACTGTCGGTTGTCATTGATTGAAGCCTCATGTTGTGGTCATACAAAAATGGCTGCCAGTCACATCACATAAAGCCTTCAACTAACGTCTGTCAGTTTTCCAACCAATAGTAAAAAAAAAAACCCAGCAACCATTGGTTAAAGGTTGATGTTTGGGTATGACAAGATGGATACTACATGAGCTTAAATCCCATTTGTCATGTTGGTACTGTACATGCAAAGTGAATTGAGAATTTTATTAGCCCCCAAAAGGGAAATTATCGCTACCTGGCCGTTTAGACAACAGGTGTGGTAACTGAAAGTAGCGAGTTGCCGACAGGGCAGGAGCCATATTGATTCCCAGACAAAAGCAATGGACAGCCTATCTTTGATCCAGTAGCTTCACTTGCATTGGAGAGCTTACACCATCTCTAATTCTACCTCCTCCATGGTCAGGGCTGGACTGGTAACCTGGCATACAGGACATTTTCCCGGTGGGCCTACAGTCCTCAGGGGGAAATACTGTTGTTGTTGTTGTTGTTTTTTTAGCTGGATTGTTTGCTCGTTTCCCCCCCTTAGAGACTGGCCCTCAATTTGGATGGGGCAGGCCATTGGTCTATCTATAATTTCAATATTGTACTGACCCATTCAAAGTATTGTTGAAAATTAGGGGGTTGTGTGAGGTGCTGGTCTATGCCGAAATGCCCAGGCCGTTTTTTTGTAGAGATGCACCGGAGATGTTCCGGTTCCGGATCCGGCAGGATAATATAATTTTTCACAGGATCCGGGTCCGGCAGGATCTTACGCAGTGTATCCGGTATCCGGCATGTTACCTAAAAATCAGGGTCTGCTGCATCTCTAGCCTAGGCTTTTCAGTCAGTCTTTCACAACCCCAATCACTGCATGGAGTGAAAGCCCTTTGGAAGCGGCCGTTGCAGGCAGTGTGGCAATAAGCCAATGAGTCTAAAAAATAGTTTGAGCCAACGTGATAAAAAGGGCCCGCGTGTGCGAGTAGATTATCTGTTTAAACCCTTTTGTAGGATCCGGAATCCGGTATCAGGATCTTAAGCAGTGGATCCGGTATCCGGCAGGATCCTAAAAATCAGGATCCGGTGCATCTCTAGTTTTTTGGTCCCAGTTCAGCTCTCTCCATGGTCTGCGATGCCCAGTGGTGATCCTTGAATGACTAGTGCCCTGGGCAACGCCCCCTCCGGCACCCCAACCTCTAATCACAGCCCCGTTTCATTCCAACAGTGAGATCTTCCTCAGCCTGAGGATTGAAACGTTGCCGTTTATAACATTGAAATAAAGTTTAAGTTTCTGGAGCTAATGCCCAGGGACCACTTCATCACACTGTCTACCACTTTTGTCTGGCACCTGGATAACTGCTTTTTGGATGTGCGCTGCGCACCCCAACCTCCAAACGTCATCACTGTTTTTGACAATCATGTTCCACCCCAATTAAAAGGCTGGCCCCAGATTTTTTTTCTGGCTACACCCCTGCCTGCCACAAGTGACTTTGGATGTGCACATCCAACCTACAACTTCATCTGGCGACTGAGGCATGATTCAGGCCCAGGCCAAAGGCGATTCTAGGGTAAGTTGGGGACCCTAGCAAAAATTCAAAAGAAGGAACATTTGCAGTCAATCTATAGACTTTCTGGGCCCCAAGCATCTGCCTGCCTAGCCTGGTGACAAGATGCGCCTCTGGTCCCCGGCCATCACCACAGCGTGTGGTCCCTTCAGCTTATTCATCCCTAGTGCAGATCTCTCAAGCTATTCAGTGTCTCTGTGCTTTTCTCTATCCTCAGTGCAGCTCAATTGAATGAAATGTGTGACAGGCCTTTTGCTTTGTGCTTTGTGCTTTTTGGCTGGCATGGACACCTGTAATGTATAGCAGAGTGAAGTGTCTCCACAGCACTTAGCCGCTTCCCACAGCTTGGCTCAATAGCTCTTGGCATGGGGTCTCCAGGGGAAACTTCTCTCTCTCTCTCTCTCTCTTTAGAGAGCGCACGCGCGAGAGAGACAGAGACAGAGACACAGACAGAGAGAGAGAGAGAGAGACAGAGACAGAGACAGGGACAGGCAGACAAAGACAGAGACTTTTGTGTAATTGTGAGTGTGTATATTTTTTATCTGTGTCTGTGTGTGTGTGTGTGTGTGTGTGTGTGTGTGTGTGTGTGTGTGTGTGTGTGTGTGTGTGTGTGTGTGTGTGTGTGTGTGTGTGTGTGTGTGTGTGTGTGTGTGTGTGTGTGTGTGTGTGTGTGTGTGTGTGTGTGTGTGTGTGTGTGTGTGTGTGTGTGTGTTGTCCAATCACTGCACTAAGGAACGTTTGACCCTTGACCACTGGACATACTTGTTTTTCCTGCTTACCACAAGCAAAGACTGTGATCTGTCGGAGCTGGCCCAGTTACTGGGGAACCTCTTTGTGTGTGTGTGTGTGTGTGTGTGTGTGTGTGTGTGTGTGTGTGTGTGTGTGTGTGTGTGTGTGTGTGTGTGTGTGTGTGTGTGTGTGTGTGTGTGTGTGTGTGTGTGTGTGTGTGTGTGTGTGTGTGTGTGTGTGTTTGCCTAATACACTTACCTGTACTTTACTGTGACATTGTGAGAATGTTCAACCCTATCATACTCTGTACACTGCCTACTTCTACATACTATACTATATCATAGATGTATCCATCAACACTTGTTCCAGGTCATGTTAAGATTGTCTACCTTAACTGACAGAGTATGTTTTTCTGCATTGGTCTATCCCAACTCACAGAATGTCTTTTTGCACAATTACCTTTTTTACATTTATTATCTCTACTATTTTATTTTATTTTCCCCACCCTGATGACTATTCCTGTGTTATTTGTGTCTTGAAATGTCCATGTGGGCTTTTGTGTATTTGTGTATTTATGTAAGCTACTGGATACCTGAATTTCCCCCTGGGGATCAATAAAGTTACTCTACTCTACTCTACTCTACTACTCTAGAAGGATCCTTGGAGCCTTGAGTGACGATGAAAATGATTACCAATCCAAAATAAATTCCAGAAAATTGCATTCCAGCAACCTACCAACTACCACATTACTTCCCTTTTCTCTGTTGTAAATATTCTGCATCCAGAGCGCTGTAGTGAGATATTACAATAGGATACTACAAGTGTTAACTGTGAGACAGGAGACAGGGTGGCGGGGGCAAAGGGAAGTCAAAACCTGTCATTGAAGTTATCAAACCTGTTAACCAGGTCCATACTTTCAAAGTTCTGCAACCCTGAAGGCATTTTTGGGGAAAAGTCGGCATACAGCATTTTTGGAACGCTCTGGAACTCCCCTAAATACTTCAATGCAAACATTTGGATCTGTATCTTCAAGTGGGGGAGTGAAAGGAACACTGAGAAGTAAGGAGGTTGTCTGAAGAGCTCAAAATTCACCGTTTAAGAGCGTTAGGAGAGTTTTTGTCCAAAATGCTCATATGCCTTGGGGTTATCAGTGTCCCGTTTCAAAGACCAGAGAATGCCACTGATGTGAATTGCTTGTATCTTGAGTGACGGCCTCACACAGTAACTGTAATCCTAGACACATATTGCGTCTGTTTGTGTGTGTGTGTGTGTGTTTCTGCTGTAATAGAGAGCTTGTCCATTTGAAGACGGAGATGTCACATCTATCCATAGAGACTAATGGACTTATTATACTGACATCGTCATACGTGCAAATCTGCAGGATAATTCCAATAATGCCATTAATATTTGGATCTGTAATCCTTCCCTGTGTCGAGATCCAAATACAAGTACTAAACTGTGTGTGCGTGCCTGTGGATATGTCTGGTTCAGTGTGTGTGTGTGTGTGTGTGTGTGTGTGTGTGTGTGTGTGTGTGTGTGTGTGTGTGTGTGTGTGTGTGTGTGTGTGTGTGTGTGTGTGTGTGTGCATGTCTGTTTCAGTGTGTGTGTGTCTGTGTGTTTGTGTGTGTGTGTGCGTGTGTGTGTTTGTGTGTGCATGTCTGTTTCAGTGTGTGTGTGTGTATGTGTGTGTGTGTGTGTGTGCATGTTAGGTAACTTACTTTTGGAGGTCCTCCAGGTGACGGTGGGTTCGGGGCGGCCCTCTGCCAGACAGAAGAGGTTCACGTTCTCCCCCTCGTTCACCGACACGTCCTGAGAGATGTTGGTGATCCTGGCGGGCACTGCATGTGTAGGTGTGTGTGTGTGTGTGTGTGTGTGTGTGTGTGTGTGTGTGTGTGTGTGTGTGTGTGTGTGTGTGTGTGTGTGTGTGTGTGTGTTTGTATGCGTGCGTGCGTGCGTGTGTGCATGTGTGCGTGCATGTGTGTGTGCGTCCGCACGCATGCGTATGTGTGTGTGTGCGTGTGTGTGTGTGCAGGTGTGTGTGTGTGTGTGTGTGTGTGTGAGTGTTATAGGGGGGAGAGAGAAGAGACAAAGGAGAGACTCATCAATAATAATCATCGTGCTGGTGGAACATTAGCATCCGCGCTAATTTGTGATGGATCGGCCATAACGCATTCACCCTCCGTCCCCTTCCTCCTTATCACCTCCCCTAACGACGGAGGAAGTGCAGAGAGATGTGTGTGTGTGTGTGTGTGTGTGTGTGTGTGTGTGTGTGTGTGTGTGTGTGTGTGTGTGTGTGTGTGTGTGTCTGCGTGTGTGTGTGTGTGTGTGTGTGTGTGTGTGTGTGTGTGTCTGCGTGTGTGTGTGTGTGTGCGTGTGTGTGTGTCTGCGTGTGTGTGTGTGTGTCTGCGTGTGTGTGTGTGTGTGTGTGTGTGTCTGCGTGTGTGTGTGTGTGTGTGTGTGTGTGTGTGCGTGTGTTTGCGTGTGTATGCTTTGTCTTGGAACAAAATGTTACACAACTAGTTTGGGCTGACCTGGCAGTTTGCATTCTTTTCTTTTCTTTTCCTTTCTGTTGTTCTGCTCTTTTCTTTGCCTTTCTTTTCATCACCCTTCCACTCCACACCTCTCTCTGTGCTTCTCGATAGATGACTGACATTAGGCGTTGTTTCGCTCTGACAGTTTTTTTCAATGGCTAACAAGCTCTTACCCATACTTCGAATACTTTTTCTAAACTCTTAACACAGACTACCACCTACCAAGCGCAATTGGTCAAACAGTTCATTTTCTTCTCAAAAGCACACACTGTTAAATATACACAAAGAAATGCATTCATTGACTGCTAATTGTGTGAAAAAGGCATGTAATGTGTCAACTGTATGACAATGGAAAGCCCTTGGTGTCATAACTGTATTAAGAGTTTTGCAAATGTCGCTGAGGATTGGACAAAAGCTTGTTAGCAATTGAAAAAAACTGTAACTCCTACCACTGCTGCTGCTATGGAGCGCTGAGGTAAGCTATAGGTGCAGAGTTGTGCTGTGTTGTGCTGTGTGTTGCTGTGAACACTGCTGGATAGACAACTGGAGGGCCCTTGAATTTAAATAGCCCATCATCGCCGCTTTAATGAACTTGGCCCTGGATTTTTCTTTCGCTCAAACGGCTAACACTAACGTGCACCATTTTTCAGGATCTGATGAGGTGAGCTGAGACGAGGCGCGGAGCGGAGCAGGGGAGGCCAGCACAGCACAGCAGAGCACAGCAGAGCACAGCAGAGCACAGCAGAGCACAGCAGAGCACAGCACAGCACAGCACAGCACAGCACAGCACAGCACAGCACAGCACAGCACAGCACAGCACAGTACAGCGCAGCACAGCACAGCAACGCACGGCCCAGCACAGTCCAGTACAGTACAGCACAATAGAGCACAGCACAGCACAGCACAGCACAGCATAGCAACGCACAGCACAGCACAGCACAGCACAGCACAGCATGGCACGGCACAGCACAGCACAGCACAGCACAGTACAGCACAGCAATGCACGGCCCAGCACAGTCCAGTACAGCACAATAGAGCACAGCACAGCACAGCACAGCACACAGCAATGCACGGCACGGCACGGCGCGGCACGGCACGGCACGGCACGGCACGGCATGGCACGGCACTGTCAGGTTCTGTGGACAATTGTGCCTGCTGTTCTTTAATCTTGCCACTAGATGTCGCCATTTATCTTTGTATTTTTGTTTTACCCTTTGCCATTGGCTACACCTGTCTTTTTGGTTATTGGTTAATTGAATCATTGATGGTGAATTGATTGGGTTGCCTATTTAAAGCCTTTGTTTCCTTTTGACTCTGCTGAGATCTCCTGAAAGCCACATGTGAGTACTTGTCCCTGATTTTTGCTACTGCTATTTTTGAGCTGCTGTTTTTGACTTTGGAACTTTGTTTATGTCATACTTTTGCTTGAAGAGGATTTTTGCTTAAGACTTTTTTTGTGGATTATGGACTTTGATCATTAATGTATTTTGGACACTTGGAAGACTGCTTTTTGTTGGAATTTGGGATTTAACCCTTTAGTTGCCATGGAATGCTGCATATGATTTTTTGAACTTTGACTTTCCCAAGAACTGTTGCCTTTTTGAGACCCTTTTTGAAAGACTGAACTCTTGGCTCTTTGTTTTTGTTTTGGATTTTTGCCTACTGAAGAATTGCTTGGATTTTGTCAAGTTGACTTTGAACTAAGTAAAACTAAGTTTGAACAAACTCTAATTCTCTGCATCTCTGTCCTTCGTCTCCATTTCCTTCTGAGGGTGGCCTTGGGTTTTAAGACCCTGACAGAAGATCTCAGCAGAGTCAAAAGGAAACAAAGGCTTTAAATAGGCAACCCAATCAATTCACCATCAATGATTCAATTAACCAATAACCAAAAAGACAGGTGTAGCCAATGGCAAAGGGTAAAACAAAAATACAAAGATAAATGGCGACATCTAGTGGCAAGATTAAAGAACAGCAGGCACAATTGTCCACAGAACCTGACAGAAACCACCTTTTTGTAAAAGCTGAAAAATGCGAGTTCCACGTTCCCAAAGTGGCCTTCCTTGGCTATGTCATCTCGGAGGGGAGGATCCTCATGGACCCTAAGAAGGTGGAAGCAGTACGGGATTGGCCTGCCCCCATCACAATCAAGGAGACGCAGAGATTCTTGGGCTTTGCAAATTTCTACCGGAGGTTTATCCGCAACTTCAGCTCCATTGCAGCCCCCATCTCTGCACTCACACGAAAATGCAACTCCCCCTTCTCATGGACTACTGAGGCTAGCCAGGCCTTTCAGACTCTGAAGCAACACTTCTCCTCTGCTCCCATTCTCCAAAATCCAGATCCCACTCGACCCTTCATCGTGGAGGTGGATGCCTCTAATGTAGGGGTTGGCGCGGTCCTCTCCCAAAGATCCTCTGACGGTAAAATCCATCCTTGTGCCTTTTTCTCTCGCAAGCTCTCTCCGTCAGAGGAGAACTATGACATTGGAAATCGAGAGCTCCTGGCTGTTAAACTGGCATTGGAGGAGTGGAGGCAGTGGTTGGAGGGGGCTCAACATTCCTTCCTAGTGTGGACAGATCATAAGAACCTGCAGTATATCCAGCAGGCCAAGCGCCTAAATCCTCGACAGGCCAGGTGGGCTCTCTTCTTCAACAGATTTGACTTCAACATCTCCTACAGACCAGGCTCAAAAAATGTCAAACCTGATGCGCTCTCACGCCTATTTCAGTCAGAAAGTCTAGAGAGCCCACCTGAAACAATCATCCCTAGTTCCCGAGTCATTGCACCAGTGCGCTGGGGCATAACATCTGTAGTTCAGCAGGCCCTGCGCAATGATCCTGCCCCTGATAATGTTCCTGCAGGTCTCTTGTTTGTTCCCAGGTCTGCACGTGGTCAAGTTCTCCAGTGGGGTCACTCTTGTCGACTGGCGGTCCATCCAGGGGCATCTCGAACACTGGAGTTCCTTGAGCGGCGCTTCTGGTGGCCTACTATGAAGACGGACGTGCAGACATTCGTGGCCAGCTGTCACAACTGCGTCCAGGGGAAGGATCCACGCCAGAGACCCCAGGGCCTGCTCCACCCACTGCCCATACCCCGCAGACCGTGGTCACACCTCTCCCTTGACTTCATTACTGGCCTCCCTGCCTCTGAAGGTAACACCACCATTCTAGTCATTATTGATAGATTCTCTAAAGCCTGTCGCTTCTTACCTTTGCCCAAATTGCCCTCTGCCTCTGAGACTGCCAGACTCATATGTGACCATGTGTTTCGAGTCTTTGGTCTTCCCCAGGATCTCGTCTCCGACCGTGGCCCCCAGTTTACCTCCTGCTTCTGGCGTGCCTTCTGCAAGCTGATCGGGGCGACTGTGAGCCTCTCATCTGGCTTCCATCCCCAGTCTAACGGGCAGACTGAGAGACTGAATCAAGATCTTGAAGCCACCCTGAGATGCTTGGTCTCGAACAATCCCACCTCCTGGTGCTCCCAGCTCCCTTGGGCTGAATATGCTCATAACACACTGAAATGCTCAGCTATAGGTATGTCACCCTTTGAGTGTCAGTTTGGTTACCAACCATCTTTGTTCCCTGAGCAGGAGGTGGATGCAGGGGTCCCGTCAGCCCAGCAGTTTGTTCGGTGGTGTCGGCGTACATGGGGTAGAGCCAGACGAGCCTTGCTGAAAGCCTCTCGGCAGTACCAGCAGCAGTCCAATCGTCGTCGGAGGTTGGTCACCTTCCGACCTGGTCAGAGGGTCTGGCTCTCGGCTCGGGATCTTCCACTGAGGGTGGAGAACAGGAAGTTGGCGCCCCGGTTCGTTGGTCCCTTCAAGGTCCTCCGCAGGATCAACCCTGTGGCCTACACTCTGCAGCTCCCTCGCTCTATGAGGGTCCACCCGACCTTCCATGTCTCCCGTCTCCGCCCAGTGGTCACTTCCCCACTGGCTCCTACTCCTCGGCCGCCACCTCCTCCTCGACTCATCGATGGCCATGCCACCTACACGGTCAACCGGCTCCTGGATTCCCGCCGTGTTCGGGGGTCTCTTCAGTACCTCGTGGACTGGGAGGGGTATGGTCCTGAGGAGCGCTCCTGGGTACCGTCCAGGGATGTGCTTGACCGCTCCTTGGTTAGAGACTTCCATCGCTTGCATCCTGATCGCCCTGGGATCGTCAGGAGACGATCTTAGAGGGGGGGGTTCTGTCAGGTTCTGTGGACAATTGTGCCTGCTGTTCTTTAATCTTGCCACTAGATGTCGCCATTTATCTTTGTATTTTTGTTTTACCCTTTGCCATTGGCTACACCTGTCTTTTTGGTTATTGGTTAATTGAATCATTGATGGTGAATTGATTGGGTTGCCTATTTAAAGCCTTTGTTTCCTTTTGACTCTGCTGAGATCTCCTGAAAGCCACATGTGAGTACTTGTCCCTGATTTTTGCTACTGCTATTTTTGAGCTGCTGTTTTTGACTTTGGAACTTTGTTTATGTCATACTTTTGCTTGAAGAGGATTTTTGCTTAAGACTTTTTTTGTGGATTATGGACTTTGATCATTAATGTATTTTGGACACTTGGAAGACTGCTTTTTGTTGGAATTTGGGATTTAACCCTTTAGTTGCCATGGAATGCTGCATATGATTTTTTGAACTTTGACTTTCCCAAGAACTGTTGCCTTTTTGAGACCCTTTTTGAAAGACTGAACTCTTGGCTCTTTGTTTTTGTTTTGGATTTTTGCCTACTGAAGAATTGCTTGGATTTTGTCAAGTTGACTTTGAACTAAGTAAAACTAAGTTTGAACAAACTCTAATTCTCTGCATCTCTGTCC
>NC_085861.1:16425916-16430916 GCF_034702125.1 Engraulis encrasicolus
GTGTGTCGCCTCAAAGTCGATCTTACACCTGCGGGGGAGAGAGAGGATGGAGGGGCATTGAAGTTATCAAGTCAGAGTACAGCAGTATTCACTTGGGTTCCTCTACCATCAAGCCTGAGAGAATCATACATTGTGTGTGTGTGTGTGTGTGTGTGTGTGTGTGTGTGTGTGTGTGTGTGTGTGTGTGTGTGTGTGTGTGTGTGTGTGTGTGTGTGTGTGTGTGTGTGTGTGTGTGTGTGTGTGTGTGTGTGTGTCTGTGTGTGTGTGTGTGTGTGTGTGTGTGCATGTGTGCACGCGTGTCTAACTTCTAAATTCTAGCAGTGAAAAAAAAAACTCTGTGACTTTAACTTTAGTGATATGTCAAGACTTCTCCTTTTCTTCAACCAGAGGTAACATTATGCACAGTACATTACTTTAAATTAAATTAAAACGGCATACACTTTACTACATACGGATCTGTGATGTGTTGATGCATTTTGGTCTGGCTTTGTGAGTCTCTTATCCCTGCGGTTGGGGATTGAAGAGTGGGCCATTAAGATCTCTCATTCAATTAGGGCTGTCCGCCAATAATCGACTAATCGTTGGTCGACTAAAAAAAATTCTAGTCGACCGAATTCCATTGGTCGATTGGTCACAGCGGAGGAAAAAAATAACTACGTCTCGTAAGGGCTTTCAGGACTCTTAACTTGAAGGGCGTGACAAAGGAAGACGTGTTGTTGATTTGTTTGGCAAGGATAGAAGGCTTCAAGTTATTTTGGCCATGTCTGGAAGGAGCTCTAAAACATGGGATCCTTTTTGAAAAGGATACAGATTGCTTGTCAGCCAATGGTCACTGACGTCGGGCGAGAAGAACCACGCGAATTCGAGCGACAGGTGCGTTTAATTATGTAAGTTCACCACCACGGCAGATGCGGCTCTCTTCTCCCTCCCTCTCTCATACACATGCACCCGTACACAGACACTAGTTCTACCGGCACCGTTTGCTATTAGCCTACCTCACTCGATTCGTTCATTCCATTGGTTGACAAAACTCCTGGGCCCCGCCTGCATCGGTCTCGTCTCACATAATCATCCGTTTATTGCAGACGGTGTTAAAAGTGTTAAGAGTGAAGAAGATGCGTCAGCGCATAATCTGAAGCTCCAAAATGCTATGTTGCAACGTCATGGTGCTAACTCGCACTTCGTTAGCTTCCATAGCCTACCACTTTTCTTTATCACTTGACTGTAGCCTACAAGTTTACTCCTGCTGGCCAACATCCAAAGAACCACCACCAGATATGAACATATTTTGGGGTGTGTGTACGTTGTAACCCCAAGTCATTCTCCGACAACTTATCAGAATTCTGTTTGCTGCCCTGAACGGCAACTCTTGTCAAGACTCCAGTCAAGCGATAAACAAAACCAGCGTGGGTCATTTAAAAGGGGAAACGCTGCGTATCATTTAAGACCATAAACAGACACCAAGTGCTTGATGGACATTCCAGTGAACAACACAGTAACGCTGGAACAAATGTCCAAATAGATTAAACGATTAATCGATTAGTTGGAGTAAATGAAGACCTTTGGTCGACCAACAAAATCCTTGGTCGTGGACAGCCCTACATTCAATCCATCTCACCAAGACATCAGAAACACTTTGGTTTTCTTTTAAAAAAGGACTACTTCAACTTTCGCCATTGTGAGTCACTGAATACGTTCTGCTTCAAAAGCCTCAGTGGGAAGCGTCTGTCTCTTCATATCTATAATTTTATTTGTGGCATGCAGGTGTGTGTGTGTGTGTGTGTGTGTGTGTGTGTCTGTCGTCCGTGTGTGTGTGTGTGTGTGTGTGTGTGTGTGTGTGTGTGTGTGTGTGTGTGTGAGAGAGAGCGTGTGTGTGTGTGTGTGTGTGTGTGTGTGTGTGTGTGTGTGTGTGTGTGTGTGTCGTACGGGGTGTTGCTAGTGCCAGTCCAACAAAAGTGTGACAGCAGGCACCAATCGTTGTGCTCCTGGTAAGAACCAAAAGTGCCTTGGGTTTTTCAAAGTGAAAAGGGGCGACATGCTGTATTTCGACCGGTCAATGGTACATCATGGGCAAACAATGGTGTAAAAATAACATTCACTGCCATCTGCAGAGAGGGAGAGCTCTCTGTGACAAAGAGAAGAGAAGAGAAGAGAAGAGAAGAGAAGAGAAGAGAAGAGAAGAGAAGAGAAGAGAAGAGAAGAGAAGAGAAGAGAAGAGAAGAGAAGACACGAGAAGAGAATGCCTAAATGGTATGGCACACATATATGAAAAAAAAAACATTACAGATCTGCTGAGAAGCTCAACTGTGTTACCAAAGAACATTGAGAGCAAGAACGTACTTGGGCAACATTTTGGAGAGTTGATTGAGGAGAGAAGAGAAGAGAAGAGAAGAGAAGAGAAGAGAAGAGAAGAGAAGAGAAGAGAGAATAGAAGAGACGAGATGAGACGAGACGAGACGAGAAGAGAAGAGAAGAGAAGAGAAGAGAAGAGAAGAGAAGAGAAGAGAAGAGAAGAGAAGAGAAGAGCAGTGATGAGAAGAGAGAAAAGGATAGAAGAGATGGAAGAGAAGAGAAGAGCAGAGCAAAGCAGAGAAGAGAAGAGAAGAGAAGAGAAGAGAAGAGAAGAGAAGAGAAGAGAAGAGAAGAGAAGAGAAGAGAAGAGAAGAGAAGAGAAGAGAAGCCAAACAGATGTCTGTGTAGGGCAAGCACTACCATTTGCTGTAGCTTAAAGTGTGTTAACCTCTCCAGTCTCAATAGGGCTGAGAGGGGTGGTGGTAGGAGAGGGAGGGAGCCGCGTAATCGAATGCTCAGGATCAGTGGCATGCACAGACATTTTGGGGGGCAGGTGCTGGGGGGGGGGGGGGGGGGGGGGGGGGGGGGGGGGGGGGGGGGGGGGGGGGGGGGGGGGGGGGGGGTGGGGGGGGGGGGGGGGGGGGGGGACATGTGGAACTTCAAGTTGCCTTACTAGGCTATAGAGGCTATATACATTATATTGAGGTATTATTGCCACATTTTTTTTATTGTGAATCAAGTGGAAATAATGATCATAAATTGAGAGAAAAAGGGCATTTTTGTCCGGTAGGGCAAAGGTGCAGGTGCTTGAGCACCACCTTGTCCCTATATGTGCACACCTATGCTCAGGATTGGAATGCTGCCCTGTAGGCAAAGTGCTACTCCAACATTGAAACTGAGAAAAATGCCTTCAAAGCCATAGGTTAGTTACTGCAAGTAGAGAAAGTGCAGTAACTACGCCAATATTAAAACTAGGAAAAATCCCTTCAAAGCCTTGGAATTAGGCAGGATATTGTACTGTTACTGCCAAATTTGACATAGCAATATCTTTACAACGGGGCACAGCTGGACCATAAGGCTTTGTCACAAGATAACGAAGGTGTAATGAAGACCCTTTTCAAGCTAAACTCAATTTTGACAAAATATGTAGTTACTGCACTTTGTCCTAGTGCAGCAGAATGAATGGGAGGAAGTCAGGGGCACACCACAGTTCCTCCACTGGTCACTAGATGTCAGTGCTGAGCTCCTGTTGCCAGAGCTGTGGCTGCACCAAAACACTTGGCATGAGCTGGTGTGGGCTGGACTGGGATAAGAAGACGCCCCGGGCATTTTTTCTTTTTTTTACCATAGACCTGCCCCTCACACAGCCCACCTGTGGCTCAGTCCATTGTCTTAAAGGGACACTGTACAGGAAATGGTCAAAAAAGGTACTGCAACTATGCTGCTCATTGAAACTGGGCTGCCTATTGCCAAATGTGATCTTTACATGAACGTTTACTAAGTAATTAACACATATTTTCTAGTATGGTCCAAGTACAGTCATTTTTGCAGCTAAAAATGGCTATTTTTGGAAATTCAAAATGGCGGACCATGGAGAAGATCCCCCTTTTCATGTATGAAAAGTGAAATTTTTGCAGTCATAATGCATATTTAGAATTTGATGTTGGTGGTAAGTATTCATGAAAAAGGTAACATTAGTGAATGGGCAGCATGGATTCTTGAAATAAACAACTAAAAATCTCACACAGTGTCCCTTCAGTAAAGATAGACCAATGGGCTACCCCATCTAAAAGCACAAAAAAGCAACAACAACAAAATGCATCGACCCGTGCATTTTTGGCCCCTAACATATTCACGGACCGCTTTCATATACTTGTTGAACCCACTGTCTATATTGTCGATGGTACAATAGGTCATCCCCTCTAAACTGTGGGCCAATCCCCATGAAAACAAACAGCATCGCCCCCTGAGGACTGTGGGCCCACCAGGACAATACCCTGTATGCCAGATCACCAGGCCAGCCCTGGGCGCAACTACAAATACCAGAACTGGACAAACCCTCTGACTGGGATGCCGCCACGTTACATTGCACAGACATTATCTCAAGAAGATTTAGTCTATGAATGGGAACGTGAATCATACTGTATAATGCTTTCTAAAATGCCATGGCTCCTGTTATGGAAGCGGAGGGTAGGTAGGGAAAGGGAGGGCTTGCATTGGATTGGGGACGCTCTGTGGATTGTAAAAACCATGCAATTACACTCCTGTGCTTTCTCCGGCAGTGTGTCATAGCAAGATACCCGGTCGTCATTAATCTCAATCAGTCTGACTGTGTGTGACGCAACGCTCATTGGTGTAGCAGGAAATGTGCAAGAAAAAGAAAACAAACCAATGAAGAGGGTTTTGCATGGGTGTTGGTGGTAAGCCTAAGCCAGTGGTGTTTGGCCAGTAATGGCTGCAGCAAGGGTGGGATTGACTGCCTTGTGACTGTAGTTCAACAGCATGATTGATTCCTGATGAGCGTAAGTGAGGACTGGTGAGAAAGTGGTGGGATTTAACTATGACACATGCACACACTAGCACACACGTACACAAGCAGAAAATCACAAATCACATAGGCATGCAGACGCGCACGCACGCACGCATGCACGCATGCACGCATGCACGCATTCACGCATGCACGCATGCACACACGAACGCACACACAC
>NC_085861.1:16438416-16443416 GCF_034702125.1 Engraulis encrasicolus
GCAAGGCAATTAATATCTGAGGGAATCTAGTTCAAAGCACGAGGCTAGGGCAACATCATATGGACCCATGTCAACATGCCACAGCCAATTTAATAACCAATGGCCTTACCTTCAAACGTTGGCTTGATCACAGAACTTCAAGTAGCCTAATATTCCACTTAAATCCACATGGTTTTACATACGCACCCAATTCACAGCTAGCAAGCCGTGTAGATATGTGCTGCCTGCTAACATGTTTTGCTAGTTCAGAATCCAAACGTTGTGGGAACGGTAGGCAATTTTCTCCCGTTTTTCTATGCTGTTTTCAGATTTGTCTCCATCGACAGTGAAAATGAGATAGTAATCCGTCGCCTACCTCTATTTTCTGTGCACTACTGACAAGAACTAGGCTAGTCCTAATCTATCTTCACTTCTAAACTCTGCTGCTGTCCTGTCAGCGAGTGCGCGGGCGCTGAGACGTTAACATTGTTACATTTTACAGCTGTTGAGGTGTCGGGATGATACAATGTTGCTCATTGGGGTTTGTGTTGCGTCTCTTAGCCTACAGCAGGCAATTTTGCGCTCATTTAGGCTATTTTAACAATAGATTCTAGGCCTACAATAATGAAGGCGGTCTGCAATAGTTTATTGTTTTATTAATATTCCAAGGCACCTTAGGAGGCCCCTGATTGGCTGAGGCCCCTGGGCTTGAGCCCCCGTTAGCCCCCTCGTTAAAGCGCCGGTGATCATAACTGTTTGTATGTGAGTGTTTTCGTAAGTAAGCTTATTGTGATATGAAAGATATAAGAGTGTGTGTTAGGCTAGGGTAATTTGAAGTTAAATTGCCCTCAACACATTATCATTCGTACGACTGCAGAATGAATGCAATTATATTCAATAGATGGTGATTTTTTAATTACCATAGCTGGCTGTTTGCCCTTCATTTTGCAATTAATATAAACCTTTCTTTCATGTATTGTTGCATTAGTTGTACAGTGAGTATTGTAAGTGGAGTAAATCTCAGACATGCTGTATTTTCATTCACCCAACCACTGTCTCTATCTCTCTACACAGACCAGCCTATGATCACAGGTGATGCAGTGATTGGTGATGGCTATGGTTTTCTTCCCACTGAACTAAACATGCTAAAACGAAAAAGAAGACAAGAGGTTTAATTTAATGTGTGCTACGCCCACTTCTAGGCACTAACATTCGCAAAGCTAAGCAGTTCTGAGACGCTAAAATGGCTAATTTTACTAATGCGGAAGTCGGCCCTAGGACACAGTGGAGATTGCCCGACTCTTCCTCTTTATGGCTCTGGCTGTAACCAATGCCCTGTATAAATATCTAGTGTACGTCTCTTTGAATAAGAGTCAGCTAAGTGTGTAATGTAATGTGATGTACGTTGTGCACAGTATCATAGATTGCTACCCCACACTCATATTTAGTCTCAAAGTGTGCCACACTTACAGAAAAAAAATGCTATGTTAATTCCTGATTTGGAGAGTTGATTCCATGTTGTCCATATTGCCAAATATGGATGTCTAATGAGTTATTATATGTATAGTATTCATGGAGGTTGTATGGATTGTCTTACAGGCATATCCAGACAGGCAGGGCTGCAGACTGACCTCTTTTGTATTTTTAAGTGTGGTATAGTCTACAACTAATGTTCCATTAAAATGTTTTGTTTGGGAGAAAGAGAAAGGAGAAAGAAGTTTGGGAGAAAGAAGAAAAAGTTTTTATGTCGTTAATGTATGCACCATATACTATATTTGTCCGATTTGGGTAAACTTCTCATTTCTTCATTTATATCTTAATACAGTATAAGAAAAATCGTAAGGAACAGTTCATTGATTTTGTCTCAGTGTAGTTTCCTTGGTTCTTTACTCTGCATTAACGCCATCTACTGGACACTTTCATCATGAAAAAGTGAATGCATGGCTTATAGTTTCTATTCTCTTGTTTGGAACTAGAGTTCAGTTTATTATAAATATTCAGTGAGGCCAGTACACATAGTGCAACAAAGTGTTAGAGTTCAGACTGCAGAGTATGTATGCAGGAGTGTTGACATTTGAAACGACCCCCCACTCCACACACACAATGTAATGGGGACACAATTCTGACCCTTACCTCCCCACCCATACACTTCCCTTTATATATGCATATCTAGTGCAATTCAACCTTTTGACCAGAAAATGTTAAACTATCCCTAATTCAGAATGGGCTCGTTATGAAATATCACAAGCATATATTAACAATGTTTTCATCCAGAAAATACAGGTTTATGAATACTAGGTGAATATTAACGCTTGCCAGCACTTTTGGGTAGTCTGGAACTTTTGGGTCATGATGGCTTCAATTTAAAAAAAGTGAAAATGTGTTCTGACTCCTGTTTTTTTTGTTTTGCTTTATTGTCTTAAAGGTCTTCCCAGTGGTGATGTAGAGCTGATGTGGAGGCAACAGTGCTGCTTCCTTCGTCCTTCCTTTCTTCAAGACCTGCGTTTTTTGTCTTTTGCCAAACTTTAGGCAGTGTCCTATACAGTAGAAACTAAGCCTAACACTTGAAGCCCCGTAGGCGTTGCTTGACTGACACCAATATGACGAGCTTGCTCAGCCGGTGGAATCACTTGTATACATGAATAAGCAAACTGGACGTGTTCTTTCTGAGCGTTATTAATTGTGGCTCACCACAATGTTGAAGTGCATACAGTAGCAGTACGCCAAGTCAGCATTGTATGCAATAGTCCATTAACGGGAATGAAACACGACAGAAGTTTATCATGCACACACCGAGCGCAGCGTTCAAAACTGTTTGTGTTCCCCTCCGCCAGGCAACACCTGTCACCTGAGCAAAGGTTCTCCCATGTGTGACCCCCAATTGCATTGCAGTGCCAGTGTACAATTACAGCATCACATTATGTCTAACAGTCTTATTGCTTTAGTACTTTTTTATTAGAGATGATGTAAATTACATTAGTGTAACCCTTTCATGGGGAAGGCAGTAGAAAGAGTATTCATCTAAATTATGTTTATTTATCAAAACATCAAATGATGTTGTCACACTCAACAGATTGGATGATGAGCATTGGGCCTGTTTTTGTTTTGTGATATATTTACATTGTAGTTTGCTGATGAGTTTTTGTACATGACTACAGTGATGGGCAAATGTACGTTTTTGTGTTTACTGCATTATTTTCTTAACACCTTTTCATTATTGCTGTGCTTTATTTGCATGCTATTGTGCATTGGTGGTGATACCCTGTGTCTCATATGATATGATATGACATGCACCTTACATGTATTCCTGGGACAAGAGTGTGCCGGTTGTGCATATCTACCACCAACTACTCAGACAACCCAAGGCCATCTGCTTCTAACACCTGGAACTAAAAACAGACTGATGCTGTGCTTTTAAGCGTTTAATAAACTTTGTTTTAGCTACACTGACTTGCGTGGTTCTTAAAATGAACAGATTATGCCTGAGCAAAATGTGATAGATATTTTTGTTGTATATTATGAACCCCAAGGAACCCTCCAGCTCTCCAAATCACCCTCATATCTGCTACCTTATGTGAAACAGATGGAGCTTTAACATCTTTTGTACCTATAAGAAGCAAGTAGGCCTAGGTCTAAACTTAAAGACTGGTCAACTTTCCTGTTGTCTTATCTTGTGTAAAGGATATCAGATTTTACTTTTACTTCATAGGCCTATAGGCTACTTTTCATAAGCTAGAACCAGGATATAGGCTAACTAGGCTACTGTGTGTGCACATTTGACTTTGTGTATTGTCTGTTTGTACAAGAGTTGTTTGGGCCTAGAAGTACAGACATCCCAAGTCTACCTCCCTGATATTGATAGTGGCTCCCTGATGCCCGCGAGTCAGATAAAATCTCCCTGATTTTAGACTATGCAAGTTAGCAGGCTTTTTTGTAATTAGCAATGCAGGTAGGGTTGCCACATTTCAGTGGTAAAAAACTGGGACACATGGACACGCAAAACATTAATGATATGTGTTCATTTCAATGGGGTAATATGAAGACATGCATTATGGAAAACCGGGACAGCTATTCCATTTACCTGGACAGACCATAAAATCAGGGACGTGTGGCAACACTAAATGCAGGATAGAGAAAGATATAACAATAATGGATTGGAATACTTCAAATACAGTAGATTGCTCGAGCCCACTTCAGAGTAGAAAGTCCCAGGAAAAATAGTAGGCAGGTGTTCATGTCCATGCAGACTGGACGATAGAAAAGACATGACCATACAAATGTTTAAACACTAATGCCGTTTTGTTTGTCGGGGTGTCAAGGCTGGATAAGCATCTCCCTGAAATGAGTTTCTGTAACTTGGGATGTCTGGAAGTATGACTCATGCAGGCAAGGCAAATTGTAGCCTACCCAGGGCGAAATGTTTCATTCATGTCAATGTAAGGAAGGAGCGTTTGTATCTGGCATGGCCAGAATCAATGTGGTTTAAATGGGCACCGTTCATATCAAGCAATGCTGAATGTAAGTTCAAGTTTGTTGAGAAAAATACCATTGTATGCTTTTGCTGGCTGATAATGAAATTGGATACTCTAGTAACAAAAATGACTGGCTCACTAGTGCCAATGGCTAATACCACAAACAAAAGATAAATAGACAGCTAACGTTGAGCTACTGGTAGCAAACCAGAACGAGTGCTAGCTTGCCAGTAGGCCTAAACAGTAAGCTAGCCACATAATAAACAGCTCGCCTACTACAAGTTAAACAACTGGCAGAAGCATACAATGATATTTTTTTTAACGAACTTGAGCCTTCCTTTGGCATAGTGTGTACATTCGTCATGTCCAACTCAGAGCTGTAGAGCTGTACAGCTCTGGTCCAACTGCTATCCAGCCACAGACAACAAGACCCCTCTGTCATGGACAGCTAGGCAATGGCATTTCCCTGTCAGCAGAGCCGTATATTAAGATATATACAGCTCTGCTTGTCAGCCTTGCACAGTGCCATCTGGTGGATATTCCGTAAAC
>NC_085861.1:16485916-16493416 GCF_034702125.1 Engraulis encrasicolus
CGCCAGGTTGGTGGGCGGAGTAATTAACCATTGACGCCTAAGGCACCTGCAAAAAAGGGTGCTGAATACCTGAGCCCTTTTTAAGAAAAGCTGCCCTCAGCCTATAAAAACCTAAATATCTCATCTTCTGAACCACATAAAAATATGCACTAAGTTGCATTTAAACGCTAAGACCCTAGTCTTTCATTAGAATGTTGTGTTCATTCATCTAAAAAAAACCCAGAGATTTTTAAATAAGTTGTCTCAAATCTCGTGAGCCTGAATGTTGCATAATGCAGCTACAGGCGCCAGGGCCAATGTTGTGCAAGGCAACATTAAGCATCAATGGGTTAACCAGTTCTCTCCCCCATCCTCCTCCATGACTGACATACTCTGAGCATGGTACCGTCCCGCCGCACTGCTCCCTTTCGAGTGCCATCAGGGGCTGCCCCCTTGCATGGGTGAGGCATACATGCAATTTCATTGTGTGCAGTGTGCACTTGTGTGCTGTGGAGTGCTGTGTCATAATGACAATGGGAGCTGGAGTTTCCCGGTTGGGCTTTCAGTTTCACTTTCACTTCACTCATATTCTATATTTATCTTATCTTCTGTTTACATGTTCAATGTTAAATGTTGAATGTTAAATGTTAAATGTTCATTTGTTCTGTATTTATTATTGACCACTTATTGTTACCAGTCCATTACTGTTACCTGTCCTGTCTTGCACTTTATGTCAGTCTGTAAAATGTCAGTCTTGTATATGTCTTGTTCTGACATGGTATAGAGAGAAAACGTAATTTCATTTTCCTTGTATGTCTTGTGCATATGAAGAAAGTGACAATAAAAGATGACTTGACTCGATTTTCCATAACACAGTGAACAAAGCCACAGAATTGGGTTAAACAGCGCAGCATGGTCTTCAAGCACATACTGTACTACATTTTGCATGGCACAAAAGATAATATTTCATATTTTGATCCAGCTATGTTACATATTTTATTTCTGACAGAACAGGGACACATTTTTTATGGCAGGATGTCAGTTGCCACAGCAATTGTAGGGTTTTGTGCTAGATTATAGTAGACTTGTCAGTTTCTTTGTCTACATAATGCAAGCACAGAAACACACAAAGGCACAGACACATATATGCACGCACGCACACACACACACACACACACACTCATGCACGCACGCGTACAAACACACACACGCACATGCACGCACGCACGCACGCACGTGAGCAGTCAGCAGCACTCAGACAGTAAGAGTGTGTAGGAGGAAAGTGCTAAGCTTAAAACCTTCAGCCATTTTCTCTACCAGCACTTCAACTTCAACTACCTTAGCCCCTACCTCTCCAGCCTTAGAGAACACATCTGTCATTTTCACACACACAGAATCACACAGTATCACACACACACACGCACGCATACACGCACGTACGTACGCACGCACGCACACATACACATGCATACACGCATGCCTGCTGACAGACATTTACAGACACGGAAAAAGACACAAATACTGTGCACACAATATTTTTCTCTTTCCCTCTCTCTCTTTTGTATGTGTGTGTGTGACATAAAGTAGTCAAGCGAGGCTTGCAACTGTGTGGATTGTGCAAGGGGAGTGCAAAGAGACTGGCCAAATTCTGTTCAATTTCTGCCATTACACGGAGCTTGTCCATTTGGAGACGGGGATGTAACATCTCTCAATAGAGACTAATGGATTTATTATTCTGATATCCTCATACTTGCCAATCTGCAGAATATTTCCATTAATGTTTGGATCTGTAATCCTTCTCCGTGTGGCGATCCAAATAAAAGTACTAAACCGTGTGTGTGTGTGTGTGTGTGTGTGTGTGTATGCCTGCGTGTGTGTCTTTGTGTCTGCTTGTGTGTGTGGGTCTTTATGTGTGTGTTTTTGACATAAGCATAGGCTGTTTAAATATGATTACCGACACTTAAAAATGTACAAGTAGATACAGTATGTACAATATATACATGTATATATATCACTCAATCTGATGGAAGTTGCTCACTGTCATTTTAGATTCTTTTGTTTCAATTTTTGGAAGTAGTTTTCACTGATTTTTTTCCGAATGTGTTGCACTCTGTGAGGAATTGTACATTGCCTGCAAATTCCCTCCTCTCTGGGAACCTGATCTTTTTTCATATCTTTCACTGGCTAGGCAGTGTTCGCAAAGTCTGAATTTCATCAGCATGTTTCTGAAGTTAGGTTATTTGATTTTAGTCTCTCTCTCTCTCTCTCTCTCTCTCTCTCTCTCTCTCTCTCTCTCTCTCTCTCTCTCTCTCTCTCTCTCTGTCTGTCTGTCTTCCCCTACCTCTGCTACTGCTCTTCTCTCTCTCTCTCTCATCCTCATGCCCCCCCCCCCCTCTCTCCTCTCTCTCTCCCCTCTCTCTCTCTCTGTCTCTCTCGGTCCTCAGCAGGTGAACTGTCCTGTTCTGCAGTTCTCTGCCTGCACTTGGCGACGTTAGGCTCCAGAGCGCCGGGAGACACACACAGGCAGATATGGGCTGCTGCAGTAATGGGGGAACACAGGAGAGAGAGAGAGAGAGAGAGAGAGAGAGAGAGAAGGTTAGACTAGAGAGGGAGAGAGAGAGAAGGGGTAGAGATTAGGATGAGGAGAGAGAGAGACAGAGAAAAAGATAGACACACACACACAGAGTTGAAGAGAGAGAGAGAGAGAGAGAGAGTGTGTGTGTTTGTGTGTGTGTGTGTGTGTGTGTGTGTGTGTGTGTGTGTGTGTGTGTGTTGTGTGTGTGTGTGTGTGTGTGTGTGTGTGTGTGTGTGTGAGAGAGAGAGAGAGAGAGAGAGAGAGAGAGAGAGAGAGAGAGAGAGAGAGAGACTGTGTTGAAGAGGGAGAGGGGGAGGTGAGAAAAGGCTTGTGCTACTGCTGAGATTACTCTTTTAAAAGCAAGAGCTCTGCTGCTAACCCTGCAATCAAGTCATTGACCCCTCTGCTCTCTGGCTCGCCCATCTATCTTGGCCTCTGTAGCCACACTCATACCCAAAACCCTGCCAGTGCAGTGCAGTGCCTAAGCACCATTTAAATATCTGAGTCATGCTGTACTGAACCAACTGTGACTTTCAGTAGTCACAATTTTAAACTTCTTTAAAACGCTTGTAAGGTGTTTTTGCAAGACATTGTAGACAGAAACACAAGAATTAAATGGCCTTGGCTCATTTTCTATGAGGTACACAACAAAATACCAATAGTGACCAGAAATGTAGGTCTATGGAAAATACCCAGTAGGTATTAATCATTTGTATGTATTCAGTATAGTGACAGCTTTGCGGAGAATTATTGCTTCTGGCTGGTCCAATGGAACAATAACAACAGCACCTTAAAGGAACAGTCCACTCTTTTTGATTTTCACATATTTGCAGTATTTCCAAGCATTATCCATGAATGTGCATATAATTTTCTTCTCAGTTTTTTCAGTACTTAGATTTGTTGGATCAGAATTATTAATGGAAACACATAGATGAAAATTATATGCACATTCATGAATAATGCTGGGAAATACTGCATGTGAAAATCAAAAAAGGGTGGACTGTTCCTTTAAAAAGGTTAAACCTCTTTTTTGTTAAATATCTTTACTATTCAAATGTCCACTATCCTCTAACTATGTCCACTTTCTGTCTAACTATTCTATTGGGGTTGGTTTCAATTTTTTTCTTCTTTTTATTATTTTTTGCCTTCTTTGCCTTTTGTTGTGGTTGACAGTGATGACCCGCTCAGGTTTCTCTGAAAGCCTCTCAAGGTTGTAAGGCATTCACACACACATAGACTCACGCACGCACACATGCATGCATGCACACACACATACACAGAGCGAGAGAGAGAGAGAAAGAGAGAAAGAGAGAGAGACAGAGAGACAGAGAGACAGAGATAAAGAAATACCTCAGACAGGGCTGACTTTTTAGTGAGAAGTAAATTTAGCTTGGTGACGCGCCAACATCTCTCCCTTTTTACCTCTGTGTCAGTTCTCTCACTCTTTCTTGCTCTCTTTTCTTCTACCTCTTCCTCTCATCCTCACCATACATTCGCCATCCTGACAAAGTGCTTATATATTTTATTTCAGTTGGAGCAAGTTTATTGTTGCAGCTAACAGAGACTTACACCGTAGCCAAAACACATAAAAAAATTAGGAACAGAAAAGCTAAAAGCCTTATAGCATCTATCTCTGTCTTCCTCTGTGTTGCTAAATCTATATCCCCCCTCCCCATCTCTCTATTTCTTTCTCACTCTGTCTCTGCCCTGTCTCTTCCTCACTCTCTCTCTTTTCATCTTCTTTAGATTCCTGGAGGTGAATTTCCTGTCAAGGGCCATGTAAAATGGCTAAATCATTTGCCTCACTTTTCCTGATCCCTTAAGAGTGTGTGTAATTGTAAGTGTCGGTGGCAGTTTTAAATGCCTCTTGATGCACTAAATCTATTGAATGCAGACAAGCACGTACGCACATACGCATGCTCGCACACTCGCACACGCACAGCATTACAAAGTTGCTGTTACTAGAATGGCAACGATCAATTCGCAGTGCATTACTTAAGGCCCTGTGTTATGTCATAATATTGTAGTACTGTGGTAGTTAACTTCAACTTCAACTTCCAATGAGTATTACAGCGTGCCACTGGAGGTACGGTGTGTATTAAGGGGCTACGGCACATGTTCAACAAAGCAGGTGAGCCACAGGTAAGGTCAAAGGCTCATGTGCTCCTAGCATTGACAGTCAATGGCTCCTAGTCAGCCACATCTCCTCGAGGTAGCCTCCCAATTTATAGCCACCTGTCACCTGTAGGGAGCACAGGCTCACCAAATACATAAAATGCTGGCATTAAGAAATAGCAAAGTGGCCCTGCCGTGGCCTAATGGTAGGGCACTGGGTTACTACACCGGCGACCCGGGTTCGATTCCAGCCCAGCCCATTTGCCGATCCTTCCCCTTCTCTCTCCCCCCACTCCTTTCCTGTCTCTATTCCATTGTCCTGTCAAACATAAAGGCAAAAAACCCCTGAAAAATACACTTGTAAAAATATGCACAGTAAATCAATTGGAGGAATGGCTCCTACACACTTTATGAAATCTCTGAGTCTATGGATTTCTACATAATGCTTAATAAAGTAATACAAATAAAGTGTTACAAAACATATAGTCACAAAATAGCTTCACACAAACAGTGGCCCCGCCTTCTTTCCCTTTGTGATTGACAGGTCTGTCTGTTAACGATGTTTGTTTCTCCTCAATATGCAGATAAGCTTGTTTTGTTTTTGTGCGTGTTTGTGGTTTTTTTTTCCCCCACTGCTGATGGGTCTTTTCTAATTAACCTATGTTTACTGTTTCCTCTCCGTACATTGATCCTACTGGGCTCGGGGCTTTTATGATAGCTTGCGCAGGGTCTTTAAAAGCAACCCTTGTTTGCGCAGCACTACACCTTAACGAGGATGCTGAGGTTAATTGGTTTACTCAAGGGCACACGAATAAAGGTTGGCACTCATCCATACACACATGCAGGCACGCACATATGGACATGCACACATACACACATAAACACACACACATGCACGCACGCACGCACACACGCACGTACGCACACACCCACGCACGCATGCACGCACGCACGCACGCACGCACACACATGCATGCACACACAAACATGCAAATGCAGACACATGGACACACCACAGGCACACACACACTCGCGACACGCGCGCGCACGCACGCACGCATACATACACACACACACACACACAAGGGTACATGAGTAAGCCTTGGCACTCATACACACACACACATACACACTCATACACACACACACACACACACACACACACACACACACACACACACACACACACACACACACACACACACACACACACACACACACACACACACACACACACACACACACACACACACAGTTGCTAGCCAGCTGATAGGCTATCTCTGATATCTCGGTACGGTCGATCGCCGCCATTGGTTGGGAACTTTTTCTCGTTCTCTGTCTGGACACAGTAACTCTTCAGGCGCCTTGAGCTACACCTCACACACTGAACAACAACAGCAAATGAAAAACAAAACGGAATAAAACGCAGGTTTCATCTTCTGTTGCGTTTCTCTGCCCTTTTCTTTTCTTCTCTCCTCTCTTTCCCAAGTGGCGACCGCATCTATTCATGTCACCTCCCCTCTACCTCTAGCTTTCACACTTCTCCTCTTCTCCTCTCCCCTCCCATCTACCACACACGCAAGCTCTTCTCCTCCACTCTTCTCTTCTCTCTTTCACACATCCTCTCCTCTCCTCTTCACGCCTCTCCCCTCTGTCGTTCACAATGAAAAAAAGCAATAAAGTTAAATTTGAGTTCTCTGCTCTCTTTCACGCATCCTCTCCTCTCCCTCCCCTCTGTTTTTCACTCATCCCCTCCTCTCTTCTCTCCTCTTCTCTCTTTCATGCAGCCCATCTCCTCTTCCTTCTTTCAGTTTTTTTCTTTCTCTGTTCTTTCTCTTTCTCTCTGTCACTATTCTCTCCTCTTCCTATTTCTCTCTCTTCCACTCATCCAGTCTCTTTATATTTCTCTCTCTTCCACTCACCTTTCTCCTCTTTTTTTCACTCGTCCCCTATCCTCTTCTCCTTGTTCTATTTCTTTTCCACTGGTCCCCTCTTCTACCCTCCTCCTTCTCTCTCTGTTGTCCACTCATCCCTCTACTTCACCATTTCTCAATTTTCCACTCATCCCCTCTCCTCCTCTATCAACTTTCCACTCGTCCCCTTATCTTCCTCTATCTGTTTTTCACTTGTCCCATCTCTTCCTTTCTCTCTCTGTTGTCCCCTCACTCCCATCTCCTCCTTTCCCTCTCTGTTTTCCCCTCGTTCCCTCTCCTCCTCTTTCTCTCTCTGTTTTCCTCTCATCCCCTCTCTTCTGTCTCTTGTTTCCCACTAGTCCCCTCTCCTCCTCTCTTTTTCCCCCTCGTCCCCTCTCCTCCTCTATCAACTTTCCACTCGTCCCCTTATCTTCCTCTATCTGTTTTTCACTTGTCCCATCTCCTCCTTTCTCTCTCTGTTGTCTCCTCGCTCCCATCTCCTCCTTTCCCTCTCTGTTTTCCCTCGTCCCCTCTCCTCCTCTCTGTTTTCCTCTTGTCCCCTCTCCTCCTCTCTGTTTTCCTCTCGTCCCCTCTCCTCCTCTATCTCTCTGTTCTCCTCTCGTCCGCTCTCGTCCCTTCTCTCTCTTGCTTCCCTCTCGTCCCCTCTCCTCCTTTCTCTCTCTGTTTTCCTCTCATCCCCTCTCCTCCTCTTTCTCTCTCTGTTTTCCCCTCGTCCCCTCTCCTCCTCTCTGTTTTCCCCTCGTCCCCTCTCCTCCTCTCTGTTTTCCCTCGTCCCCTCTCCTTCTCTCTGTTTTCCCCTCGTCCCCTCTCCTCCTCTCTGTTTCCCTCTCGTCCCCTCTTCTCTTCCCTCTGTTTCCCTCTCGTCCCCTCTCCTCTGCTTCATCCCTCTGCTTTCCT
>NC_085861.1:16498416-16500916 GCF_034702125.1 Engraulis encrasicolus
ACCAGAAATAGTGCAAAGATGTGCTCTTCTCACAGTCTCCCTACCCCAACTGCACAAGATCCTCAACATCAACTAAGTCACGTCTAACTTAGTTGCATATAAGGAATCCTCGTTTGGAAAAGTGTGTTTTTTACGCGCGATTTACAACGGCTAACGAATCACAATCATGAAGCAGACTGCACAGTGTTAATCGGGAATTGCAATCTGGTTCACGATTGTGATTCGCTAGCCATTGAAAATCGCGTGTAAAAATACACCATTCCAAAAGAGGATTCTATATACAACTAAGTTGGACGCGACACGACTTTGTTGATGTTGAGGATCTGTTACAGTTGGGGTAGGGAGACAATAAAAGTGGCCTCATTTTCTTCATGTACACATCCCATGCACTTCATTATACCAGAGATTCTTTTAGTAGAGATATGCCAATGTAATAGGTTGCTATGGGCACCTAACATGTCCAGGTTCCGGTCTGCCTAAAGGGGCGTGTCATAATGCTCCTAGCATTGAATAGAACATTCCTTAGGTCTGCCTAGGTCTGTCCTTAGGTCTGCCTAGGTCTGCCTAAAGGGGGATCCCCCCCCCTCCCCCATGCAATAATAGAACCCGGAAACAATGGGCCAATGGAACCTCTCTCTCTCTACTCTCTCTGATTATACCGTATGATGCTTATTTACTGTGGTCTCCAATTATTTTCCCCCAATAGCCAAATTATGTTGTGCAAATGAGGCTGAGGGCCAAACAAATCTACAGATAGCACACATACCTGTATATGCTTTCATTTATTCCAAACTCATGGTGGGCCAAATGTTTGCCATGCCCGGGCTGGATCTGGCCTGCCTGCCGTTATTGAGAGACCACTGCTGTTGCCTATACGGAGAATAATATAAAAGTGGTTCTTCTTTTCCCATATTTGTACCGCCTTTTAGGTTTTTAATATATCTTTTTCGATGGCTTACAGAAGCTATACTTCTAGAAATTTGATGGCTTATACATTGGCAGCTGTCTTACTCCAAATACAATGGGATTTTCACATGCTCTTATTTAAAGTTTGTCCAAGAAGTAAGAGTTTTTGTCAAGCATCAAGGAAGCATCATGCAAAATTTCACGCTTTTGACAGCTCCGTAACAATAATGCCAAAATCCTCCAAACGATGCCAAGCATCTCCAACCACTGTGTGTGTGTGTGTGTGTGTGTGTGTGTGTGTGTGTGTGTGTGTGTGTGTGTGTGTGTGTGTGTGCGTGCGTGCGTGCGTGCGTGCATGTACATTTAATTGCTGTCTCTGTCAAGCTGCATGTCGCACACACGGCTATGTGTGTATGTGTGTGTGTGTGTGTGTGTGCATGCATGCGTGAGTGTGTGTATGTTTGTGTGTGTGTGCGTGTGTGTGTGTGTAAGTGTGTACGTGTGTAAGAGAGAGACAGAGACACACAGAGGGAGAGAGGGAGAGAGAGAGAGAGAGGGAGAGAGAGAGAGAGAGAGAGAGAGAGAGAGAGAGAGAGAGAGAGAGAGAGAGTAGAGAGAGAGAGAGATACATTGAGAGATAGAGAGATATGCATTGAGAAAGACTGGAAAAGAGACAAACATCAAATCATAGGAGGTTACAGAGAGCCGGTAAGAATTCAACAAAGAGAGAACAGAAACATGAAGCTGTAGTGGAAGCTCAGCAAGAAAGAACTGAGGAACACAACATACAATTCCCACAAACATACAATTTCAGGGCAATCATGGGTAAGGTGTTAGTGCGTCAGACTTGTGGCCAAAAGGTTGGCGGTTCGACTCCCGACCCGACAGGTTGGGGGGGGGGGGGCTAATTAACCAGTGCTCTACCCCATTCTCCTCCATGACAGAGGTACCCTGAGCATGGTACCGTCCCGTCGCACTGCTCCCTTTCGGGTGCCATTGCAGGCTGCACCCTTGCATGGGTGAGCCATACATGCAATTTCATTGTGTGCGTTGTGCAGTGTTCAGTGGTGTGGAGTGCTGTGTCACAATGACGATGGGAGTTGGAGTTTCCCAATGGGGCTTTCACTTCACTGTCGCAATACAATGTGTCTTAGTGAGGGAAAAGTGAGACAGACAGACAGATAAAAAAATAGACCTACAGTATATACTGTAGCAAGAGAAAAACATAGACACTCCATGCCCCAGTAGAAGAGCAGTGAGCAGAATCAGAGCAAACAATGACATCACACACACACACACAGAGACAACAACTAACACCTTTTGAATAAACTATTCAACAATGAACTCAAACTATGATCACAATGCACCAAAACAACACTAACACACACACACACACACACGCACACACGCACGCACAGACACACACATAGGAAGCATAAATGACAGTGCATCAAACCACCGGCTGAATGAACTTGGCTACTAATGAGAGCTATGAAGATGGTGGTGGTTATAAAAGCCGGTGTTGTGACACTCGCCCCGCGCTCTCAATACTGCACTCTATAAACCCTCTCTGGAAGGAGCCGCTACAGACACT
>NC_085861.1:16505916-16508416 GCF_034702125.1 Engraulis encrasicolus
TCCCCCCCAGCAGGACACCCGTGGGCTATTAAACGGCCGATGGCATCTTTCCCCTTGTCGTCAGGAGACATGTTTAGTGTCTAGTGTTCAGTGTTTGTGCTAGGCTGCATTTCTTCACCAAAAGGAATGGTGCCTACAGGGAAGCCGACAGTGGGGGACAAAGGGGTCACGTGTAGGAGAGGATTCCAGGATTCCAGGGGTTCCAGGGGTTCCAGAATTGGATCCTTGGTACATGGAAACGATTGGGTTTGGGGCCCTTTTCAGATGTCTTTGTCCAGGGCCCAGCCAAAGCTGTAAGCGGCCCTGGGTGCGTACAGGCAGCAGGCTGAACAAAGCCATTTTGACAGAGGAGAAGAGGGCATACTTTCCCAGATGCAGAAAGCAGAATGCAGAAAGCGGACATCTTCTGCTTAGCCCAGGGAATACGCTCATCCCACAGTTTTTATGGTAAAAAAACAACAACAAAACAAGCAAGCAAGCAAACAAAAAATAGAGAAAGCAAGAACAACAACAAAAAAACACACGCATGCACGCACGCACGCACGCACGCACGCACGCACGCACGCACGCATGTGCACACACACACACACACACACACACACACACACACACACACACACACACACACACACACACACACACACACACACACACACACACACACACACATACACACACACACCCACACTCACACTCACACTCTCACACACACACACACACACACACACACACACACACACACACACACACACACACACACACACACACACACACACACACACACACACACACACACACACACACACACACACACACACACACACACACACACACACATAAACGCACACACTCTGCGTACTGGGTCAAGAGAAGGGTTGTTTTCTATAATGTGGCTATTTGCACTGCAGTTATGCTGAAGGAAGGTGTTTATTGGGTCACTTAGTGCAGTCGGGTGGCTAGACAGCAGTCAGCAATAGCTGTGGAAAAGAGCAGTACCAGCATGTTATGAGTTCAAATCCCAGGGCAAGACTCAATTCTTAAAGCCCACGCTTTGCTTTTCACCAAAGGAAACTGCCATGGCAGGGGTCTGTGCCTGAAGCGACGTATAAGTACAGCGTGACCTGCTCTGTAGGTCAGTGTGACTTGCTCTGGGAACAGTTGCCTGTCAAATGCAAATTTAATGTGAATTGATTACTTTCCTCTATTGCGAATCAATTTGGATGACAGTCTAAACTGGACAGCCTGTCTGTTTCAGGGGACTATTTTGGATGGTTCAGTACAAGAGGATTTTATTTTAAACTACAGCGTTTGACCAGGCCAGCACACTGGGTGGTAGACCATTACAAAGAAGGTCAAAGTGGGGACTGTGTGTGAAGCATGAACATCGGTAGACACACTCAAAATCACATGCACACACACAACACACACACACACAAACATACGCACGCAGGCACGCACACAGGCACGCACGCATGCAGGCACACACGCACACATGCATACACACACACACAACACACACACACACAGAGGAGGGGACAGTGAGCTAGTAGAAGTAGATAATAGCCAGTAATGCCCTGGTGAGAAGGAGAGCCCATTGGACGCTGTGTGTGTGTATCAATGTGTTTGTGCGTGCGTGCGTGCGTGCGTGCGTGCGTGCGTGCGTGCATGCATGCGAGTATGTGTGTGTGTTCATGAGTGCGAGCATGCGTGCGTGTGCATGCCTGAGTGTGTGTGTGCATGCCTGAGTGTGTGTGTACGTGTGTGTGTGACTAAGTGTGCCTATATACATGCGTATGTGCGTGTGTGCGTGCATGTGCGAGTGTATGTATAGCAAATAAGTGCAAATGTCTACCCTGTGTGTCATGGAGGCCTTGTAGTCTATAGTGATGTGCAGAGTAGGGTTTAATCCCGGGACCCGGGATTCCCGGGAAATCTGATCAAAACAATTTCCCGTTTCCCGGGAAAGCCATGACGGGAAACCGGGAAAAAAAAATAAGTGCGTGTCTATTTGTTGTCCTAGCAACAGTAAGCAACAGTGCAATCTAGCAGCGGTAACACCAGTGACGGTTTAGAATAGAGAATCTTTGGTAACACTTCAGGCTCAGCAGCAGTAGTAGGCTACAGGACCTTTTCAGCAATGTCTGGTTCTGCTGCCAGTTTTGCCTGGAGGCATTTTCTGAAATTGGACAATGACAGTGCGAAATGCACTTTGTGTGAGTGAATTATAATAGTAAGGTCGCCAAATTCCGCCCACTTCACTGATCACTTCACTGAAAACGTGATAATATCACTCTTTCAAATAGGCCTACTATTTAATTATGCTCTCGTATATTTTTGGATAGCGGCAACTGTGTAGATGAGGTAATGAGCAATATTAGCTAACATTGGTTGTCCTTTCTATCGTAATTTGGCGATAACGTCCAGCATGTCCAAAATCTAGCTTCTCTGGCGAAGGGACTCACTAGTTTAGGCGCAAGAACAGCCCTCTCGGGCGACACGG
>NC_085861.1:16513416-16515916 GCF_034702125.1 Engraulis encrasicolus
CATCCTCGGTCGTGCCTGGCCAGACCATTCTTTTTGAATTACTTCGTAATTCGTAAATGGTCTGATTTCACTTCTGTGGGGAGGGTTTAGTTGTCCTCCAGGTGGCCGGCCAATAAGCGAACGCACTTGGGCGCATAACAACATGTCATGAACATCAACGGTCAGCGATTGGTCGACTCATTTCAAACCAGAGCTGAGCTCACTCCTCCCCCAAGTGCTCCAGGACATCGAGGATCCAGACCCAACATGAATTACGTAAGGGTTAACGTTCGGCGAGAAGGTCGCTACCGTGGAATAGCAGCACGACAGAGAGAATCTTTAGACCCCGACGCGGAGCGGAGGGGTCTTGTTCTCTCTGAAGTGCTGCTATTCCACAAAGCGACCGACTCGCCGAAAGTTAACCCGCTTATTATATGGATATACTTAAATGATTCACACATGGCGGGGACATTTCTTTAGGCCTATTTAATGTTAAGATTGTTGCTGCGCAAAACAAAACAGTGCCGTTGTGGAACACCGCTAGGCAACAGGTAGCCAGGACAACAGGTGTTGTCTATCACAGCAGCTGATTAGAGTCTTGTTGAAAAGTCGCTTTACCAGTGAAAAGTCTTGTTGCCATTGACAGCGGTCTGTTATAGACCAACCCGTCCGTTATCGAAAAATAACAGACGTGCGAACGTTGGGGAGCCCCGTTGAAATGAATGGAGCATTCGACCGATGACGTCACAACCATATAATAAGAAGTGATTAATGTGGCCTGGTAAAACCAGGCTATTCTAGGGCCGTGCTCCGGCCGAGCGTAGATAGAGGGGACGGAATTTTGTGCCCAAATGATGTCATCCTTGGTCGTGCCTCGGTAGATTCTGGGGAAAAAAAACATGGTGGCAACCCACTCTACTACCTTCAAATGATGTTTAGTCTGACGCTTGATTACTTTGTTTGTACATTGTTACTATTTATAGCCCATTTAAGATTTCGTTAGCTGTTGGTCTTTCATTAGTAAACTAGCTAACGTCTGGCTGCCGTGATTTCTTTATAATTGATCGGAACTAAGTGGAGACTGACTCGTAACTGCCCAACCTACAAGAATACAGAGGAATATAACTCCCAGGTTATATGTCTTTTGATGTAAAAACCATATAGATCTCTCTGAAACCACTGCAATATCTTACGGCTTCAGTCGATATACAAAGAAAATGATGAAGATTAGCCACCTTGCCTTTTAGGGCCCCATTTTGCTTGCGAGCGCCAGCTAGGTGAACTACAGCCAAATTCTGCATATTAGGGTGAACAGCAAGTGCAGTACCTGTTAGTAGATGGGCTGTGGTGTATGTGTATGTGTGTGCATGTGCGTGTGTGCGTGCATGTCCGTGTGTGCCTGTGTCCGTGGATATGTGTATGTATGTGTATGTGTGTGCGCGTGTCTGCACATATGACTTAGTCTTCAATGTCTTGTAACGATCCGGGCTGATAGGCAGCATCAATGCTGCTGTGGCATTTGTAAATCCAATAGCCACAAAGCACCATGGGAAATAATGACAGCACACATGTCAACGGTGAAGCACATCCATGCAAAAGCAACAGCAGTGTTGCCAGACTGGGTGGTTTCCTGACCAATTGGGCTCCTTGGGCGTCTGTGGGTAAAAACGGCATTTGGGCGGGTTTTTCTGCCTATTTATGGCCATAGAAATGAATAGAATTTAATTCAAACTGTGCAGGATTTTGTGCTTCCAGGTGGGTTTAGAGCATTTTTTTGGACTGGAAATGATCAATCTCATCTGGCAACCCTGAGCAACAGATGGAGGAGCAAAAAAGGGAAAACAAAATGGAGGAAAAAAGGCACAGGAATGAGGAAAAAAAGAAGAAACAAGAATAATAGGAAAGAGAAACGTGCACAGCGTACTGAGGAATTGGTTCTGCTCCGTGGCCCAGCGTGTAATGGGTTAATGACGTTCTGCTCTGGCCCGCTGGGCTCTCTGCTCGTCACCGGGACCACGGGAGGTCACAGCACCATTGATTTATTGGCTCCTCCTATCCTTCTCTCCTTTCTCCCTTCCTTTATCTCTTTCTCTCCTTCCTTTCCATCCTTTCTTTCTCTATTACTCTTTTCATTTCCTTCCTGTTCTTCATCTCCTTCTCCTGATCTTCCCCTTCCTCTCCTCATCTCCAATCCTCCCTCCCTTCCTCTCCCTCTCCTCACCTTCCCCTTCCTCTCCTCATCTTCCCCTTCCTCTCCTCCTCTCCAATCCTCCCCTCCCTTCCCCTTCTTCTCCTCATCTCCAATCATCCCTCCCTTCCCCTTCCTCTCCTCATCTCCAATCCTCCCTCCCTTCCTCTCCCTCTCCTCACCTTCCCCTTCCTCTCCTCATCTTCCCCTTCCTCTCCTCCTCTCCAATCCTCCCCTCCCTTCCCCTTCTTCTCCTCATCTCCAATCATCCCTCCCTTCCTCTTCTTCTCCTCACCTTCATCTTCCTCTCTTCCTCTTCCCTTCTTTCTTCCC
>NC_085861.1:16518416-16523416 GCF_034702125.1 Engraulis encrasicolus
AGCCCCCCCTGCAAGCTACCAAGAATGGGCCCCCAAACAGAAAGAGAGACCGTAATATCATGTGGAGGGGCCCGTTTCTTCAAGTCAAGGGCCCATGTGGGCCCCCCGCCTCGTATGGGCCCCCCTGCCTCGCGGGAGCTGCAGGGTATACTTTACGCCCCTGATCCTTAGTGTCCTATGTATACATGCATGTATACATTATCACAGGAACGAACATATGCACGCACTCACACACACACACACACACACTGGGGCCATTTTAACCCATTGTGTCCTGGAGCGACAAATACGCTGCATTCAGGTTCTTGAGATTTGAGCTGTTTTATTTAACATGTGGGTATGTTAGAGCTGAATGAACACATTCTAGTGCAAAATGAAGGTTCTAGCTTTTAAATGCAACTCATTTCATGTTTTTATGTGCTTCGGAGGCTGAGATATTTAGGTTTTAGGGAAGGGTTATAGGGAGATGGCACCTTTTCCCAAAAAGGGCATAGGCTTAAATGGGTTAAGGCAGCAAGCAACAATGCTCTCACTCTCTGTCTTTCTCTTTTTAAATATCATCCTCCAGCCTCTCTCTCTCTCTCTCTCTCTCTCTCTCTTCCTCCCTTCTTCCTTCTCTCTACTCTACCCCCTCTCTATCTCCTCTCTTGCTAAACCTCACAGCACAATTTGCTGCTACCATTACCCACAAACTGACACCTCACCTGAATCTCTGGTGAAGCTCTCTCTTCCTCCACTCAAGGAGCTGTGGCTGACTCTAGTATGTATGTTTATGTGTGAGAGAGAGAGTGTGTCTAAAAGAGAGAGAGAGAGAGAGAGAGAGAGAGAGAGAGAGAGAGAGAGAGAGAGAGAGAGAGAGAGAGAGAGGGGAGGGGAGGGGAGAGAGAGAGAGAGAGAGAGAGTGTGTGTGTGTGTGTGTGTGTGTGTGTGTGTGTGTGTGTGTGTGTGTGTGTGTGTGTGTGTGTGTGTGTGTGTGTGTGTGTGTGTGTGTGTGTGTGTGTGTGTGTGTGTGTGTGAGTCGGTGGCAGACTACTCTCTGTCTTGTCAGAGAAGAGTCCAGAGGAGCAAGTAGCGAGTTGAGCCCAATTAAGATGAGGTCAACAGGTACAGGCCCTGCTAACCACCACAGAGTCACCACAGCACACCACTGGCCAGACAAGGGCAAAACACTTGTACAACACACACACACACACACACACACAAACACACACACACACACACACACACACACACACACACACACACACACACACACACACACACACACACACACACACACACACACACACACACACACACACACACACACACACACACACACACATGTGTGCACATGCACACACACACACACACACACACACAGTTCTTATAGTACAGTCAGTTTCTACAAGCAGGGTGGACAAACTGAATTAAGAAGCTGTTTACATGTAGGCTATATGGATATTTTTGGTTGTGGCTTCTTGTATACATGTAAATACAGTTTTAGAAAGTACAAAACTATCCTGTTTCGGGGGATAAAATGCACCTGTAACAATGTTTTTTATTTTTATCCACATGTTGTGTTCACACGTTCAACAGATAAAAAATATGTGCATTTAAAACTATCCGCGCATGTATAACCAGCACCTAAGAAAGGAAAGGTCCTTCTTGTGCCGCAAGCAGGTGATTTCACCGATTAGCTCATCAACCTGTGGTAATTAGAATCAGCTGGTTCATTAGACTGCCTAGCAAATGCATGTACAAGGCAGGGTTTTCACTTGCTGAACCTGGGAAGTCTGCCACTGCCTACAAGATCACAACGCATAATGCTATTCGTAAAAGACAGTGCATAATGAGTGAGACGGAGAAAAAAGGTTACCGAAGGAGAAAGGGAGGGAGGAAACGAAAGGCATTGAAAGCAGGAAGTTGGAGGGTGAGGGTGTTGGATGAGGGCACAGGGAGGGCGGGGTTAAACATAGCAGCGAGGAATGAATGAATAAATAAATAAATAAATAAATAAATAAATAAACAAATAAATAAATAAATAAATAAGAGACATCAAAAACTTGCAATGCGACAGTGGAGGTATTAGTCAGCGCCAGAAGTGACAGCAATAAACATTTTTCACAAGCGAGGAGGTAAATAGACAGACACACACACATACACACACACACACACACACACACACACACACACACACACACACACACACACACACACACACACACACACACACACACAGATAGCACAGCATGGAGCAGCAGGCATATCAAATATTTGTTATGTAACAAGGCGACAGTGCAGACAACATGACCTCCCAACGACCTGGATTAGCCTAGCGTGGATTAGCATAGCTACTGACATGCTTTTGGCCCCTTTTGCCCCCACGCTAAATAAACTTATGCCGGAGTAAATCAAAGACGACTACCCTTAATGCCTTGATGTCCTCCTCGCCCCTTTTAACCTCCCGCTGTACAAACTTATGCCAGAGTAGGCTACATCAAACATGTCTCCCCATGTCTCAATGATTTCCTCAGCCCCTTCCCCTCATGCTTTACGAAGTTATTTCAGGGTACATCAAAGAGGGGGCAACCGTTATTTCGACATACTGCTATTCCGACATTCGACATGCCGTAGGGTTAGGGTTAGAATTAGGGCGTGGGCTACCCATCAAAAATGTCTACTCATATCTGAACATTCCTTCTTTTTTGACGACAACAGGGAATCTCTACCTCACTCCAATTATCTTTGTTTTCCATTGTCTCTTCTATATCTCTCTTTCTCTCTCTCTCTCTCTCTCTCTCTCTTTACCTTCCTTTACGCAGCATTTGGCAGACACTTTTTAAGCAAGTCGACTCATAATCATAGTCAACATCGCTAGCAGATACACAGTGCATGAAATGCACAGAACAACGTGCTGATGCTAAGTTGGGCTAGATATTTTTCATTAGCACAGGGTTAAGTAGAGTAGACACACATACACACAATAGACTCTCTCTCTCTCTCTCTCTCTCTCTCTCTCTCTCTCTCTCTCTCTCTCTCTCTCTCTCTCTCTCTCTCTCTCTCTCTCTCTCTCTCTCTCTCTCCCCTGCCAGCCTACGCTGATTTTCTCTGCTTCCAACACGAGACATGTCAACAAAGAGGAATAAGAAGAATGGGGCGAAAGGAAAGAAGTCAAACGAGAGTAAAGCAGCGAAACCAAAGTAATGGATGATTCAGCTGGGCACCTTGTTTACTGGGCGAGGGCAAATAGAGGGGGCCATTAGCGAACATGTGTAGTTTATAATGACACCATGAGGCAGAACGGAGAGAAGAGGAGAGGAGGAGAGGAAGAGAGGAGGATAGCAATAGAGGAGGAGAGGGAGAGAGAGGGAGAGTAGGAAAAGAGAAAAGAGGAGAAGAAGAGAGGACGATAGGAGGAGAGGAGGGGAGGATAGGAAGAGAGGAGAAGAGGAGAAGAGAAGAGAGGAGAGGAGAGGAGAAAAGGAAAGGATAAGAGTGCGAGAGGAATAGAGAAGGAGAGGAGAGGAGAAGGGGAGGAGAAGAGGAAAGGAGAGGAGGAGAGAAGAAGATATGAGAAGAGGAGGAGAAAAGAGAGGAGAGGAGAGGAAGAAAGGAGGAGAGGAGAGGAGGAGAGGAGGAAAGTGGTGTGTTGTGGTGTAGGCAGTGTAGGCAGTCCTGAAGAGAGTGGCAGAGAGCCCTATTAAATGTGTGTGTGCCTGTGTGGGTGGGAGTGTCTTTGTGTTTGCGTGCGTCTGTGTGCATGCTCTCGATCTTTGTGTGTGTGTGTGTGTGTGTGTGTGTGTGTGTGTGTGTGTGTGTGTGTGTGTGTGTGTGTGTGTGTGTGTGTGTGTGTGTGTGTGTGTGTGTGTGTGTGTGTGTGTGTGTGCGTGCATGCAAGGCTGTGTGTATTGTGAATGTGTGTGTCTGTGGGTGCGCTTGCGTGCATACATGCTTACGAACGTGCATTATTGTGTGTGTGTGTGTGTGTGTGTGTGTGTGTGTGTGTGTGTGTGTGTGTGTGTGTCTGTCTGTGTTTGTGTATGTGTGTGTGTGTAGGTATGTTTGTGTGTTATGTGTGAGGGCCGCGGCATCTTCTACTAATGAGAAAGCGATTCATGAGTGTTGTGCACATGAGGAGGCGAGTGGAGCGTGGGCCCCAGACACAGTGAATAATGAGCAGAACATTCAAGAGAAACAGAGGAGGGCAGAGGTGGAGAGAGAGAGAGAGAGAGAGAGAGAGAGAGAGAGAGAGAGAGAGAATGAGATAATGAGAGAATGAGAGAAAGAGAAACAGGAACAAGAATTGATAACAATGAAAACAGACAAAGACAGAAAAGGGGAGATGGGTGGAACACAACAAGTTCAACAGAATGAGAAAGAAAGACTAAGAAAAGCACAAGGTAGGCCTATGTGAAGGATGGGTAAAGGGAAAGAAATGGAAAGACAAAAAAGAAGAGATAGAGGTAAAGGAAGAGCGAGAGAGATGCTTAGAGAAAGAGGCACAGAGAGAAGGGGAAGACACACAGAGAAACAGAGATTTTTAGCATGTCTTATTGTTAACATATGTTCATTAGGCCCGTAACGGTGCACTGTATTCGTACCGAACCGAACCGAAATGACCTTCGGTACGGTACAGTGCTGTAGCCCTACCGAACGGTACAGTAGGCTAATATGTTATATGTTTATGGGTTTACTGCCTGCTGCCGCTACAGCAGCAGGAGGACCTGTGCGTGATTGGAGGAGTAGCTTAGCGGAAAAGTGTACTGCTAGCAACCAGCAAGAGCTTGAAGTAGGGTTCCCTCACTAAAATCTGCAGTTTGGGAAAACTTGGTGACATATGCAACGCGCAGCGTTCAGGAGAGCAACGAGGTTGGGGTAAATTTCCCACTGTCCAGCGAATACACAGCAATATAAGCAGAGTGCATAGCAATATCTTGTGCGGGGAAATAGAGGATTGTGCTTTGTGAGAACTTTTGAAAGTGCTATACTTACACTGAAATGTCCGACCCAAAGTAGCA
>NC_085861.1:16528222-16538222 GCF_034702125.1 Engraulis encrasicolus
AGAAAGAGAGAGAGAGAGAGAGAGAGAGGCTGCAGGAGGGAAAAAAAATGAGAAGGAGAGGGGGGTGGGCAAATGTGATCACTATTCTCCTCCACACCTTCGTCTTCAGTGCAAACCAAAAGCCACACAACCCAACTAACCTGTTCCGTACCCCCCAAACATCCAACCACACCCCCCACCTCACTCACACACACAGCACAGTCTCACACCCACTCTCCACGCACACGCACACGCACACGCACACGCACACGCACACGCACACACACACACACACACACACACACACACCACCACCACCACCACCACCACCACCCACTACCACATTTCCTTGACAAACGCTTCCTGTCACTTCCCACTTTCTGGGGCCAGAAAACCAGAGCTTGTTACCATGGTAATGGCGATGTGGGTGTATTAGGTGCCGCATTACTGGCCTTCTATGTGTGCTTAAAAGTGAACGCTTGTGCATGCATCCGTACGTCCGTGCATGCGTCCATGCATGTGTACGTGTATGTGTGTGCATGCGTGCCCCTGCGTGCATGTGTGTCTGCTTGTGTGTGTGTGTGTGTGCCTGCTAGCGTGCACATCTGCACGTCTGCATGCATGGCTGCCTACCAGCATGCATTTCAATGTGTGTGCATGCATGCCTGCTTGCGTGGCTGCCTGCCTGTCCGCGTGTATGTGTGTGTGTGTATGTGTGTGTGTGTGTGTGTGTGTGTGTGTGTGTGTGTGTGTGTGTGTGTGTGTGTGTGTGTGTGTGTGTGTGTGTGTGTGTGTGTGTGTGTGTGTGTGTGTGTGTGTTTGTGTGCGCGCGTCCGTTGTCCTGCGTTTCAATGGCTTGGAATCAATTCAAATGCTTAGTGTTGTAGTCAACATCAGTGTTGCATTAGCGCTTACAGTATACAGGTGGGAGGGTATGAAAATGACTAGATGTATATGCATGAGTAAATCATACATATTAACAGATGGTGTGTGTGTGTGTGTGTGTGTGTGTGTGTGTGTGTGTGTGTGTGTGTGTGTGTGTGTGTGTGTGTGTGTGTGTGTGTGTGTGTGTGTGTGTGTGTGTGTGTGTGTGTGTGTGTGTGTGCGTGCGTGCGTACATACAGTTGAGGACGATATTATTAGCCCCCCTCCTGAAATTAGACATATCTCTTCATTTATCATTGAGAATGATTATTATTAATAAATGTATGTTATTCTGGAAACAAATACACCATGGAGATAGTATCCAATAAGTTAAATTTGTAATTTTCCATTTTCACAATGAGTTTAAACAAAAAAGTTTAAAAATGGCAAGGACAAAATTATTAGCCCCCTTATCATTAATAGTCAATACAGTGCCATTTATGAACAAAAATTGACACCAGGCACTTTGATTAGTTGTTAACTATGTTGGCATATGTCCTACCAGGGATTTTGGCCCATTTTTTTCATTGCAAATAGTTAAGCTGGTCCAAATTGCATGGATGTTGAGGATGGACATTCATTTTCAGCACTCTTCAAATACTATCTAAAGGATTGAGGTCTGAACCACTCCATGGCCATGGTTTTAGTATCCTTGAAGAACATTTGAACTATTTTGGATGCAAGTTTTGGGTTATTATCTTATTGAAAGATCCAGTGAAGATCTTAACTCCCTCTATGAGCATATTTTTGCAAGGTCACTTTCCACATTCTATCATAATTTTCAGTTTTTATGGTGCCATACACCCAAACAAGGTTTCCTGTGGCTGAGGCTGCCACAGAATGATGCATCCACCACCATGTTTAATTGTGGAAACCATCTTATAGCGATTCAAGGCCTATCCCTTTCTTCACCTGACAGAAGCAGAATTCATGCATCAAAGCAGGTGCGATTGAATCTCATCAGATGAAAGCAGAGACTTTCAAAAACTCATTTTTGACTTTCAAATGTTCACAGGCAAAGCTCAATAACACTCTGATATGCACTGCCTTTAGTCAAGGGGTTCTTCTGTGATGATGGCCCCAAAGCCCAATATGATGACAAGCCCTAACAACTGTCTCTCTTCGGGGGGAAAAAACCTCCAGGTGAGGCCAGGTCAATAACAATCATCTAGGCAGGTGTCCAATGCTTCTTTGGTCTAATGAGGCTAAGCAGTTTCCACAGTTACACCTAGTGGAAGGGCATCAACTTTAGTCTGTTATTCAGCCTCAGACACAGGGAGTCTGGGTCTGAATCTGGATTGCTGGGTCTTCCAACAACATTGTAACCCAAAGCATACATTTAGATTAGTTCAGAGGTTCTTCAAGGACACTAAAACCATGCTATTGGAATCACCCGCTCATAGTCCAGTCCTCAATCCCACTGAGAGTCTGTGGTTAATGTCTATGCTCAGCATCCATGCGATTTGGACCAGCTAGAACACTTTGCAGTGAAGAAATGGGCCAAAATCCCTAGTGGGGCACGAGCCAACCTAGGTAGCAACTTATCAGAGCCTGTTGTCAGTTTTGGTTCATAAATGGCGCCATATTGACTATTAATGATCAGGGGGCTAATAATTTTGTCCTTGTCATTTTTGCCATTTTTTGTTTAAACTCATCGTAACAATAGAAAAATCCAAATTCAACTCATTGAACATTATCTCCATCAGTGTATTTGTTTCCGGAATAACAGAAACGGTGAACAATGGTAATTCTTACTGAGAAATCAAGAGAAATGTCTAATTTCAGGAGGGGGGCTAATAATATCGTCCTCAACTGTATGTGTCTGTGTGTGTAAGAGTGCCCGTGAATGTGTGTATACTGTCACATATGATGAGTCTTTTTGTGTGTGCTTGTGTGTTTGTGTGAGCTCTTTCTGAACATATTAGTGCATTGATTTAAAAAAAAAAAAACACACATACACACACAACCAGAAACATGAGGAGATAATGATCAGAAGAGCTAGGAGGCATACACAGCACCGGGAGAGTTAGAGAAGGCAAGAAGGCATGTGATGAAATCCAGGTGGTAAATGAAAGCATCGATCAGGCAGCGTGCACACTACCTGAAAATGGCATTAGCTGCAAATTGCATGAGCTGCATTTTAGTAGCAAGTAGCTTTTACCTTACATTGCATTACACTTGTGCCTCCTTTTCCACTGCCGCTTTTCTGGTAGGCCTACAGCTCAACACAGCGTGACTCGGCTGCTACTTTTTGCTTCATGATTGAGCTGTGTCGTGCCTATTCGAAAAGCAAAAAGTGGCGGCCAAGTCGAGCTGTAGGCCTACCAAAGAAACGGCTGTGGAAAAGAGGCATTATTTAGCTTCTAAAAAAAAAAGGTAAAAAAAAGGCAGGACGCCAAGGCACTCTTCTTAGATAAAACCGCTTTATTATAAAGGCTAGTTCATGTTTGAACTTATAGAATTAAAAATACTGCCACTGCCAACATGTTTCGGCCCGCTACAGGGCCTTCATCAGGGCACAAGGTGAATCAAGCACTGCTTATTTTACCTCAGGTAAAAAAAAAATAATAAAAAAAATACGATTGTTTTTTTTCTTACCTGATATGTGGACCAATCAGAGATCAGGTCAGAGGTCAACAGGAACAGGAAGTGGGGGAGGACGGGTCAGAAGGAGACATGAAAAAGAAACAGGAGATAGGATATCTGTTAGTGAAAGTGATGCCCAACTAGGAAACTCCAACTCCCATTGTCATTGTCATTGTGACATAACACTCCATAGTACTTGTACACAAGTGAACACTGCACACAACAAAATTGCATTTATGCCTCATTCGTGCAAAGGGGCAGCCCCCAACATTTTTTTTCAGTGTTAAGAACATACCATTTTCACTTCACCTGTAGGTACAGTAATTTTGTCAAAAAAACAACTGTCCTCTTGCTTCTAAAGACGATTTCTGTCACCCTCAAAGGAAGACTCTTGTGTTTTTATCCCGCCAAATTAAAGTGAAGGTGACATGCTTAAAGCGAATGAAAAATGAACAAAACACGGTAGAGTGGCTCCCATTCCGTTCCCATCGTTCACTTCTAAGAGCCGTTCAAAATAATCGCTTCGTTCACGAACGTCACAACACTATATATATGTATATTAGCTGCATTAGCATACGGTAGGCCTTGTGGTCAGGCCCCCCCTGGGTAGGCTTCTGCCTCTGGTCTGATGTGTTCATCCATGCAAAACCTCCTCCTTAGGCCATTCAAGATTCTGTGATGAAGCCCAAAGCAACAACACACCGCTGTGGTTAGAGACAACTGAGTTGGCATCCCTGTGGTTATTATGTGTGTGCGTGCGTGCGTGCGTCTGTGTGTGTGTGTGTGTGTGTGTGTGTGTGTGTGTGTGTGTGTGTGTGTGTGTGTGTGTGTGTGTGTGTGTGTGTGTGTGTGTGTGTGTGTGTGTTTGTGTGGTGTGTGTGCGTGTGTGCGTGCATGCGTGCATGTCTGTTTGTGTATTGGTGCATGACTCTGTGAACACACTTGGGCATTAGATGAAAACATCCCCATCACTGTAGCTTAAAGCTTGTCAGACTGCCATCCTGTAAGTGCCCATGTGGGATTGTCTAGTGGTCTACCCTGGAGGCCAAGCTGGGTAGGCTGGTGGATAGCATGCCTGTTTGGTGAGCTACACCTTTGCCCTCAGGTCTCGCTGTGTGTGTGTGTGTGTGTGTGTGTGTGTGTGTGTGTGTGTGTGTGTGTGCGTGCGTGCGTGCGTGCGTGCGTGCGTGCGTGCGTGCGTGCGTGTGTGTGTGTCCGGTTGTGATTGTCTAGTGGTCTGCCCCAGAGACCAAGCCGGGCAGGCTGGTGGATGGGCTGCCTGTTGGTGAGCAGGCTGGTGGATGGGCTGCCTGTTGGTGCTACACCTTTGCCCTCAGGCCTTACTTGACATGCCAGAGGATTCCTACTATCGCACAGAGAGGTGTCAGACTCAGGGAATAAAAAACCCCTGAAAATTTGCCAGAGGGATTTTACCAGACAAACTCTCAAGATCTGAGCAAGACACACACTCACACACACACCTTTTCCCTGTTTATTTGGCCTTATCCTGCATCTCATTTAACTTACTTATTTTTTATGTAAACTGACCTTCGTCCTGTCAAAACATCTCAATGAAATGAATAATGTTTATCACAAAAAATAGATCTAGATTAGCAATTTGGTGGATCTAGCTGTGCTACAAGAAAAGAAATAGAAATTATGAAATGAATGAAATCAGTTTTTTTCACCATGACATCAGACCCATTCCATTTTCGGAACAGTGCATACAGTACCTCCACCAAGGCCATGGGGTTACTCCCTAAGTCTTTTTTTCTGCCTTGGCGGAGGTAACAACTACTGATTTCCATAGAAAACAGTAGGGTGTAGCCCCTGCCGTGGCCAAATGGTAGGGCACTCGTCTGCCATGCGGCTGACCCGGGTTCGATTCCTGGCCCGGGTCCTTTGCCGGCCCTTCCCCGTCTCTCTCTCCCCACTCGCTTCCTGTCACCACCTTCACTGTCCTATCATAAGAAAAGATTTAACAATATATTATATAAAAGGGGAATGAATGAAATGAAAAGTACCATTTTCAGAGTCAGGAAAAACAACTACCATTTGTCATACTAAACAGTGGGGGGTAAGTTGACATATATCTATAGTATGGCACCAGAATGCAACTAGATGCTTCATTTCCTGATTCGTAGGTGTCTGACGTCCCATGAAAACTGTTAATTGGAGGACGAAAACAAAGTTAGCAGTCAGTTAGCTCTCCGAACCTGCAACTGACAGCTGTTTTGACGTGGCCTCAGGCTGCAGCTCTGCTGCTAGGCAACGGTGTTACGGTTGACTTAATCTTAAACTTGGAGGAGGACATCCCATCACATCCCATTCCAGATTTAGGTGCCGTTTCCACGTAGCTGGATATTTTTTTAGCAGGGTATTTTTTTGTCCTGCTAGGTCGAAACGCAACATGTGGATAAAAAAAATCCTCCATTGTAACAAATGCGTTTCAGACCCATCAACAGGATATTTTTTTCTCCTGCTATTTTTTTCTCCTGCACCTGGATTTTTAAATATCTGCTACGTGGAAACGGAAGGCCAAAACCAATGCAAAACCAATACAAGCAGGAGAAAAAAATATCCACATATAAAAATATCCAGCTACGTGGAAACAGCACCTTAGAGACTCCAGTCTCCTACCATATATCCATGTTCCAAATCTCTCACTGGACCAGCTGATCCCAATTAACGCACCTCTCCAGCCAGGTAGAGGGACGTAACACGTCAGAGCAACACAAACACATCTCTGGCAGGGATTTTAATTTCCTCATGCATAGTGGGTATTTCTCAAGGTGAAGCATTCTAGCCTTGCTAGGAAGAGTAACGCCAATTTTTCGCAGATTTCATCAAAGAGTATCCAATCTCTAGTCCTAAGTGTGATTAATAATCAGATACTCCTAGGTCAGTGATTCTCAAAGTGTGGTCCGGGGACCACTAATGGTCCGCGACAGAGCTCAGGTGGTCCGCGAATAGATTTTTATTTTTCCAAGACAAGCTAGCAGTAGGCTATAATTGTAACATTATTACAAAGCTAAATGTAGCTGAAGTCTTATTTTCACCACAACAAGACAGGCTTGTAATGTGAATAAAATCTGCCTTGAAAATAGGAGAGTCAAATTAGCTGTCAACTGTCAATTCAGTTGACAGGTGGTCCCTGAAGATTTTTGGGGGGCCAAAGTGGTCTTCAGTCTGAGAAACTTTGAGAAACACTGTCCTAGGTGAATGTGAAAAATGGCCGTTTCTCGTCCAAGCAATGCTACAACACTTCATTTTGAGAAGCACCCAGTGTGTCTTCTTGTGCTTAAACGCATACTTGAGTTGAAATAAGGCCTGTCACAACCAGGCAAGCAAACTGGGGCCCTAGAATGGCTTGAAAGAGCCCTGTTTGAAATATGCATGCACCATGTGGTGTCTGGCATGTTGAGATTATTTCAATGCAATGCTGTCTAAGCGTGTCCCCAAAGAAACACCCACACTGACAACAAGCTGTTCCCAAACTACTATAGTGGGTCAGGCCCACTGCATGGCAATGTCTGCGCCACGAACATGTAAAAAGAGAATACATTCACACAAGATTTCTTCCTTTTCCTTTCTTCCTCAGCTTAAATTGAACAAAGAGAGACATTTTCTTCTTCATTCAGATGCACTTTAGTAACAGAGAGCTTTGTAGTGAGGCAGCGTTACTTTGTGAGGAAAAAAAAAAAACTTAAATTCACGCTCCCGAGGAGGAAGAAAGTTCTCCTGAGAAGAGAATAGCACAGGCAGAGGAATCTATTTCACTCCAAACCAGGCTTTCAAAGAGGATAAATCGCTCTAAGAAGGATCAAACCCCACTAGTGCTCCATCTACAAGAAGGCAAAGCTGATCCTCCTGCATAGTAGAGCAGATCTCACATGTGTAAGGATGGAACAGATTAAAGCATGTACAGTAGCCTACCTGTCTCTGGATTGGGACCACACACACACACACACACACACACACACACACACACACACACACACGCACACACACACACACACACACACACACACACACACACACACACACACACACACACACACACACACACACACACACACACACACACACACACACACACACAAACGCACACACACACACACGGGCGCGAGTGCGCACGTGACCGTACAATGGTAACGGGAGTAGTTTTGCATGAGTTGAACGTTGTGACAGTGCTGTGCAGTGTGATCTTAAATTGTAACCCTACATACTAATACTAAACCACATAGTGAAATCATAGTACTTCAGCCTGAGTTGGGGAATGCAGGTGTGCATTTAGAAGTCCAATCAGAGCATGAGAGGTTGTGTAGATGCACCTTTGAGCTCATTTCCATTGGAAATAGTTATTATCACTGCAGCACTGCAATTGCAGTATTCAGAGTGAGCCATTGAGTGCTGTGATTTTTTTTTTCATTCGTTCATTTTATGGAGGTTGCCATGGTTGAGCGATGAGCATGTCCCTTGTCTTTGTGTCTGGGTGAGTGGTAATGACTTGAAAATGGCAATTTGCATGACTATTAAGCTAATTATGTAAAGTTTAGCAGCCCTTTCAGCACGACCTTGAGCTAACTAGGCTACATTGTTCTCTTCCTGTATCCGGGTGGGGAAGACCAGAGTGCTAGCGTTACTGAGAGAGAACCATCCCCTGAGAGGACACAGGAATACTTCTAGAACCCTTTTGATTATATATTCCATGACTGATAATGTATTCCGTTCCAATTAGAGCGTAAATCCACCCGTGACACACGAGCGTCGTGTATGCTAATCCTGCAGGGCTCACTACCTATAATACACCATGCGCTAATCCACTTGAGATACAACAAAAACAATGTCTACATGCAGGGAAGCCGACGGCGTGGGAGACAAAGGGGTCAGTTGTCCCGGGTCAGGTTTGTTCAGAATTGCAATGTATTGGAGGATTTTATCTTGGGCAAAAGCTGTCAGCAGCCCTCGCTGGGAGCATGTCTATGTTCCCAAGGCCCAATGTTCCCACGGCCCAATGGTCCCACATCACTAAGAATTAATTTTAAAAAATAGGCTCAATGGTCCCGCAGGCCCAATGGTTTCAACCCAAAACATTTCCCTAAAACACAACCTTAATGCAATCATGCCTACACCTAAGTCAGTAAACACCAACAATATCTGGATAAAACCTCTAAAACACAATGTAATGAACTCTAGCCATGCTCTACCCATAATCAGTCCCTCCAGGATTTTGCACTGGGATTTTGTGATTTTTGCTGTCAAAATGTCTGATTTTGTGGCGGCATTTTCTCATTTTTTGCAAAGATTCTGGGCCCCTTTCTGGCTTTTTTGGTAACTGAAAACCACAATCAGTCTAAGCAGGCTCAAGACAAAAGAGAGAGAGATTCAGAAACACACTTCCTTTTAATTTTCTGTAGAAATCCCAACACAAATTACATTTACAAAAGTTACATTTGGCCATAAGGGTACATTTGGCCATCGGCTCGCAGGTGTTTCTGGCCCTGCAGATGATACTGCACCGTAGACTTTCTCCGATCAGGGGCGCCTGCAGACTTGACCAGTATGGTACGCACCAACCGCCAAAAAAAAAACACAGGAGAAATGACACCGGACCATGACACCGGAGGAAAAACTACATGATTGATAGTGTAGTCAATATGTCTGGGGATGTTTTTTATGGTAACTTGTTGACGTTGACAAGTCTGTAGAGCTACTGTTTTGAAAACCGAATTGTTTCACTTCTCGAGGTGCAGTCCATGCACGCACATACTAGCCTAATAATTATTTTTAAAAGAAACTGCTACATTTAACTGCGATGACTTCCCCGACTGCACTTGTGTTCTCTCTCGTGCACAGGAATGAAACAGGTAGGCTACAGGCAGACGCCACGCCTATCATTTGGATACAACTTTTCAAGCTTTATGCAACTTTTTCACTCGAAAGCTGGCGCGGAGATGTCTGCTGCAGCGTGCATGAAGTTCACATCACAAACGTGACAGAGGGGTCTGCATAAAGTGCCCCGGCTTTTTATGCTTCCAGCTCAAAGAAAAGCAGCCCGACTACATCAGCCCCGAGGACTGTGTTGAGCGCACCGAACGCCAGTCCAGGCTGATCATGCGCAACCACAAGCGGAACCACGAAGCACTCAAATAACAGAACACAATTTGCAGCATGCTATTCATGTCAGCAAACATAGAATAACACGTGTGCAATAAGTCTTGAAATATCCAAGCTGCAATGCAACATGCTGGATGCCAGCTGCCTATAAACTCCACAGAATGTTGAAGGGGACAAAGGGGAAAATTTGCGGGAAAAATGCGGCTTTACAGGAATTACGTGGCATCGTGAAATTATGCGGAATATCATTGAATTTGCATGAATCCACGCGATCGCTGAATCACGAAAAACTGGAGGGACTGCATAATAGAAGAGATGGACTTACCATCTTACCAAAACCTTTCCCCCAACCATAACCTCAGTGGAATCATGCCTAAACCTAAGTCAGTAA
>NC_085861.1:16568222-16570722 GCF_034702125.1 Engraulis encrasicolus
CCTACCTCTCCATGGTTAGACTGGGTCCAGAATAAGACCTTTGGTCTCCAAATTGTTGTCCGAACCCTAAGAAATCATACAAAAATAGCAGCAGCATCCCCTGGCGAGTGTCGGCCCACTGGAGGTTCAACAATTTCGTTTGGGAACGTTAGTTGTTATGCTCTCGGTCAGACCAAGTCTCGTAAAGACTTGAACAGTCCACTACACTGCATGGACAATCTCAGCACATCACACTGCATAACACCAGACCCCACCACACCTCACCACACCACACCACAACACACCGCACCAGACCACACCACACCTCAACACACCACACCACAACATGCCACACCATTCCACAACACACCACACCACACCAGACCCCACCACACCACACCACACCCCACCACACCACACCCCACCACACCACACCACACCACACCTCAACACACCACACCTCACCACACCGCACCACATCTCCTCATAGTATTACACTCTTCCAGACACCAGACTGTCTGCTCTCCCGCTCACCACACCCCAACTCATCACACCACACTGCACCACAAAACTCAACACACCACACCACACCACACCACATCACACTGCACCAAGAAACTCAACACACCACACTGCACTACTCAGACCAATTTGACTTTGACCTGCTGTGTTGGCCTATATATGTGTGATGTGTGAAATGCTCATATGGGCATTACCTGTATGTGTATTAGTGTATCCCTCTGGAGATCAATGAAGTTTGTTTGTTTGTTTGTTTACATTTATGGGCAAATATGCAACTGTGGCTATTTCATGGCCAGTACAGGTAATAAAATTCAATTCACTTCAGAGATCAATAAAGTTACTCCAGTCTACTCTCTACACTCATCACAGCACAACCTACCTCTCCATGGTTAGACTGGGTCAAGAATAAGACCTTTGGCCTCCAAATTGTTGTCCGAACCCTAAGAAATCATACCAAAATAGCAGCAGCATCCCCTGGCGAGTGTCGGCCCACTGGAGGTTCAACGATGTCGTTTGGGAACGTTAGTTGTTATGCCCTCGGTCAGACCAAGTCTCGTAAAGACTTGAAAGTCAATGATCATCAGGCTAACAGACCACACCACACCGCACCACACCGCACCACACCACACCACACCACACCACACCACACCACACCTCACCACACCACACCACACCACACCACACCACACCACACCACACCACACCACACCACACCACACCACACCACACCTCACCACACCACACCACACCACACCGCACCACACCACACCACACCACACCACACCATACTACACTAGACTACACTACACTACACTACACCACACCACACCACACTACACCACACCACACCACACCTCACCACACCACACCACACCACACCACACCACACCACACCACACCACAACTCCTCATAGTATTACACTCTTCCAGACACCAGACTGTCAACTCTCCCGCTCACCACACCTCAACTTATCACACCACACTGCACCAAGAAACTCAACACACCACATTGCACTATTCAAGTCCATTTGACTTTGACCTGTGTTAATGCCTGGTGTGGTGGACTATATATGTGTATTGAAATGTTCATATGGGCATTACCTGTATATGTGTATTAGTGTAAGCTATACTTGACACATTAATATCCCTCATTACTCCAAAATGGCTTTTGAAACCGTGTATTATGTTTGGGGGTGAATGCATGTTGTTTTAAATGCTTTGCATATTGTATGACTGATTATATTTTCTTTATCTTTACTACAATACATTTGTACCATTGGGCCCCAGCTTATAAGCTTTTATTTAACTTCACTTGGGGACCCTTCTCTACATACTGTTATACCTTTTCATGACATGTAACTGAAAGTCACAATGACAGTGTGAAGAGAGAAATAAATCATGAATTCCTCATTCAAATAAAGTTAATCTAGTCTACTCTTCTCTACACTCATCACAACGCAACCTACCTCTCCATGGTTAGACTAGGTCCAAAAAAAACCCCGGACATTTTGGCCTCCAAATAGTTGTCCAAACCCTAAGAAATCACAAAAAAAGAGCAGCATCATCCCCTGGCGAGTGTTGGCCCACTGGGAAATGGCCTGTATGAGCACCACCACACCTTACCGCACACTTCACTGCACCTCACTGCACCACAGAGCACAGCACAGCACTCCCCTTCAAAGGAGATTGACAGTTAGTCACAGTGACAGTTAGCATAGATAGCAGTTGTGCATAGAGAGGGACGAAGTGGTGCTAAAGCACCTGCCCCTTTGCCCTGCAATATAAAAAACCCCTTTTTTGAAAGTTTTTTGTTGTCACAATGTACTGTGGTCCATGTTGAAATTATTATCATGCTAGCTTGATAATGAAAACCATGTGACAATATTGCCCCAATATAATATATAGCCTCTATGACCTAGTGAGGCAGCTAGAAGTAGCCTACCACATGCCCCTCTCCCGCCCTCAAGCACCTGCCCCCCCCCAAAATGTCTGTGCACAC
>NC_085861.1:16583222-16588222 GCF_034702125.1 Engraulis encrasicolus
TATTTTGTTGTCATAATAACGATTTCGAAGTCGAGGTGACAAGACGCGGTTTTATCTCCTGTGGTGTTGAAAGTGAAAGTGGACATCCATATGCCGACTAGAGATCACGTTTCGTCTCCTCTTGATCGGCAACAACATATATTTTTAGCCTCGCTCGACTGATTGTGTCCTTTGACATCAAATAAAATGTGCGACATCAGATTTCAACTCGTATACATTTGTGTATCTTTGTAAACTAAACGAGGTGGCGTGGGTTTTGAGAATGCTAATGCATACATCCCAGTGTAGTGAATGAATGATACAATCCCCATCTTTTGGCGTTCGGCTCTCTCCGGTTTGAAGCCCTTTTCCAATGTTCACACAAGCGATTTATTTGCCTGTCCAAACCTTTCATCTCAATTATCTCGTGATTTATTTGCAGTCCCATTCGTTGTTTTCACTGCATGCCAGCGTGATATTTTACAATCAGCTAGCCAGTAGCCAGTAGCCAGCTTTCAGCAAGCTGCTGCCTGATTAATACAGGTCTGTGATGTAGACCTCCTTGGTTGCTGCTTAGTTAGCAAACGAAGGAATAGGTCTCGCTCCGCTCATACAGCATAGAAATCTAGACGCCCCTAGCGGCCACAAATTGCACAACAACAAATGGCGCGGCGCCGCCAGGCAAAACTGCAAGTGCTGTTTCGGAGCAGGAGCACTAGGCGGTGATGGAAATATTGCCATTTTCCCCATTACGGGTCAGTCAAGCAAAATCTTGAGTACCAAGCCATTTCATGACTATGAAAAAGTTGCATAGTGTTTCTTTAACCAGTAAGTGTCTATACCAGTGGAGGATAATTAATTGTGCCATGATAAGTTGCGTACGTGTGTGTGTGTGTGTGTGTGTGTGTGTGTGTGTGTGTGTGTGTGTGTGTGTGTGTGTGTGTGTGTGTGTGTGTGTGTGTGTGTGTGTGTGTGTGTGTGTGTGTGTGTGTGTGTGTGAGTGTGTGTGTGCACGTGCGCGCGTGTGCATGTGTGTCTGTGTTTGTGTGAGTGTGTGTGTGTGCGTATGTGCGTGCATGAGTGTGTGTGTGTGTGTGTGTGTGTGTGTGTTTGTGTCTGTGTGTGTGTGTGTGTGTGTGTGTGTGTGTGTGTGTGTGTGTGTGTGTGTGTGTGTGTGTGTGTGTGTGTGTGTGTGTGTGTGTGTGTGTGTGTGTGTGTGTGTGTGTGTGTGTGTGTGTATGAATAGAATCATGTGAGTGACACCTGTGCCCATATGTCTCATGTACTGTATGTGACAGGTGTATGACTGTGGCTGTGCATGTGCTGTTTCAGGTGACAGATGGCACACTATCAACCAATCAAAGCGCCCGCTTGCTTGCTTTCTTCCTGTGTTGCTCTTTCAACCACTCTGTCTCCGTCTGTCTGTCTGTCAGTCAATCTGATGCCTGAATTGAATAGTCCCCAATTGAAAGGCATGGGGACATAAATAGGCCCCATTGAAAGGCATGGAAACATCAACTCTCGCCTTTAAACATCTATTTATTCCTGCCTCTCTTTACAATGGGCCGCATTGATTAAGATCGACCCCAAACACCTGTGCTGCGATAATAATAATAATAATAATAAAAAGTGCACATTAAATAACTTGATGTGATGTGATGTATTCACGTCAGCCAGCGCCGCATACATTACAGTCAGGCTCCAGCTCCTCATTGACAGGTCAGGGCAGCCCGGCTACAGTATTATATTACTCCCAAATGCATCAGCTGACTGAATAACACGCGCAGTGCAGCGCGTGCGGTAATCACCGTGCTAATGTCAGGGCCCGGTGTTGGCGCGGTGCGGTGCCGACACGACAAGCGGGTTTGATGTTTAATTCATAACTCATAACTAAGGGAAATGTCGAAGTTGGACACAGTCCCACACTCGCTCACGATGGGAGGATATACTTTCGCTTTGACCTTCTTCTGATACTTCTCTATATCCATCCTTATCCCTTTCCATCTTTTTTCCTTCCACTCTTCCTCTATCACTCTTTCTCTTCCTCTATTTTCTTTTTTTTCATTGCTGTGTCGTGCCGTGGTAAAGTGGAGATTCTGATTGAACTGCTGAAGCGGAGCTCGAGAGGAATTTTAAAAATGAAAATGCATATACTGTAGCTGCTCTCATTTCAAGGACCACAAAAGTGTGGCCGTTTAAAATGCCTGATGTAAATCCTCCTGTCTACCTCTCTCATTCCCACTCTCTAGCCATCTCTCACTCTCGTCCTACTCCTTTTCTTCTGCTCTTCTTCTGCATTCCCTCTTTCTCACTCTATCTCTCTCTTGTCTCCTCCCTCCCTCAATCTTGCACACCCATGTTGCTTCTGTCTGTGCACTCTCTCTAGCTACTGAATCTTCTTTCTCTCTAACTCTCTCTCTCTCGTTCTCTCTCTCTCTCTCTCGTTCTCTCTATCTCTCTCTCGTTCTCTCTATCTCTCTCTCTCTCTACTGAATCTCCCTGTCTCTTTATCTATCTCTCAGTGTCTCTCTTTCCCCGTCTCTCTCTCTCTCTCTCTCTCTCTCTCTCTCTCTCCCTCTTTCACGCTATCTTGCTTACTTTCTCTTTCTTCCTCAGCTAGCGTCTCTCGCTCCTCTCTTCTCTTCTCTTCTCTCAATCTGGCATGCCCATGTTGCTTTTCCCTCTATGTCTCCGCCTCCATTATCTGGAGATGCGAGAGGGAGAGACTGACAGATGGAGGTGTTCGGGGAACAAAGCAGGCGGGAGCAGAGAGAGAGAGAGAGAGAGAGAGAGAGAGAGAGAGAGAGAGAGAGAGAGAGAGAGAGAGAGAGAGAGAGAGAGAGAGGCGGAAATGTATGGATGAAGGAAGGAATATGCTATACACATAAAAGAGAAGTGCAGTGTGAAGGAATGAGGGATTGTACTGAGAGGAGGGAGGGAGGGAGAGAATGTGGTGAAAAGCATACATACTGTATCTGAGGGAGAGAGATGCAGCAGCGATAAGGGGAACGTAGATATGGCCAAAGCAGACCGCGCACATGAAATGAAATCCACTGAGGCACAACGGAGGCAATCCATGGGAATTCCAAAGCAAATGAGGGTGGAGATGGAAAAATTGGAGCTCAAGGAAGAGGAAAAAAAAAACATGTCCACATGTAAAAAAAAAAAAAAAAAGGAAATGAAAAAGAAACAGAATGGTGTAGCAGATGGATGAGGAAGCGGGAGTTGTGGAGAGTGTGAAACACACTAGATGGAGGGAAGGATGGACAGAGGGAGGGTGGGGCGGCCTGCCTACAAGCTGGTGTCCAGGTATGGAGCCATCTACACCAGCCACACCTCCACCAGCCTCAGCTCCTGCCACCTGCCTCCAGTCTCTCCTCCACTGCATCACCTCCTCCACCAGCCACACCTCCACCAGCCTCAGCTCCTGCCACCTGCCTCCAGTCTCTCCTCCACTGCATCGCCTCCTCCACCAGCCCCAGCTCCCCTCACCTCCTGCCTCAAGCCTCCTGCCTCCTGTCTCTCCTCCACTGCATCGCCTCCTCCACCAGCCCCAGCTCCCCTCACCTCCTGCCTCAAGCCTCCTGCCTCCTGTCTCTCCTCCACCGCACCGCTGGTCACAGTGCCAAAGGTGCAATAGAGGGTAAATGCACGAAAACAGCCACTTACACACTTAAACCCCTTTGAGCAGAGCCTATGGTATAACCTTACCATACTGTCACCACAATAATTGTAATGGATGTATCTTAATCTGTTACTGAACGCTCTCTCTGTAATGTATTAGCAATGTTGCTATGATGTAGTTGTGTATTTTCCGCAAATAGTGAATAGGCCCGCCGGTGAACCCATCTGCACAAAGAGGCTACATAAAAAAAAAACATAATTTACAGCATTCGAGTTATAATGCTCAAGATTTAAGAAGTTGACACACAAGTTGTACTATCCCACTACTAAATACCAAAAATCATATAATTTATTTCTATTAGTATTATCTTTTATTCAGAGCTACAGGTATTGACATTTCTGTTGTTGGGGTGTGCTGTCACAAACATCACCTGGTTTATAAAGCATGCACTTGTCTTAAGTCCGAAAGAGGGTCTTAAAATGATTTCTGTCATGATAGGGCCCAATTTAAGACGATTTAGGACTCTTTTACCTAGTTATGTGAAGTATTTTAGATGTGTAGAGACACTTTTTGATATTCCAAGCCCTCCTTGTAAATCCTGAGGTTGTTGGTGCTAGGCCAGTGAAAGTCAACCTTGTGAAAAATCCCAGAGTGTCACTTTAAGTGCGAAAAACCTTGCATGCATAACACTTTCAATGCAAGGTGTTACCGAAAGTTGCTAAGGCCACAGTGAAAAGAAAAAAGAAAACGTGTTGTGAATTTTGCCACGGATATGTGTATCCCTTGTGAAGGAGCAGTTTTTGAAAACACAAATTCTTTGACACAAAGAAGTCTCAGAGAAAGAAAGATACAATAAACCCTTTTGGGTCTTTGTGCACATTAGCTTCTCAAAAACAGGCATGTTCACTAAAGAAGGGGAAGAGGAGAAACAGTTGAAGGTTCTCTTTTCTCTCTTTTCTTGTACTTTTCTTCTGCAGCCTTTTCCCACTTCTTTGCCAAAATATTCTCATCTACGACACACATACAGAAGAAGAACACGGATAAAAGAGGAATATTTCTGTGTGAGTAAGAGAAAGAGAAGGACAAAGATAATGACAATAAGACAAAGAAGGGTAGAGAGTAAGCCAGGAGATGGTGTGACTAGAGATGAAACTGAGAGCATAATAACTGTTCAGAGGTGTCATTTCACACCACATACTTACACCTCAAGAGAACCTGATGAAGAGAGAGAGAGAGAGAGAGAGAGAGAGAGAGAGAGAGAGAGAGTCAGAGTCAGAGTCAGAGTCAGAGTCAGAGTCAGAGTCAGAGTCAGAGACAGAGACGGACAGACAGAGAGACAGAGAGAGAGAGAGAGAGAGTCAGAGACAGAGTCAGAGTCAGAGTCAGAGTCAGAGTC
>NC_085861.1:16598222-16603222 GCF_034702125.1 Engraulis encrasicolus
TTGTTTGATGGCAATTTTAAAAAGGATGAAAGTACTACCTATTTACCTGTTTGTTTTACAGCAATACCACATTTAATTACTAGGTTAATGTGCTGCTCTGGATGGTAATTACACAACTCCAAAGTCAGAACTTACAAGGGAATTGCCCCAGTATTTCATTGTAGTTACTGTGTTTATCACCATACATACCCATGTATTGCATGGGTAAATGTGGTACTTACCTGACAAAACAATTGCTGGTGTCACACATTGCCATTGGGCTTTATCTTCATTCTTGTAGACGTTGAGTCAAAACTGTTTGGTAAGTACATGGTAGGTTTCTGCACTGTTACCAAGTAACATATATTTATTTACAAGGTAAAGAAGGGGAAACTGTACTGTAAAGTAAAGCGAATGCTCTTACCAAAGTATTACCAATTTCTTAGTAAATGAAAGATGAATCACCGCACACTGGTATCTTTGCTGGTAGTTTATTTGGTGAATTACCAATTTCTTGCCAAGTAATTAAACTTCTTTCATAAATCATGTAAGTACATGGTAAGTTTCTGCACTGTAACCGAGTTACAAATATTCAGCTACCAGGTAAAGAAGGGGAAACTGTACTGTAAAGTAAAGTGAATGCTCTTACCAAAGTATTACCAATTTCTTACCAAGAAAATAAACTTGCTATGGTAAGTATCTGCACTGTTACCAAGTAACAGATATTCAGTTACTAGGTAAAAAAGGGGAAACTGTACTGTAAAGTAAAGCGAACGCTCTTACCAAAGTATTACCAATTTCTTACCAAGAAAATAAACTTGTTATATATCATGTAGCCTAAGTACATGGTAAGTATCTGCACTGTTACCAAGTAACAGATATTCAGTTACCAGGTAAAGAAGGGGAAACTGTACTGTAAAGTAAAGCGAACGCTCTTACCAATTTCTTACCAAGCAATTAAACTTATTTCATGTATCATGTAAGTAGGCCTACTTGCTACGTTTCTGCACTGTTACCAAGTTACAGATATTCAGTTACCAGGTAAAGAAGGGGAAACTGTACTGTAAAGTAAAGCGAACGCTCTTACCAAAGTATTACCAATTTCTTACCACACAATTAAACTTGTTTCATATCATATAGGCCTAAGTACATGGTAAGTATCAGCACTGTTACCAAATTAGGGGTCTTACACACCAAGGCGGTAAAGCGTCGCGGAACGGCCACGTTTTTTACCGGCGTCGGTGAAAATACATTGAAACCTATCTGTCCTTGCACACCAAACCGGCGGTAGTCGGGCGTCAGCGGCGCGGGAGCCGGCTCCGCGCCGCGCTGCATTTGGAAAATAGAACTCGAGCGTATTTTTCACGCCGGCGACCGGCGGTGTCTCATTCAAATGAATGGCAAAGTAGCATGCTAGCTTTGGCTGTGGCTAGGGTTTTGAATAGGACTGGCCGCGCACGCCGACGCTGTCAGTGTGCAAGGCAGAGAAAAGCACGCCGGCCAAAACGAAGCAGAAAGACCGCGTCCGTCCTGCGACCGTTCCGTTCCGCCTTGGTATCTTTTGGCCCTTACAGATATTCAGTTACCAGGTAAAGAAGGGGAAACTGTTCTCATAGGACTCTGTGTTAATTGCTAGCATGTAGGTAACATTTGCACTGATGTAGTCAGAGAACGGCAGGAAGTACAGGAGAAAGGTATAACCCAATAACTTAACTCAAGGGGAAATGTAATATGAGCTCATTTCCAAACATGGGACAGTATCACTTTAACATCCGAGTTGGCAGCAGATATAAAGACTCATCAGACCAGGCCTACATTTTTTACAATACAAGACTAGAGAAAGTATTGCCTGGACTGTTTCTGCTGCCAACTCGGATGGCTGCCTTGTTCCACACACACACAGGTGCATATATTTTATTATTATTATTATTATTATTATTTCATTCCAGAATTCCTGCTGCCCGTTCTTCATTTCCATTTTCATGAATATCACTTTCCAATTTCTAGGTATTATGACAGCACACATTGCAATTTTCATCAATGAAAAAATGAAAAGGGGGATTTTCTCCATGATCCTCAATTTTTAATTTAGAAACAGTCATTTTTAGCTGCAAAACTTACTATGTTCATGTAACCCAGTTGACAAATGCATATTAAAAACGTATTAGTTGATTAAATAGCATAAATAGTAAAATGGGATAATAAATAGTGATAATACTGATAAGGCAATTCATGAATGAAGGTTTGGTATCGTTAAAAACACGATTAACATAGCAGGACTTTTACTGTGACAGTTACGTTATGGGACTTTTATTTTGACATGCGTTTCCACGCATTCAGCTTTCCGTGGAGCCGTTCCAGTCAGTTGAGCTGAGAAGAGCTCGAAAGCTGAAGGAAAGACTTCGTTTCTTCGGCTCCACCTTGGAGCTAGATATTGATAGAAAATTAATTCTAAGTTAGAGATACCTACTTCTAAGTTTCATTTTGGACCACCGAGCGACCTGCTCTGTAAATCTTTTGTGTTTTGAAGAGCAAGAAGCTGCGCTTCGTCGTGTATTGTTTCTGTTGAATCGTCTCGGTAAGGCAACCACCTGTATTTTCCCTACGGATGTAACTTGAATGTTATTGCTTATCACTGTGAAATACTTCGGTGAAACCTCAGAATTGTATTTTGTTTCGTTAATACTTGTTGTGTTTAGTGTGAAAAGGGTAGCCTATATTTTGGTTGAATTGAGTATAAGTTTAAAGCTTGGAATGAGCGGCCTGTAATTCACATGCTTGTGATCACGCACCCAGCAAGTGCGAGGGGAGAGGTCTGAACAAGTCCTCCTGATCATTACTGTGCTCGGCAATATCTGTGTGTAATTCCCGCGGTTTCAGTACCGAGTGATGTTTTTCATAGTATTCATCCTGTTATTTGATAATGGTTATGTAACTGAATGGTATGCAATGCTTTTCAGTATAAGTGAAGTGTATGCGGTTTGCATATATTTTCCTTTGAGAAGATTGATATTAATGTTGTACAACCAGAGGTGGAAAAGAGTACCGAAANTTGTAGGCCTACTCAANTAAAAGTAGGCTATCTTTAGGCTACTTTGCCTAAATCCTGCTCGAGTAAAAGTAAAAGTAGGCCTACCTATCTAAAAATCTACTCAAGTAAAAGTAAAAAGTACTTCACTTAAAAATGCAATTTGAGTAAAAGTACTTAGTTACATTTAATTAGCTTTTCTAGACAATGTAATGTTTCTTTTTCTTGAATATCGTCCTCCATAACCTCTATCTCTTGCTTGGCACCAGCCATCATCCAATACATTGATCCAAGATAGTACAATAGTGAAAATGCTGTGTGCCATCCTGCATCATCTTTCATTGCCGGCAGATTGTGGCATTATTTTGCGTGGCATTTTGTCTATTTTTTTACTCAGTACTCAGGCCAGGTTCCAGTGTAATTGAGTTAACAACTTGGGTCAAAATGTACTCAAGTACTAGTAAAAGTATTAATTTTAAAAACTACTTAAAAAGTTCAAAGTACTCATAAATGCTACTCAAGTACAATACTTGAGTAAATGTAATTAGTTACTTTCCACCCCTGTGTAGGCCTACAACTACTTTAAGTTTAAACTGTTTGAACTGATATTTGATAAGAAATGTGAACATTGTCCTGTGTACATGTGTAGCTTAACTAAGGGTATGGTTACACAGGTGAAGTTTTTTGGACCTGGATTCCGCTGTGGATTGATGACTGCGTTTGATGGCGAGCCACCCACCCCATTGAGTCGGATCCTGTCCTGTGTCATTGTACGTGGCGCATATGTGGTAGGGTTGTGACCTGCCTGTGTCACAACAACACTGACTGACTGACTTGAGTTGTTACTTTAACGGTTTACAAACTGAACTAAGGCCTTGAACTGAACGGAACTACTATAAAGGAACTACTTTTTCTTTTTTTTTCTTGAACAACTGAAAGGAACTCTTTTCTCTTTGAGGATTTAAAGGACTGATTTAAAGGACTGTTCCCAACTTTTATTTAAATTACTCACTTTTGAAGGACAATTCATTTTATTTTATTTTAAAGGGTCAATTCTTTTCTTTTATTTTGGGAATATGTACATATTTTCTACCTTGCAATTCATAACTAAAGAAAGAAAAAAAGTATATCCTTGTGTGGTGTCTTTTAATTGCACTTATCTTTTTGCACTCTCCCAGAGCCTAGTGTCTTTATTCTCTAGCTATTGAACCTGGCCTATCATCGACGTGTACATACCTAGTAGTGGGTTACATTCATACTAGTATATATTAGTTTATTACCTAAACATAATAAAATTTGGCAATAAGCAGCACAGTTCCAATGAGCAGCATAGTTGCAATACTGTCGTTTGCCACAATATACAATAAAAAAAAATGATTTCCACAATAATGCTTTGATTTGCTTTTGATGTATTTTTTTCCCTTCTTTACCTGGTAAATGAATATCTGTAACTCGGTAACAGTGCAGAAACCTACCATGTACTTACATGATATATGAAACACGTTTACTTTCTTGGTAAGAAATTCGTGAGCTTAGAATTATAAGGTTCTATCTCCGTTTATGGTAGTTCTGAGATATTGAGCATCAAAGTTTTTACATCCCAGCCGTTTTGTGAGATAGAACCTTTTTATTTTGTTAATAACAATGTGAAATAATACTTTTTTAACAAAATAACACCACACAGGCATTAATAAAAATGTAATGGGTCAGATTATGTCAAAAACTCAATTTTACCAAAAATGGAGATAGAACCTTATAATTCTCAGCTCACGAATTGGTAATACTTTGGTAAGAGCGTTCACTTTACTTTACAGTACAGTTTCCCCTTCTTTACCTGGTAACTGAATATCTGTAACTCGGTAACAGTGCAGAAACTTACCATGTACTTACATGATACATGAAATAAGTTTAATTGCTTGGTAAGAAATTGGTAATACTTTGGTAAGAGCGTTCGCTTTACTTTACAGTACAGTTTCCCTTTCTTTACCTGGTA
>NC_085861.1:16610722-16615722 GCF_034702125.1 Engraulis encrasicolus
TTCTGACATTTAAAAATTGCACTAATTTATTGTAAAATATTGGGTAACCACATGAAAGTTATCTCTTGTATAACATATTTTGGAGTTCAAAAACTAAACAAATGTGTTTTCTCACTGCATTCACTCATGCTTACATCATTATGGGGTGATGATTTCAGATTGTAAACCGGTATGAAGAGAGTTTGCCCATGTGATGAGGAAGTGAATATAGTACAGTAGTTGATTTTAGTATTTTGAATGGCAGTGTGTTCAATGCGACAACCAGGGTTTTTCTTCATGAAAATTGTGTGTAATTCAGAGAATTGTGTGTAGTGGTCTGAAAAAAGTGTGTTTTAAAACTGAAATGTGAGTGTTAAGAAGGAATTGTGCTTAGTGTTCAGTGACATTGGTTAGGGGAGTTGGGAAATGGGTGAGATGTTCCGAGAATTGTGTGTGAAGTATCAGAACTTGTGTGTAAGCAATCGAGAAAAACTGTAATCCTCCAATGAAGTGGTTGACAAAAGGTGTTTACAGCTCTTGATAAAAATATTATTCCATGTACAGTCTAAAAAGCATTGTATATTCATATAGTATATTTGCCCAGATACATTGCTAAATAAATCACCCTGTGCATCATCATTTAGATGTCTCCTTCTCTCCAGAGCAGAAGCAGCAGCCCAACCACCATCACCACCACCATCGCAACCACCACTACCACCATCACAACCACCATCATACCACCACCATCATACCACCATCACCACCTCCATTACAACCACTCACATCACCACAACCACAACCACCACCACCATCATTATCCCATAAGACAGCCCACCCCTACTCCAGAAACAGCAGTATCAGCAGTCCTACAGTATCACCATCATCAGCACTAAGACTACCACCATAGTCATCAACATGCGCACAACCAGCACCCTGACCACTGCTACTTTGAACAGCAGCAGACTTCTAAAGGCACAAATAGACCAGACGCGACTTGAGCGATTCCAGCGACAGAAGTAATTGACTTTGTGTTGAATCGCTGGCGACAGAAGAGTCAAAAGTGATTTGGGATTGACTAGAGGCGATTTGAGCAACTCGCGCATCAGTTTGTAGTTGTGCTTCGGCGAATATCATGCAAATGAGCTATGATGCGGTTCGGCGACAGCCGACACAGCCAATGGGAATGTCTGAGTGGTTGCATTCTGCTTTTAACACATGCACAGTCCAGCAATTCTCTGTCGCCGAATCTTGTCGCTGCCGGTGTATTCGCTTGGTAAGATGCCCACCTCCCCTCCCCCAGCAGCAGTTCAGCACCCCTACCATCATCACTGGTGTGTGCCACCGCCAGCAATAGTTTGGGCCAGTGTGACTTCACCCGTGATAAAATTAGATTAAATAAAGAATGAGGTTGTTTGTTTCTTACCTTGATATATGGGCCAATCAGAGACAAGTTTGGAGGTCAAGAGGAGCAGGAAGTGGGGAGGACGGGTCAGGAGGACACATGGAAAAGAAGAAGCAAAAATAAAAATCTGTTAGTAACATAGGCAGCAGGTAAAACACCATATTTGTGTACCATATATGTAGTGAATACAAAGACCAAGCCAAACAGAGTCATCATACGTGAGTGTATTTGGCTCCTGAACATCATCAGTCAGCACACAAGCATCATCAGTATCATCCTCCTGCACTCTTAGATACCAGCAGTCCTACACTACATTTGTGTATATGTAGTTCATACAAAGATCAAGACAAAGAGTCATGCATGTACCGTATGTATCATCAGTATTATCCACCCAGCACTCCTTGGGGCGGCAGCCCTTGGAGATGCCGGCTAGTACTACCAGAGATTCTTTAAGTATATAGAGATATGCCAACGTAATAGGTTGCTATGGGCACCTAACATGACCAGGTTCCGGTCTGCCTAAAGGGGCGTGTCATAATACTCCTAGCATTGAATAGAACAGTCCTTAGGTCTGCCTAGGTCTGCCTAAAGGGGGATCCCCCCCCCCCTCCCCCTTGCAATAATAGAACCCGGAAACAATGGGCCAATGGAACCTCTCTCTCTCTACTCTCTCTGGTACTACACCCCACAGCTCGCCTGGCTCACAACAGTCCGTATCACATGTGAGGTATGGTCTGGAGGCCTCCTACTTCCCCCCAAACTTCAAAACACCAGGGCCCCCTTTGAAATGTGAAAAATGTACGAGACCCACCAGCTCAGCTGTATTACACATTACCGTAATGTAAATCAATTCTTAAAAAATGTTTGGCTCAACTTCCATGCTGTCGTTCAGATAGGAACGTTTGTGCAAAGTGGCTCGGGATTTCCCAGGAGATGCCGGCTGCTCAACACAGCAGCATCAGCAGTATCATCATCACCATAGCAACACCACCACTATCACCAGTCACCACCACTACCATTACTAACATCCTCAGCATCAGCCACCACCACTACCAGTCACCACACCAGCACCAGTCACCATAGCAACACCACCACTACCACCAGCCAGCACTAGTCACCATAGATGTGTATAGAAGACTTCTATACACATCTATGCTAGTCACCACCACTACTATTACTAACATCATCACTATCATCATCACCTTAGCAACCCCAACATTATCACCAGTCATCACCAGTCACCACCAAATCCTCCACTTCTACCACTGCCAGCAACAGGGAATACCCAGTAGTAGATACCACTTACCCCCTGCCCACACACACACACTAAGCACACATATAGGCTATGCACGGACGCACACACACACGCACACACACATATACACACACGCACGCACGCACGCACGCACGCACACACACACACACACACACACACACACACACACACACACACACACACACACATACACACACACACACACACACGCATGCACACACACACACTCCTCCCTCCCCTCCCACCCCCCAGGAGTGTCAGCCAGAGCGTGTCGGGTGTAATGCTAATGATGACTTGTGGGATCTGCACTACAAGGGATTACAGGAGCGCTCCCCCGAGACTTCAGCCATGACTTCTGCTGCTTCCCTCTCCTCCCAACGATCCCTCGCTCTTTCCTCTTCTCTCTCTCTATCCCTCTATCTCTTTCCTTCTCTCTATATGTATCTCTTTCCTTCTCTCTCTCTATCTCTTACCTTCTCTCTCTCTCTCTCTCTCTCTCTCTCTCTCTCTCTCTCTCTCTATATATATATATCCCTCTCTCACTTCCTTTCCCTTTTCTTCTCTTCCCCTCTGCCTTCTCCTCTTTCTCTACCTCATGTATCCCTCCATCCACTCCTCCTCCTTCTCTCTCTCTCTCTCTCTCTCTCTCTCTCTCTCTCTCTCTCTCTCTCTCTCTCTCTCTCTCTCTCTCTCTCTCTCTCTCTCTCTCTCTCTCCCTCTCTCTCTTTCTCTCTCTCCTTCTCTTCTCTTATCTTGCCTTCTCCTCTCTCTCTCTATCTACATCATATATCCCTCCTTCCATCCCTCCTTCTCATTCCTTTCTGCTCCATGTATCTCTTCTCTCCTCTTTTGCCCTGTACTCTCTCTTCCTCTTCTTCATCTCCTCTCCTCCCTCCACCCACTTTGTCCTCTTCCTTCATCTCCTCCCTCTCTCTTTCTCATCTCTCCCCATCGTCTCTATCTCTCATCCCTCCTCTCCTCCCCCTCTCTCTCCAGAGGCACCAAGTCTCTAGAGAACTTGGCTTTTCACATGAACGGGTCTGTGGTAATAGAATTAATGCTGTGATGAGATCTGTGATGTATGTAAAGAGAGAGAGAGAGAGAGAGAGAGAGAGAGAGAGAGAGAGAGAGAGAGAGAGAGAGAGAGAGAGAGAGAGAGAGAGAGAGAGAGAGAGAGAGAGAGAGAGAGAGTAGGAGTGGGTGATGCATTTTGTATGAGCATTAGCGCAAACACATTTTACTTGAAGTCTTTTCATCACACTGTAGTTTGAGGCTAAAATGTTTGCACCAGAATCCTAAAGACTACAGCAAATAAATATGTGCATGTTCCTATATCTAAGAAAATGAGAAAAGATGCTTTTTAGGACCAAGTTGTAAGCAAGGACTCATTACAGTTTTTCTCAATTGGTTTTGTACATTTCTCACAACAGAATAATGATTCTCAAAAGTCATTGTTCAATTGTGACATCCTGGTGTTACCTGTGCACATGGTCAAATCAGTTTCTCATTGTTTTCGGCATATAGCAAATGCTCTCGTCCATGATGCCATGGCTGTGTACAATTCTCAGTGATTTCGTACATTATCAATTGCTTTTGTCATATCACTCAAAAAGCTTTGTCACTGAATGCATGAAACTATCTCAATCTTATCTGATCAATGTAATATAAAACTGAATTTACAACATTTCCCATCCAATCTAAACAGCATTTCGCTTCAGAAAAGATCCTCAAGAGTGTACTATTCAATTGACAACATGAGAAATTGATTTGATTAGCTTGTCCATACACTATGACACAATGACTAACCATTCTGCTGGCGCTGATACGTTCATTGACACAAAAAACTTGGTTTTGAAAGACAAATAAGGGTTTTGAGCAAGATACTCGGTTTTGCAGGTTATCCACCATGTTTTGCCATTTGTTAAAGCTGTTTTGAGAATGAATATTATGTTTTGCAAATTGCGAAAGAGATTCGAGAAATGTACAAAACCAATTGAGAAATACTGTAAAAAACATGTTGCTGCATTCTGAGTATTAGCCTTTTTGCATTTTTATAACGTTTTTATCCAAACTGTAGCCCCTTTTCCATCATAATGTGTATATTTCTCTAAAGCCGTCTTGTCAAACTAAGTTATTTAGCTCGGAATATATGGTTTTGGGGGAAATTGTATCACCACAGAGGTGATGGATAAGATTTGCTGTGACATAGACGAGACACCCAGGCGCAGAAGCTACGACTGGACCTAGCTGGAGAGTTCCAACAGAGATTCTTTAAGTATATAGAGATATGCCAACATAATAGGTTTCTATGGGCACCTAACGTGACCAGGTTCCAGTCTGCCT
>NC_085861.1:16620722-16623222 GCF_034702125.1 Engraulis encrasicolus
CACGCACGCACGCACGCACGCACGCGCGCACGCACGCATACACGCACGCACGCATACACACACACACACACTCACACAAACAACAAACATGCAGGGGCAAGGACTGACACAGACACACAAGCAGGGGCAAGGACTGACACAGACACACAAGCACACAAGGCCAAGTCAAGGAATGACACCCATGCACACACATGTACTGCCAACCACCTAAGCTGAGGTAATACACTTCCCTTCTTAGCAATCTTCTCTTTCTTTGTCTCTTACTCTCGTTGTCTCTCTCTCTCATATCTTTTCTGTCTGTCTCTTTCCCCACCATTTGGATTGAATTGATAATCTGCATGTATTGGATTTGCCCATGGCCTATTGGTGTGCTAATTTATTTATTTGTTTATGTACTGTATTTAAATTTTTGTTTTACCTGTCCAGTGACTGCAGATGCAAATTAGCTATATAGTTATAATCTGGCACAAGCCATCTTTTTACTTCTGTAAACAATGTCTATTGCGTATATGGTCCCTGCTGAACTAAACTAACTAAACTAAACTAAACTAAACTAAACTAAATTGACTCCACGTGATTTTCGAGCATTTCATGGCCCTGGAAATCAGACTGGACTGGACACACACGCACGCACGCATGCACGCACACACACCCAAGCCACGCCACACCCACCCATGCCATTTGGGAAACGTTAATTGCTATGCTCTTAGTCAGACCCAGTATCGAACAGATTTGAAAGTCGAGGATAATTAGGCTAGAGAACTAGTAACATACTCTTACTGACTCAGGCTGGAGTCAACTCAACTCAACTGATGTCCGACTGCATTGCATCACATTATATCATCAAGTCTCTGACAGTAGCTTGTGAAGTAATACATGGTGACTTGAGTGACGAGCTCAATAGTTGACTGCATGCCTGAATCCTGTGCATCCACAATTCTTTTGGCAAGCTATAGCAAAAAAAGCTACCAGAGGGCAATACATACATGTATGGCCTACATGTAGGCCTACATGTGCACACGCACGCACACACACACATACACACACACACACACACACACACATATGAACGCACGCATGCACGCACGCATGCACACGCACATACACACACACATACACACTACACACACACACACACACACTACACACGTACACACATGTACACACACACACACACACACACACACACACACACACACACACACACACACACACACACACACACACACACACACACACACACACACACACACACACACACACACACATAATTTCCCCTCGCACTTAAGGTCATCAGGCTAAGCACACTACTTATTACAGGGAAGGGCGATGAAAGGATGGCAAAAGTCAACATGTGTGTTGGGGTTTGGGATTCAAGTATAACAAGTTACAATAATGCCAAACTACTGTTTTTCTTGATCACTTTAATGCGATTTTCGAAACTGACTCACACATAGTCATCACTATCACAATTTCAACAGAGCAAAAGACACGTTCTGCATATGTGTTAATTAAGCAATAAGCCACGAGAGGCTGTGGGTTGAGCTCAATTGATAATGGCCAAGGGGGGTGGGGCACGACGCAAAGCGGAGTGCCGTAAACGTCCCCTTGCCCGTTATCAATTGAGCACAACCCACAGACTCAAGTGGCTTATTGCTTATCTAACACTGTTACACTTAATCGCTGACCAAATTCCTTTAAAAACGCTTTATTAGAAATTAATTTGATCCGTTGCGGTTGAGGAAGTGAATGTGGTTACCCCGGCGACGTTACTCTGCGTGCATGCGTTGCGCTGCCAGACACACACTCTACAAAAAAACTCGACAAGGAGGCGATTAACACCGCAGGAATGAAATGTCTTTGCAATCACACTGATACCCCAACCACGGATGGTGCAAAGATGTACTCTTCTTGCAGACTCCCTTCCCCAACTGCAAAATATTCTCATTAACAACGTAGATGTGCTTGGTCTAACTTGAACGCGCATAGAATCTTCAGGTGGAAGGTGTAGGTTTACGCTCGATTGACCACAGCTATCAGCCAATCAGAATCGAGAACTGGACCGCACAGTGTTAGATCAAGTTCTTCTTGACTTGACACATTTTCAGGTGTAAAAAGTGACAGGTAGTGTCAAGTCTTGATGACAAATATGTGTAGTGTACACACACACTTACACACACACATATACAAGCACGCACACTCACGCGCGCACACACACACACACGAACACACACCACACACACACGCGCGCACACGCACACGAACACACATACACACACAGGTTTGCCAAGAGGGGCAAACAGAGCTGAATAGGATGGAGCAGGAAGAGGAGGAGCGTGAGGATCAATAAACCACAATAATACAAAATAATATAATTTAATATAATATAAAATAATATAATGTAATATAATATAATATAATATAATATAATATAATATAATATAATATAATATAATATAATATAATATAATATAGTATAATATAATGCTAGGTTTAGTAT
>NC_085861.1:16630722-16633222 GCF_034702125.1 Engraulis encrasicolus
CCATTAAGACACAGCGTTATAAATTTGTTGTTACCAGAATGGTGATGCCCAAATTGTAGTGCATTACTAAAGGCCCTGTGTTACATGTATATGAGTACAGTGTTATATCCCGGTCTACATTCTTGGCCATTATGGAATTCTCTTCAAATGTGGGTAACCTGGATACCAGCAACAACGTTCCATGGGAATCTTCGGTATTCAGGATAAGGTTGTATAGTCATGGATCAATATCCTGGTTTCTCTCGCAGAACGTACTCCACCTTGCATAACCCGATTTCTCAAAATCCTGAATAATGGCTTATCTGGGATTCTGAAGTTGGGAAAAGGTGCTTATATGTTCAAACACAAATTAAGGATACTTAAATATCCTGATCATATCCGAGACACTGAACTGCATATAAACAGAGTCACTGTCTAGAATAAGTAGCACCTACACTGGCCAGAAGATACACACAAGAACTCATCATTTATAGTCAGTTAAAGTTTCTAATAGCATAAATATGCAAAAAAATTACCTCGCGCTGTGTTTTTGCCCGATCATGTCTCAAAGTACTCTGTGACTTCTATGATAAACCACCTGTTTTCTTGCCTTCTCAGAACGCCACTTGTTATTAACCTTCTCCTCCGTCTACCATGCTGGAAACAACTCTATTACATCAAAATTACATTTTGGGGGAAGATGATTTATTCCACATTATGATTTATGCCCCGTATTGTATCTCTGGGTGATGATAGTTTTGTTGATTATTTATGTGACAATTGCCATACATCACCCCCCTCTCAATGATGCAGAGTTCTGGGCTTTTGATCACACTTTACTACCATTCGGGGAATACAAACGACAGCGTCTCTAAATTATAACATATATACGGATGGTACAATCTACAGGCTAATGCATGCAAATGTTCGGTGAATATGCAGCAGTGTGCTTTTGCAACGCATCTAATGAATCATGATTTTACTTATTTCCACTCCTACTGTGTGTCAACCTGGGTTATAAATCTGTTCAAGCAACACGTTCAACCTGCCATCTGTCGACCCACATTTGAGATATACATGAGCAAGGTACGGTAGCTTTAGGCTCTCATCTTTTCACTTTTTGCTCGATGTGTTTTTCAATCTTTGTTTTCATTTTTGCTCTCCAGTGTTCCCTTCACTCTTTTTCCTGCTCAAGGATAATCCTTACTTCTCTCTCACTCACTTTAGCTCAGTCCCACCTACTCAATTATTCACATGCCACACACACACAAACACACACACACGCATGCACGCACGCACGCACACACACACACAAGCACGCACGCACGCACGCAAGTACGCACACACACACACACACACACACACACACACACACACACACACACACACACACACACACACACACACACACACACACACACACACACACACACACACACACACACACAATTACACCAGTACCGCATTACCAAAGGTACCTGCTGCTCAACTTTAACTGCATAGCAATAACAGTGTTCGACTGCTGTAAACCTCTGATGAGCAAGAGGATAGTTGAAATTTCTCCAGCGCGAGGCCAGATGAGATGAGGCATTCTGCTGCCCTTATTGTCATCATTACACTTCCCAATGCTTTATCATTACGAAACACACACTCTACAAAACTGCAGCTCATTATCAGTGGTGTGTAAAAACACGAAAGCCGATGCTGTTTGAATAATGCTAAGCTGTACTGTACTGTGCTGTAGGCCTACTGTACTGCTTAGCTTTTGGAAAGACTGAACATCTCTCGGGCAGAATTACACAGAATTGCTTCCAATCAGCAAAGTAGGCCTATCTCACAAAACACATCTTAGAAGTCTAACTCAATGGCCAATATCTAAGATGTTTATTCACTTACTGCTTGGTGCAATATTAATATATATATAGGAAGCAAAACAAATTTGGCAGTCCGTTTTTGTGTGTCTGTGTGTGTGTGAGAGAGAGAGAGAGAGAGAGAGAGAGAGAGAGAGAGAGAGAGAGAGAGAGAGAGAGAGTGTGCGTGTGCGTGTGCGTGTGCGTGTGCGTGTGCGTGTGCGTGTGCATGCGTGTGTGTGTGTAGGAATAGTACCATACATGGTGCAATGCGTACAACAAAATAATGCTGGTCACATTTCACACTATGTTCTGTACTATAAAATAAAGAAAAGAACATTTAAGCCAGAACCAAGAAGTTCTAAACAAACACACGCACCCAAAAACGCAAACGCACGCGCACGCGCACACGCACACGCACACGCACGCACGCTCTCTCTCTCTCTCTCTCTCTCTCTCTCTCTCTCTCTCTCTCTCTCTCTCTCTCTCTCTCTCTCTCTCAATTGATTTCTGCACCACTCTTGACTCTTGAAAACATAATTAAAAAGAGGTCTTGGGATATTTTCTCTGGTCTGTAAAAATTTACCAACACATCTGCAGTGTTTCTATTTCTGGGAAGATAACAGGGCGAAAAGATTCGTAGCTGATATTCCTTTGACAAACAAAATCCA
>NC_085861.1:16645722-16650722 GCF_034702125.1 Engraulis encrasicolus
TGATTAGTCCAGTGTTTCTCAACCTTTTTGTAGTTGAGGCACCCTTTCAATTCATGAAAGATTTCAAGGCACCCCAAACCAACAAGCTGTAACATGGCACCGCATCCGATACCACACAAGCTTAGAAAAGTAACACATTTGGAGACGTCACACGACCTACGTTCGAAGTTGCAGCCGACTGGGGCGACCCATATTTACTTTATTGTGCATAAATAGCAGATGAAAGATTCCACTGACTAACAACTTATCAATTTAGACAAATATGTATTATATTACATAATTTATCAGCCACGTTTCTGCGGCACCCCCTGAGGGTGCCCTCGACACCCCAGGGTGCCCCGGCACCCCTGTTGAGAAACACTGGATTAGTCTACTTTGGTAGCATGGGCCTGCTCAGGCTTCCTGTGGTGCTGGAGGAAAAAGAAACAGCGACCAAATCAGTTTGGCAAAACTAGCTGTTATGGTAAATTCAGTTTTTTGTTTTGTTTTTTTAGTTCACTACGACCCGTGATTTGGAATCATCTACTGTACCTAGGCACAGGTGTAGGTGCCTCTTTAACTTAGTTTGAAAAGCGATGTTGGGCGGTGTGGCATGTTTTTGATGAGATAAAAATTGACAGACAATTGACAAAATTGCATGGCAACGCATTTGTGCGTGAAATGTGCCCATGCACGAAATGTAGCTAGCCTGTCCCAGAACTTTAACCTGCAATGCAGGGGTCAGCAAACTCAGGCCTGGGGGACACATGCGGACCACTGAGCCATTTCATCTGGCCCGCAGAGCTTTTACAACAATGGCAACTTTTTAAAATCCAATATGATGCTCTCACCAAACATTCTTAAAATGGCTACCCAATGCAGGAGTATTAGGACTTGGAGATTAACTTCGAACGGGCTCTTTGGACTTGAAGATTAACCAATGGTGTATTCATTAATTGAATAGTCAAAAACATATGCCAACATACACTATTAGTTATTTCTAACACAAGCTGTCCTTGAGGCAAAATAGTTGCCCACCGCAGCTGTAAAGTGATCCCTATTGGGGGGCTATGTCTCTGGCTCCACACACAGCTTGACTGTGGTCTTTCAGTGAACAACACAGGCAGTGAAACCGGCACAGACAAGGACAGACACAGAGACAAGGACAGAGACAGCGACACAGATAGTGACAGAGGCACAGACTTGAAAATTCATTTCGGACAGGGTCTTTGAACCTGGAGATTAATTAGTGCATTCCTCAATTAAATAGTCAAAAACCTATGTCAACATACCACTATTTGTTATTTCTAACACACGTTGCCCTTGAGGCAAAATAATTGCCCACCGCAGCTGTAATGTCATCCCAAATGAAGGGGCTATGCCAGACACAAGGACAGAGTCAAAGACAAGGGCTATGTCTCAAATGACGCACTTTTGAGACATAGTACACAGGCACACAGTGCACTGAGGTCTTTAGTGCATAGTGTAGTGGAACATTTTGAGCACTATGCACTGTGCACTCGCTGGTAGTGATGGCTGAGCATGCCATTAGCTCGTCAAAATATGAGTTGGCTACTGTTTACAATGCACAGCGTCTGGTGCTTGTATGTCCTTCACCCCAAAGGACAACAATCACACATACAATACTTTGGTTGGCATGAAAAGGTTGGTGCCCCATCAACATTACTTTCAGAATTAGGAAACTGTTGACCAAACTCTTCTTCTGAACTGAATGCCACATTTCCTCTGTGTCATTGACAACATGGCCGCCATTTAGTGCATGCAGTGTCCATCATTCAAGCACTGCTTTTTCCCGCCATTGTTAGGGGATCATCCTGGCACTTTCAGTGCACTGGCTCAACTGAAATTTTCAGCGGGAGCGCCCTAGGCACTGAAAAACAGTGCCCAAAGTGCACAAGTGCGGCATTCGAGACACAGCCAAGGACAGTGACAGAGACGGAGATAGTGACAGAGGCACAGATGTGAGGCAACGGAGACACCGATGAAGACAGACACACACATGGGGGGCGGGAAGGCAGAGACATTTAAGGACAGAAGCACGGACGCAAGGACACAGAAAAAGACATGAGAGAAAGAAGAGAGAGAGCCAGAGAGAGAGAGACAAAGAAGAGAGAGAGAGAGCCAGACAGAGAGAGAGAGAGAGAGAGAGAGAGAGAGAGAGAGAGAGAGATATATATATATATATATATATATATATATATATATATATATATAGAGAGAGAGAGAGAGAGAGAGAGAGAGAGAGAGAGAGAGAGAGAGAGAGAGAGATATATATATATATATATATATATATATATATAGAGAGAGAGAGAGAGAGAGAGAGAGAGAGAGAGAGAGAGAGAGAGAGAGAGAGAGAGAGAGAGAGAGAAAGGCAGAGAAAGGTAAGTGCCTCCTACACTTCATATGACCTAAGTGTTCACATCAAGGGCCCGGTGCTATGCATTATTAAACGACTCTGAAAGTCGTGGACGTACAAAAAAAGACTGAGAAGAACGACAGATAAAGGAGCAAGGGGAACGGGATGGAAAGGAAAGAGAACAAGAGGGAGAGATAAAAATACAGTGAAAAGAGAGAACAGGGACTTCCTGACAGGTGAGGGGGATTCTCCTTGTCATTGTGTAACACAGAGACACACACGCAAGCATGCAAGCACGCACGCAAGAAGCACCCACACACACACACACACACACACACCCACACACACACACACACACACACACACACACACACACACACACACACACACACACACACACACACACACACACACACACACACACACACACACACACACACACACACACACACACACACACACACATTTTTTTTTTACATTATTTCTGGGTCTCCATGTCTATGTACGTGTTTCACTTGCTCTCATTTTCACACATTTGCCCTCGCGCTCTGAGGATAGACTTGAAGTGCAAATGCACACACACACACACACACACACACACACACACACACACACACACACACACACACACACACACACACACACACACACACACACACACACACACACACACACACACACACACACACACCAAGTCATTTGCCCCCACACTCCGAGGATAAACTTGAAGTGCAGACGGTGGACTTTCATGAACGAAGTAGGTCATTTAAAAAATAAAAAATAAACATACGTGTACAGACACACACACACAAAGACGCACATGCCTACACACACACACACACACACACACACACACACACACACACACACACACACCCACACACACACACACACACACACACACACACACACACACACACACACACACACACACACACACACGTGTACACACACACACACACACACACACACACACATGCGTACACACACACACACACACACACACACACACACACACACACACACACACACACACACACACACACACACGCGTACACACACAAACAGACACATGCCTACACCCCCCACCCCACACACACACACACACACACACACACACACACACACACACACACACACACACACACACACACACACACACACACACACACACACACACACACACACACACACACCAAGTCCTCGAATTAGGAAGGTTGTCCGAGCGTGTTTGCCCCCCAAGGGCTTCTTAAGAGGGAGGCAGGAAATATCCGGAGCGGGCCGTCTGTCGGTCCATCAGTTAGAAACGCCACCTCTACTGAGACACATACACACACATTGAGACACACACGCATGCATGCACACACACTCACAGGCGCACACACACACACACACACATAGGCATACACACAGACATGCACACAAACATGTACACACACACACACACACACACACACACACACACACACACACACACACACACACACACACACACACACACACACACACACACACACACACACACACACACACACACACACACACACACACACTTTGAAGGGTAAAAGTGGTGGTGGTAGATGTGTGAATCTGTGTTATTGGATCACACTGCGCTTCCCTTGAAGGCCTTCCTCTCAGACTTCACTCACTCCGACCCACACACAATTCTTCCTCTTCACACACACCTCTTCTTCCTCCTCATCTTCCTCCTCCTCATCCTCATCTTCCATTCCTCTGTCTCCTCACATCATCCTCTTCCTCCTCTTATCATCCTCCTCCACCTGTCCTCCTCCTTTCCTCTTCATCCTCCTCTTCATCATCCTCTTCTTCATTATCATCTTCTTCCTCTTTTCCTCCTGCTTCTCTCATCATACTCCTCGCACTGAATTAGGGAAAACAGGCTTTTCTTTTTATGCCCCATACCTATGGAATGAGTTGCAGAAGATATTATATATGGACTCTCTGCCCTCATTAGAGACTTTTAAGAGGGAAATTAATACAGTATACACAGAGGAGTGTCATTGTTTCTGACTATGAAGCACATAAGCTACTTTTTCTCTCATAATACGTTTTATGTAAACTTGTTCTTCTTAATGTGTTTTTTGAACATTTATTTTCCTTTTTGTTCATGTGTTTGTCTGTGTCTGTAACTATATGTATGCTGCCATTTTGACCAGGACTCCCTGGCAGAAGAGACTCTAGTCTCAATGGGACAATCCTGGCTAAATAAAGGATAAATGAAAATGAAAATCTTTCTCTTCCTCCTCCTCCTCCTCCTCCTTTACCCCTTCTCTTCTCATCATCCTCTTCCTCCTCATTTTCCTCCATTCCTCTGTCTCCTCACATCATCCTGAACCTCCTCTTATCATCCTCCTACACCTGTCTTCCTCCTTTCCTCCTTCTGCTATCATCCTCCTCTTCCTCCTCCTCCTCCTCTTCTTCTTGCTCCTCTCATCATCCTCTTCCTCCTCCTACTCCTCCTTTCCTCCTTCTCCTCTCATCCTCCTCTTCCTCCTCCTACTCCTCCTCTTCCTCCTACTCCTCTCATCATCCTCTTCCTCCTCTTATCATCCTCCTCCACCTGTCTTCCTCCTTTCCTCTGTCTACTCTCACCCTCCTCTTCCTCCTCCTCCTCTTCATCCTC
>NC_085861.1:16653222-16658222 GCF_034702125.1 Engraulis encrasicolus
ACACACACACACAAACACACACATACACACATACACACACACACACACACACACACACACACACACACACACACACACACACACACACACACACACACACACACACACACACACACACACACACACACAAACACACACATACACATATACACACAAACACACACACACACACACTCGCGTCGTGCAGGCCTAATGCTCAACATGCCTCTTTATTAGCCCTAACCAGCATACCCGCATGCCCAGGCACACGCACGCACTATACACACACACAAACACATGCCCGCGAGCGCACACACGCACACATGCACAAACACATGCACGAAAACACACACACACACACACATGCCCGCACACACACACACACACACACACACACACACACACACACACACACACACACACACACACACACACACACACACACACACACACACACACACACACACACACACATTCCCATTAGACCTAAGAGGCACAGCATGTCGGCGAAGAAATTGATTGAAAGGTGCCCGTCATGAGGTGTGCTGCTATCCAGTCAAAGGCAGGGGAGGCACAAACACCATATCTACGTCGCCGCAGGATTTTGGAGGACATTCACAGGTCCACAGAATTGAAGCAGAAATCTGTTGGTCTCTTTATTTTCTTATTGTATTATTATATCAAATGTATAAAGCAAAACAGTTAAGAACATGGAATATTATGGAGACTACTGGAGCAAGTGTTATTATAGATTCGTTGTTTACATTTATTACTGACAGTATTTTTAACAAGTGAATTCTACATTACAATATTAATAGGCCTATACATGAGTAACACATGAATAAATGCACTTAAATAAGTTTACCTTGCCAACGTCTAAAAGTTGCCAATATTTTTGGACATCTAAATGCAAACACACTTTCAAATATTCATCATTGCACTGCAAATACCGTTATTTTTTTATTTTATTTTGCTTTCAAACTCTGGGAGAGAGTGCAGTGCAGAGCAGAGTGTCTCGACCTTCAGACAAATCCACTGCACACAAAGATACCCAGACGCTCACCCAGATAGACACACACACACACACACACACACACACACACACACACACACACACACACACACACACACACACACACACACACACACACACACACACACACACACACACACACACACACACACACACACACACACACACACACACACACACACACACACACACACTCAAACACACATACACACACACACAGGCCCACCGACAGGGGGGGGGGGTTGTGGGGTGTCAAACGGGTATGTTGTCCCGGACCGAGTGAGATAGTGGGCCCAGACTTGGGTTCCCATTGCATTGTATGTATGGGGTTGGGGGCTCTTTCAGGTGACTTTGGCCCTGGGCCCAGAAAAAAGCTGTCAGCGGCCCTGCACACACACACACACACACACACACACACACACACACACACACACACACACACACACACACACACACACACACACACACACACACACACACACACACGCACAGCCTTGCCACCTGTCAGCTATGCCCACCTTAAAGGCTGGAGAGAGGCATTGATGCCGGCCGGCCTTGGTATGGCAGATGCCTCGGGTGACTGAACTAGCTACTGCTGGCCTCGCTGCCTTGCCTCGCCTTGGCATGCCTTGGAGTGTGTGCATGCGTGCGTTCCTGCCTATCTGTGTGTGTGTGTGTGTGTGTGTGTGTGTGTGTGTGTGTGTGTGTGTGTGTGTGTGTGTGTGTGTGTGTGTGTGTGTGTGTGTGTGTGTGTGTGTGTGTGTGTGTGTGTGTGTGTGTGTGTGTGTGTGTGGGTCTGTGCATGTGTGTGTGCGTGCGTGTGTGTGCATGTGAATGTAGGCATGCGTGTGTTTGTTGTGTGTGTGTGTGTTTGTGTGTGTGGGGGGGGGTTGTTCTCTCTGTGTTTGTCTACATCTGTTTCTGTACTTCGACAAGGGCTTTGTTAGTCTCTAGGTCCTTTTGGATATTGCCTTCACAATAATAAACAAGTACACAATGTTTACGTCCATGCCCTGTTGCCTTGCCTTCAAAACACACCAATACACAATGTGTTGCCTTCCTACACTGTCTCCTGCTGCTCCTTCCCTCCCTGCGAGCGCTTCAAAATGCATTTGATGGCCTTTGCATGTATTTGCATGTTTATGTGAATTTCCATTTTAATGTGAACTTTGGGTGGTTTGGGGCCAGTGTGGGGCTTATGAATTCCTGGTGTTCAGACGGTCTCACAACACATACACAACACAACGATGCAGAGCACGCGCACACACACACACACACACACACACACACACACACACACACACACACACACACACACACACACACACACACACACACACACACACACACACACACGCACACACACGCACACACACACGCACACACGCACACACGCACACACGCACACATAAAGAATGATTGCAAGGATGTCTAAAAAGAAGACAGGTAGCAGGCAGATGAGAGATGAAGGTGTGGAAAATGGAGAGAGATAGAGCCAGAGCTAGAGAGAGAGCGAGAGCGAGAACATGAAAAAGGGAGAGAAGAAGAGAAAAGAAGGATAAAGGGAGGGATAGAAAGTGACACACTTTGCTGGCTTATTTACACATAGCTGGTGGTATGACAGGTAATTTGGGGAAATTCTCCACAGACCCAGCAGTAGACAGCAGGAGGATGAAGAGCAAACGAGAGAGAGAGAGAGAGAGAGAGAGAGAGAGAGAGAGAGAGAGAGAGAGAGAAGGAGAGAGAGAGAGAGGGAGAGAGAGATAGAGAGAGGGAGAGAGAGAGAGAAGCGGAGAGAGAGAGATAGAGAAGAAGAGAGAGAGAGAGAGAGAGAGAGAGAGAGAGAGAGAGAGAGAGAGAGAGAGAGAGAAAGGGAGAGAGAGAGAGAGAGAGAGAGAGAGGAAAATAGAAAACAAAGATATAGAGAGAGATGGAGCGAAAACAGACAGAAGGAAACAGAGAGAGACATAAGAGAAAGTGTGGGACAGATAGAAGGAGAGAAAGGGATGGAAAAGACGGAAGAAGGGACATAGCGAGGGGGGAAAAAGGCAGGGAGCGATTGATATAGGCCTGAATAGAGAAAGAGAGGGAGGTATAGAGGGAAGGAGGATGAGAGAAAGGCAGAGTGGAGGAGGAATGAGGGGGAAGGAAAAGGGAATGAGGGAGCGAGGGAGGGAGAGAGAAAGAGAATAAAGAAGAGGGAGGGCTTGGGAGGGACGGAGGAGGACATGGGCGGAGAATGGGGAGAGAGAGAGGATGAAAGGATGAGAGAGTGAGGAAAGGGACAGAGAGAGAGAAAATACAACAGAAGGGAGAGAAGGAATGAGGGTGAGAGAGAAAAACGAAGGAGAGAGAGAGAGAGAGAGCAGGAGAGATGGAGGAGGAGGAGTGAAGGAGGGGAGGACGAAGAGACGTACGTGTGCGGACTGCCAGACACACGCCGGCCTGCCTGCCTGGTTAGAGGAGGAAGAGAGCAAATGGCTTTTTAGATTCCAATCTGGAGTGTAGACAACCAGGGAGCAAGTGTGTGTGTGTGTGTGTGTGTGTGTGTGTGTGTGTGTGTGTGTGTGTGTGTGTGTGTGTGTGTGTGTGTGTGTGTGTGTGTGTGTGTGTGTGTGTGTGTGTGTGTGTGTGTGTGTGGCTATACAGTAGATGAGAGTGAAAGGAGAGGAGCGGAGATGAGAGGAAGGTGTGTGTGTGTGTGTGTGTGTGTGTGTGTGTGTGTGTGTGTGTGTGTTGTGTGTGTGTGTGTGTGTGTGTGTGTGTGTGTGTGTGTGTGTGTGTGTGTGTGTGTGTGTGTGGCTATACAGTAGATGAGAGTGAAAGGAGAGGAGCGGAGATGAGAGGAAGGTGTGTGTGTGTGTGTGTGTGTGTGTGTGTGTGTGTGTGTGTGTGTGTGTGTGTGTGTGTGTGTGTGTGTGTGTGTGTGTGTGTGTGTGTGTGTGTGTGTGTGTGTGTGTGTGTGTGTGTGTGTGTGTGTGTGTGTGTGTGTGTGTGTGTGTGTGTGTGTGTGTGTGGCTATACAGTATACGGGCAGTCATGGGTGAACGGTTAGGGCGTCAGACTTGCATCCCAGAGGTTGCCGGTTCGACTCCCGACCCGCCAGGTTGGTGGGGGGAGTAATCAACCAGTGCTCTCCCCCATCCTCCTCCATGACTGAGGTACCCTGAGCATGGTACCGTCCCACCGCACTGCTCCCCATGGGGCGCCACTGAGGGCTGCCCCCTTGCACGGGTGAGGCATAAATGCAATTTCGTTGTGTGCAGTGTGCAGTGTTCATTTGTGTGCTGTGGAGTGCTGTGTCACAATGACAATGGGAGTTGGAGTTTCCCAATGGGCTTTCAGTAGATGAGAGTGAAAGGAGAGGAGCGGAGATGAGAGGAAGGTGTGTGTGTGTGTGTGTGTGTGTGTGTGTGTGGAGATGGGGGGGGGGGTGAGAGTGCAGAGCAAGCTGTTGACAGATTTTGACAATTTTATTTATCAGCTGCACGGAAGATATCAAAAAGCTTTCTGTCTTCCTTTTCATTCAATCTCTGCAGCTCCCATTTAGCGTCCGGAAGATCATACTGAAGGAAGAGGAGGAGGAGATGGAAGAGAGAAGGAGAGAGAGAGAGAGAGAGAGAGAGAGAGAGAGAGAGAGAGAGAGAGAGAGAGAGAGAGAGAGCACGCTCGCGGGGCAAAATATCATCGTTTTTTTTATTTTGTACTTTTCATATTTGCGTACATCCATCTGTCATTCTATCCCCCCCCCGCCCTCTCTCTCTGTCATTCAATCTCCAATCTCAAGTTCTCCGTCTATCATTCTGTCTCGCCTCTTTCATGTTCTGCCCCTCACTACATCCCCCCCGTCTCTCCCTCTCTCCCTCTCATTCTCTCTCTCCTCCACTGCATCTCTTCCTCTGCTCCCTTCCTTCCTTCTCTGCGGGGCTCGCAAGGCGGGGGCATGCTGTTGCTTGTGTAATTAGCGCTGCTCATATCGTTTGGCGTG
>NC_085861.1:16665722-16668222 GCF_034702125.1 Engraulis encrasicolus
GGAGGAAGCATCAGGAAGAGAGATGCTGGACGCCTTGACAGACTGGTGAGGAAGGCGGGATCAGTGGTGGGCATGGAACTGGAGACACTCACCTCAATAACCGAGAGCAGAACACTGAGCAGACTAGACTCTATTATGGACAATCAGCATCACCCCCTTAACGCCACCTTCACTAACCAACTGAGTCTGTTCAGCCACAGACTCCGTGCTTTCACCTGCAGGACTGACAGACTAAGGAAGTCCTTTGTCCCATGGGCAATTCAGCTGTTTAACAACACACAGAAGGACACTAAGAAGAACATCATCATAGGGGACTGGACTGCCTGAGATGCCAGAGCTGGCCCATCCCGGAAACCTCTTGGTGTGTGTGTGTGTGTGTGTGTGTGTGTGTGTGTGTGTGTGTGTGTGTGTGTGTGTGTGTGTGTGTGTGTGTGCGTGCGTGTGCGTGTGCTGTCCAATAACTGCACTAAGGAACTTTTGACCCTTGACCACTGGACATACTTGTTTTTCCTGCTTACCACAAGCAAAGACTGTGATCTGTCGGAGCTGGCCCAGTTACTGGGGAACCTCTTTGTGTGTGTGTGTGTGTGTGTGTGTGCTTGCCTAAAACACTTACCTGTACTTTACTGTGACATTGTAAGAATGTTCAACCCCTATCATACTCTGTACACTGCCTACTTCTACATACTATACTATATCATAGATGTATCCATCAACACTTGTTGTCTACCTTAACTGACAGAGTATGTTTTTTTCTGCTTTGGTCTATCCCAACTCACAGAATGTCTTTTTGCACAATTACCTTTTTCTACATTTATCTCTATTTTTTATTGTATTTTCCCCACCCTGATGACTATTCCTGTGTTTATTTTGGTCTTGAAATGTCCATGTGGGCTTTTGTGTATTTGTGTATTATTATATGTAGCTACTGGATACCTGAATTTCCCCCTGGGGATTAATAAAGCTACTCTACTCTACTACTCTACTCTACAGTATACAGATGGAAAGCTACTGTAAATAATCTCACATAAAGACACACAGACCGAAACAGACACAGACTCATGACTACTGTACGATCAAGATACTGTCCAAATGCTACGGTACACAGTATTGTACTCCTGCTGTTGCCTTTTATTTTGCCTTTGTAGTCTACCTGTATGAAAGAGACTGCGTGTGTTCATGTATTGTTCCTTGAAGGCACCACATGTGTTCTGATGTGATAACGCCAAATCCAGTCCATTGGAGACCATTTATCAAAGTTGGTCAATATGGACAAAATAAATGATAATCTTTTAGAAATTATAATTGCTATTTTTATATATTTTGTTTTTGCCACATCGCCCACCCCTACTGTGAGGCTCTCCTCTGCATTGCTCCATACGGCCTGATGGTTGTGATACACAACACTCCGCAATCTTTGCGTAAACAACATCAGACGAGTATAAATTTTTAATTGACCTGACTTAATACAGCCCACTGGAGATGCTCCACACTGAAGAAAAAATAATTAATCACCACACTACACAACCACACTACACTACCGCACTACACCACCTACCCACATACACAAAAACGTGCGCACATATGCACATGCACACACATCTACACGTACACGTACACGTACACGTACGAACACACACACGCACACACACACACACACACACATACACACACGGACACGGACACACAATATTACACGCACATCTATTGATTACAGGCCTGGCTAATTTTCATGGCAAACACTCAGTGGCAGAACAATAGCACACAGAGCCCCAGGGGCAAAACATTGATAGGGCCCCCCTATACAGCCTGCCAAGATCATATTAGGGCCCCCACCACCAATACAGAAGGACCCTAGGCCCAGGGCAAATGCCCTGCTTTCTCTGCCTATAGCGCCACCCCTGCAAACACCTTCCATCTACTGCAGTGCCAGAGGGGAAAGCAAAGGTCCATTCTGCAGGGTAGTACTTGACAGACAGCCACACTGATTGACCTGGCTAATGCCTTTCTGGATTTACACACTCCCCTTCCACCACCTATAGACTGTTAAACACGTATGGAAGCACACACACACACACACATGCACGCACGCACGCACGCACACACATATACATACACACACACAGACAAAGGCACAGATGAAGGCACACACACACACACACGCACGCACGCACGCACACGCATACACACACACACACACACACACACACACACACACACACACACACACACACACACACACACACACACACACACACACACACACACACACACACACACACACGCACACAGAGACAAAGGCACAGGCGAAGGCACACACACACAGACGAAGGCACCAGGCGAAGGCACACATACACAGTCCAACCAGCAGCAAGCAATCTCCCCTTCACCTAATTAGCTTTTACGATGACACAGCAGCTACTGTAAGAATAATTAGCTAACCCTTCCTATATGATAGCATTAACCCAGAGCAGCGCTAACTAGACCCATAGCCTTCCTA
>NC_085861.1:16678222-16685722 GCF_034702125.1 Engraulis encrasicolus
AGGATGTGGCCATGGCCTAGAAAAGACCTAAGCCGAGTAGGCAAAGAGCCACAGTCTGACAAGCCTAAGGACACACACACACACACACACACACACACTCACACGCACACACACAGCTTGACAAGACTAAGGAACACATTGTGTACACACACACACGCACACGTACACACACACGTAGACACACACACACGTAGACACACACACACACGCACACACACACCCCTGACAAGCCTGTCGACGGGGGATTATAAACTCAAGGACATCAGAGCGACTGACATCCGGCCCATGCAGACGAGACGTGTGTTTGGGGGCTTTGCCGGTAATATATTTTATAAAAAAATACCACCACACCCAGCCAACGATAAATACATAAATAGATCTCCCCTCCCACCATATTTTGCCGCAAAGAGAAATAATTAACTGGGCTCAGCTTCCCGAGCGTATCCTATCCAGCGGCGGCCGTAAGCTTTTCATGGGAATCGATCCGCCACACCTGGCTAAATGCAAATTCGCGTGGCGTGACAAATCGATAGCATTAGGACAAAAAAGGGGGAGCTTTTCAGAGCCTGTATCAGACAGCTGAGGTGAGGCAGAAAAGCTGCAGGTCTCAGTCAAAGGCATTAGCTGGCATGCAGGTCTCAGTCAAAGGTATTAGGATGGCTGGCATGCACGCGTAGTCGCGTACGCCTTCTCACTTATCCACAGTCTCTGCTGGTGAAAGAAACTGGCATGCCTGCATTGCCTGACTGTGGCTTTACTTCTGGGGTTCCAGTAGCCTCTAAGTGCAGATAGGTCATTGGCGGTAGAGATGGGATTTATGGCTCTTTGACGGGCAGTGTTGTGCATTGAACGCGCTCCTTTTTTCGTGAACGTTGAACTGAACGCAACACATTTTTTAATAAAGAACTTGAACGTGAATTAGTTCACATTATGTGTCATGAATGGCAGACACCACTATAAATGAACGTTGGAATTTCATTTCCATTGACAGCTGAGTGACATCTGTTTTTTCTTTTGAAACGCAACGAGAGAAAGTTCGACCCTTCTGTACTCTCGCTGGTGCCGCTTGTATCATCAGTCAGAATTTCTTTGGACATAGTGCGCAATGCATTGCGGGCAACGTAGTGTCCGGCTGAGAATAGTTGAATAACACAGGGCTAGGTATTGCTGCTTACGCACGATGTTACCCGTGATGAATTGCGGTGGAGAAAGAGAGGGAAGGAGAGCGAGAGCGAGAGACAGACCAACAAGCGCTGCATTTTAAAAAAAATGGCTTGTGGAAGTGATGGTGTGAACAAGTAAGGACATTTACAACGTCCTTTTTTAAATTTGAAACGGCACATTGAGTTAAAACATTCATTCTGTGTGAATGCATGCACGTCCTCAAGGGTCATAAGTGAGGAAAGGGGGAGAAGACCCCTGCCAAGCTCAAACGTAAATGACACTGCCAGCAGTCTTCGAGAGGTCCGTGGTGGTCTCGGAGCAGGTAGATAAACTGATTATCGACTACTACATTGTGAAAGATGGACAACCTCTAGACAAAAAACACTGCATCACACGTGTGTTATAAGTGTACATAATATAGCCTACACAGTTTCCTTCAAAATATATAGGCCTATATATTTGTGTATTTGACTTTTGCCTTCATTAGGTCTACCTTCATTCAAGAGTTTTGATCATGTAAATGAATTCATACACAAACAGATAGGCTATATAATATCATATAAAATTATATATAAATATGTCATAATGAATATATTATTTATTAATTTATTTATTCTTTTTTTTAATGCTAGTAGATTTCATTGCACTATGCTAGAACTGGTCTACCTTGTCTGTACTGCATGCTGACAGTTTCATCACCTGGTAAGAAACCAACAATTGCAGTGTCATGAGCAAATGTCTAGTCAGTTTCAAAGAATGTATGATTTCTAGCTCGTGGTGTGAAAAAGGTTTTTATTTGAATATCTCACGAAAAAAGTGAAAATGAACTGAACTTTGAACTAGTTCAGAATTAAAATTGTGAACTTTGAACTTGAACTGTTCACTTTGAGCATTTATGAACTGAACTTGAACTAGTTCAGAAAAGCTGTGAACTGGCACTACACTGTTGACGGGATACGGATCATAGTGGTTCGTTCCTTTCAAAGAGCCGTTCAAAAAACTGGCTCTTTTGGCCATTTTTGTAAATTATTTATTCAGTGTTTAGAATGTAATATTTTGACTCCACCTCTAGGTCGTTTTGTCCAAACAACTGATTTTCCTTCTGCTTCGTAAAACCACTTCTGCCACTCTTTAGACTCCTCCTGCAACTGCAGGAGACGCACTGTCAGCCAGGGGGTAGCGGCAGATTACGGACAATTCAACCTGGGAGAAGTATACGTTCAGCGTGGCAAGGGGTCGTTTCAGCTCTAAAGAGGGGGGCGTGGTGGCTGTTTGGGTACGTGATCCGTCACCACCCCTCGCTGACAGTGCGTCTCCGGCAGTTGCAGAAGGAGTCTAAACCCGACTTTACTTATAGGGTTCTAGTAGCCTCTGAGTGCAGATGGGGTTGCCGGCGGGCCTATTCTCTATTTGCTGAAAATACTCAACTACATCATAACAACATTGCTATGACATTACCAAGAACCTTAAAGTGATACTGTCCCATTTTGGGAAATAAGCTCATATTACAACTCCCCTTTAGTTAAATTATTGAGTTTTACCTTTCTTCTGCACGTTCAACCGTTCTCTGAGTATGGCAAAACACATTTTACCTCCATGCTAGCGGTTAATATTGAATCCTATGAGACCATCTGGCGGCTAACTGGTGTCATAGGACTTAAAATTCGCACTGCAGTACTCAGGGAACGACAGGAAGTACAGGAGAAAGGTAAAACTCAATAATGTAACTCAAGGGCAGGTGTAATATGAGCTTATTTCCAAAAATGGGACAGTATCACTTTAAGTAACAGATTAAGACATACAGCAGCCGTTACAATTTTGGTGACAATAAGGTTATAACATAGGCTCTACACTAAGGGGTTAAAATGTTCAGTTAGTTATTCATAGTCAATGAAAGCAGGCTAGCACAATGTAAGCCTTATCTCAGACGGCAAAAGGCCTCCAATGAAGACAAAAATCACTGCTCATCTCTGCAGAAGTGCATTGCTAGTCAGCAACTTACATAAGAGAAGGGCAGCTCACACAGGGTTGTCTATGCAATGAAGTCCTTTTTTACCAGATCTGTAAGCTTTTGGTCGGTAGACTTTCATATAGACAGCAGAGCAGAGAACAACACCGCACAGCACAGCACCGCACAGCACAGCACCGCACAGCACAGCACAGCACAGCACAGCACAGCACAGCACAGCACAGCACAGCACAGCACAGCACAGCACAGCACAGCACAGCACCACACAGCACAGCACAGCACAGCTTATGCCCCAGGACAACAAGGGCGTGTTAACACACTTGCTAGCCTGCTTCCCCTTTTCAGCAGAGAGAGAGAGAGTGAGCTGGGTGGCAGTCGGCTGAATTGGCTGGCTGGCTAGAATAGCCCTCGAATTACAGAGATTAGCAGACTTAAGCTGACATTTGGCTCTGTATTTGGAGATAGCATGTACAAACACACACACACACACATAAACACACACACGTACGCACGTACGCACGCACGCATGCACGCATGTACGCACGCGCACACACACACACACACACACACACACACACACACACACACACACACACACACACACACACACACAAAACACACACACACACACACACACACACACACACACACACACACACACACACACACAAATGTGCAGCTATCAACAATAACGTACTGAGGAAGGATGAAGAACGCTAGTCGAGTGTGCATTCCATGGCTTTTCAGACTAACATGACACATTTCATAGCTGTATTTATTTATATATTTATTCATGCATTTGTTTATTTGCTTATTTATTTATCTGGCTGAAAATGAGAAGATGAGAGGCCAACTTAGCCCAAGGTCATGGTCATGACAGCGTGTGTATAACATGACAACCACACACACACACACACACACACACACACACACACACACACACACACACACACACACACACACACACACACACACACACACACACACACACACACACACACACACACACACACACACACACACACACACACACACACACACACACACACACACACACACACACACACAGACACACACACATAGACACACACACATAGACACAACCCCCACTCAGCAGTGCAGGCCCTAATACGCCACCCCTGTCTTCTCCACAGCGGATCATCTCACGGTTTAAATTCGACACTCTCTCTAAAATAGACATGAGGAGACAAATCACTTGTCCAGCAGAGGGTTTCATTTCAGCGGCTTTAACTGAAGCGTACGCCCGCCCAGACGTGTGTGTGTGTGTGTGTGTGTGTGTGTGTGTGTGTGCGTGCGTGTGTGCATGTGTGTGTGTGTGTGTGTGTGAATGCATGTTCTTGTGTCTGCATGTGCAAGAGAGAGTGAGAAAGAGAGAGAAAGAGAAATAGAAAGAATGAGAGAGAGAAATAGAAAGACTGAGAGAGAGAGAGAGAGAGAGAGCGAGCGAGCGAGAGAGGAAGATATGATGCCCTCCCTGTTTCTGGGATCTCATAACTCTTCTTTCTTCCTTTTTTCAGTCCTATCTGTCTTTCTTTTTTTCGTTCCTCCTGGCTCATGAGGACTCATCTGAAGGCTAATTATATTTCCCGCACCACTGGGTTTCTTGTGAGAGATACTTGTGTCCGGTGCCAGTGCCTTAGAGAGAGGACATTAGCATTTCGCCTCCACTCGATCATAAGTCGCCACAACCAACCAACCTTCCCCACCCAACCTCTGGCCACTCATACATAGACACGTAAACATGTACACACATAGACAGACTGACACTGATACACACACACACACACACGCACACACCAGTCAACGCATACACTCACACACATACACACACACACACACACACACACACGCACGCACCCACACACACCTACACACGCACGCGCACACACACACACACACACACAAACACACACACACACGCCCACACCCACACACACACACACCTCTGTTACAGTCCGCACACTACCCCAATACGACTGCTCAGGGACAACCCTTTCACCCGTCGGCACTCCAGACCCCTCTGCCAAAGCCAGCTGTGTGGGTCCCTAAAAGGCCATTATGTGACTGCTCCTTCCGCCACTGTGCAATACTGAGGAATTAGCTTTGATTTGAAGGTGAACTGATGGTGTGAGTCAGGACGCGAGGACAGGAAGGAGCCACAATTATTGTCCGTAGCAACAACGTGCCAAGGCGATACGTTTTACTGCCATGGGTTATAAAAGGCAGCGCTTGTGATGAGTTTGTAGTTCCCGGAATGGCAGTGATCAAGTTGTAATGTGTTATTAAAGACTTGGTGTAATGTTGTAGTAGTAGATGTAGTGGTGGTGTAATTGTAGTGTTACCGCAGAAATACACCAGCGGCGATCTGAGCGAGTCGAGCGACGGAAGTAATTGACTTTGTATTGAGTCGAGAGACAAAAGCGATTCTGGAGACTAGAGCGATTTGCGCGACGAGCGCGACAATTTGAAGTTGAAATCTTTTCAACTTTCTATGACGCGGTTCGGCGACAAGCCGCGACAGCCAATGACTGTATAGAGGTCAGTGACCACAGCCAATGGGAATGCTTGAATGCTTGAATGCCTTCTGCCTGTACGGACATACTCTTGTCTCCTCAATCGCTTGTATCGCTTGCTGCTACACTCTGTCGCTTGAATCACATCGCTGCTGGTGTATTTCTGCGGTTATGTTGTGTCGTAGGAGGTTTTCTTTAAACAGTATAGAGCTCTATGGGGGGAACAGATGTGCGTTGAGGGGGCAGCCATGGTCTACTAGTTAAGGAGATGGACTCAAGCTCATTGGGCCGCATCTATCTCACATGTTTCGAATCCCACCCTTCCACTCCCTCTCTCACTCCATGACTGACGTGCCCTTGAGAGAGGCACCTAACCCCACACTGCTCCAGGGACTGTAATACTCTGTGCTTAAAACGAAGCATAAGTTGCTCTGGATAAAAGCGTCAGCTAAGTGTAATGTAATGTAATGTAATTGGGGCTAGAGACACACACATAATTTTCAACAATGGCAGATGCAGCCAACAGACGTGTCAGATACTGACACCCATCCTGTAGTTAACGGACATGTCAGACACTGACACCCATGCTGTAGCCAACAGACATTTCCGACACAGGGACATTGACACCCAACCACACTTCAAACAGAGTCACTGACATCTATCTAGCACTTGTAGGCTAGCAGCCAACAGACATCTTAGATGGAGACATTTAAAGCATACATAGCGAATAACTATCCCTCAATGCCTTAACGCACAGCTTCTCTTACAACCTTATTACTACCAAAATGGTATCGATTAAGTCGCTAATTGGTTACTCATCTTAAATCTTAATTGGTTATTTAAGACTTTCTGCATTGACATAGCAATGTTGGCTCTTAATGCACACCGAATACCTCCAGTGGCACGCTGTGATAGTCAATGAAAGTTAACTACCATAGTAGGCCTACTAAAATATTGTGACATAACACAGGGCCTTAAGTAATACAATACAACTTGGTCATTGCCATTCTGGTAACAGCAAATTTATAACATCGTGTCTTAACAGGTTAAGGTGTAGTTAGTTGGGTGTTTTCGGCAGAAAGTGAATAGGCCTGTCAATGGGCCCATTTCAGTTAGAGGCTACAGTCCAATCAACAACTCACCTACAGTAAACATTAGACTCTTTGTTTATTCATCTGTCTGTCTTTTTCCCCTCTCTCAATCTTAGTCTTTCTGTTTCTGTCTTTGTCGCTGTCACTCTCTGCATATCTGTCTATCTGTCCATCTTTGTGTGACAGTGTAGTAGGCCTATGTCTCTTTTCACACACACACACACACACACACACACACACACACACACACACACACACACACACACACACACACACACACACACACACACACACACACACACACACACACACACACACACAGACACTTGCTCTATCTCCCTATGAAAATCGTTAGGACGGATCCATCTTCACATATAGCCTACAGAACGCCTGTCTGAGTCTGTGTCTGTGGGCTGAAAGCGTTTGGTTTAAGATTGAGCGTCTCTCTTTGTGATCAGAGAGCCATCAGTTTTACTTCAAAGAGCATGTCATCAGGCCCCTAAATGTCAATGCACTGCTGCCACTGATGGATTGGAGCATGGATCTGTCATGTCGGCCTCAACCAGCCAACACACACGCCTACACATACACACACGACACACACACGCCCACACACAAGTACACACACATGTACACACACACACACAAGTAGACACACACACCCTCACACATGTACACACACGCCCACACACATGTGCACACACACACTGTACACACAAACACACAGCGCCGATTTCCCATG
>NC_085861.1:16688222-16690722 GCF_034702125.1 Engraulis encrasicolus
TTGTATGACCAGTGCATGTAAAGAAATTGACAATAAAACCAACTTGACTTGACTTGATTTTGTCAAAATTGATTTCAGACAGATTTTGGACTGGTTTAAAATGACAATTACACCCCCTTTATCTTGTGACATATCCTTATGGCCCAAATCCATCCTGTTTTAGAGATATCGCTTTGTCTAATTTGCAGTAACTACAATATACAACCTACTAAAACTTTGAAGACATTTTTCTCAGTTTCATTGTTGGCATAACTACTGCACTTTGAACAAGGTTATGAGGATATCCAAGGCACTCTTCTTCTTCGTCAAAAGCGTATATTACAGTATACTGAGCTAGGTCATGGTAGAAGTGATTAAAATATGCAACGTCATACTTTGGTGCACACCGCCAGGTCTCCAGGTCGTGCACGCTAGCCACGCCACGCACGCCACGCACACCACGGACGCCACGCACGCTAGCCACGCCACGCACGCCACGCACACCACGGACGCCACGCACGCCCAGTCTGGATAGCTGGTGACGCGTACCAACGCATGACGTTACATACATATAGGGAAGTGGTGGGAGTTTTGAACTTTTAGAAGCCCTGATGAAGACCATTGCAGGCCAAAAACATGTTGGCAATTTTATCAGTTCTACCATGAACTAGCTCGGTTTAATAGAAGCTTTTCAACGAAGACGAAGAGTGCCGTGGGTATCCTCACAACCATTTTCCAAGTAAATTCAACTCAAAGAGCTCCTTCGCACAACTGAAAAGAATGCCGAAGCCCTCTGACCTGCATCTTCTTTTTCTACTGCACTTTGACTTTATGGGTCAGAATAAGCACAGCAATTCAACTGTAGCACACCCATGAGTCAAACGTCACCTCTTACTAAGCCAAAGCCATCTCTCACTAAGTCAATGTCATCTCTCACTAACATCCATCTACATTCACTGACACAATAGTCACCCTTCTTCCGAGCAAACAAACCATGAAGAAGGAACAAGGGGCAAGGAACTGGCTTTAGTGGAGTACAGTAGGTTGGACAGACGTTGTGTATGTTGTGTTGTGTTGTTTGTTTCGCATTTGATGTCATCTCTCACTAGCATCCCCCTACATTCACTGACACATTACCCAGACTACATCCTCCTAATGACGCAACACCTTCGGTGCTGCAAAATTACTCAGGCAAAGAGCTCATTCAAGTACATTCTGAGCTCCGCTGGGCCGGGGAACTTCACCCAATTTGTCGAGAAGCAAATAACTTTGAGCATCTCCAACGACTCTGGGTGGAGGCGTGTTTAAGGCAGTGACGTGGTTTAAGCAGACGTTCTATTAGGACTAGGAAAATGTTTGGTTTAAATTTTGGCCCAGCCCTTTCTGGTATCGAGCAGTGGACAAGGAACAAGGCACTGGCTTTGGCTTTGGCTTTGGCTTTGGCTTTGGTGGAGTACAGTAGGTTGGACAGACTGTTGTGCTGTGTTGTGTTTGTTTGTATTGCGTTTGATGTAAAGCTTCTGGAAGTGACACTGAAGGAAAGGAGCTGCTTGTCTTCATCGATGTCACTCCCATCACATCCCCTGGCGTCACATTAGAGGGACGTATATTACATTGACACATCACATCGCATGGCATCACATCACGGGGAGGGGACGTAGCATATATTTTATTGACTCGTCAGCGTGATCCCCCCCCCACCCCACCCCCCCTCCTGTTTCGAGCCGACGTCGCCCGACATTAGGTAACTAATTGACCCACATCAAACTTTCATTATTTGTTAATGGAAATGGAGTGCATGTTGACCATGGGAAAGGTCACGCAGCCGATAAAGAGACGGATGCTTTATGGGGTGCGGACTCCCTGCCGGAGGACTCCTGCAGGACAGTGATGAGAGGGGGGGGGGGGGAGAGAGAGAGACAGAGAGAGAGAGAGAGAGAGAGAGAGAGAGAGAGAGAGAGAGAGAGAGAGAGAGAGAGAGAGAGAAAGAGAGAGAGAGAGAGAGAGAGAGAGAAGTCAGAGAAGAGACGGATGCTTTATGGGGTGCGGACTCCCTGCAGGAAGACTCCAGCAGGACAGGGATGAGAGGAGGGAGTGGGGAGAGAGAGAGAGAGAGAGAGAGAGAGAGAGAGATGGGGAGAGGGGGAATAGAGAGAGGGAAGGAGAGACAGAGGGGGAGGAGAGAGAAAAAAAGCCAGAGGAAAGGATAGAAAGGAGAATAGGAAGAGAGGGAGGGAAGGAAAAAGAGATAGAATGGAAAGGGGAAATGGAGGGTGATGAGAACAGAGGGGACTATAGACACAATGAAAGAAAGAGAGTGAGAGAATGAGAGATAGGCCTACAGAATGAGAGGCTGTAAGGACACAAAAGAAAGAGGGAGAGAGAGAGAAGGGACTTGAGAGAGAGAGAGAGAGAGAGAGAGAGAGAGAGAGAGAGAGAGAGAGAGAGAGAGAGAGAGAGAGAGAGAGAGAGAGAGAGAGAAAGAAGGGACGTGATTGCATTAGGATATCTTATCCATAAA
>NC_085861.1:16698222-16700722 GCF_034702125.1 Engraulis encrasicolus
AGTCGTTTGTTAAGTGGCCTGCGGAAGTGACAGGCCCGGAGGAGAGGGAGACAGGGGACAGTGAAGGGGACAGTGTGGCCTGCATGTTTTAATTGGAGAGCACTGGCACTGAGGCGAGGTGCTGGACTGGTCATCTGGCATAGCAGGCATTTCCATGTGGGCCCTGCACCCTCGTGGGCCACCATTTTCAGAAATGTAAACAAAAGTGTTTTTTTTCTCTTTTCATATTTCTGAAAATAGGGGCCCACTAGGGTGCGGGTCCCACCGGTGAGTCAGTTCTGTGTCAGTAATTATGAGGGGCCCCTTCAATCCAAAAGTGCCCGGGCCCTATTTCTCTCCCAGTCCAGTCCTGGCACTGAGGCGTGGTGCTGAAGGCACTCACAAGCAGCAATGGCTCTCGTCTTTGCACAGCTGGCCGCCATTCGCCATGCCACTGGCCAGATAATCACGTCTCATGTCTCTCTTGTCCTTACCTCGTCCCTTGTGTACTTACCCAATCACTGCCATGTACTCCAAACTGTGTATTCCAAACCTGATGCCTTTGTACTGTAACTCTTAAGGTGCAGGCATGCTTGCTACAGGATACGCGAGCGTGTGCACGATTTGTTCATGAACGCGTTAACATTTAATGTTATAATATTTAATGTCAATTTTGTGCGTGTTGGACACGGCAGCCAAATGTGTGCGTCAGGTGCAATATCTTTAGAATAATAGAAAAGTTAAGTACCATATTACTACAATACCAATACCCTTAGTAATGCACTAGAACTTGCTCATTGCCATTCTGGTAACAGCAAATTTAGGCTATAACGCTCTGGTTTTAACAGGTTAACTATTACATGAGGGTCAATGTTGCCTAGGTAACCACGCATGCACATTACAGTGTCTATCACTCCCAGGCATGCACAACATTCACACCTAATTAGAAGTCAGACTGATGTAGATTACAGTGTGGTCCACAAGAACATTTGTCCGTCCCACACACAGTTGTTGGATTGATTGAGATTGTTGTTCAGTCCACAAGACTATTTCATAATTGGAAGTTGTCTGGAAAACAAACATCAGTTCACCTGACATGTCATGAGTTAACAGAGCTTGCAACCTTTAGCTGAGCGAACTAGTTGCCTTTTTGTGCCAACTTCATGTCTCATTTCCATACAACTTCAACTCTGAAGTCAACCAGGTTACACCGATTTTGAAGTTGAGTCATCTTTTTTTTTTACAGTGCACAAGTAGAGAAGCGCCTACATAATCTCCAGTTACAAAACCTTGGCAGTCATTGGCTCTCCCTAATAATCCTCTCTTTACCCATCGCATCCCCACCGAAGGCTCTTGATACCCGTTGCATCCTTTGCCAGACTCTTCACACCCATCTCATCCCTTCTCTGCTGCCAAGCCCCTTTGAGCACCTTGAAGAATCTCCACTGTCTGAGGGCAGAAGAGGATTTAAGGTTGAGCTGCACAGCCCCAACAAAATATAGGCTGCTAGCTTCTTCTGCGTCAGTAGTGTCAGCAATATAAAAAGGAGTTTTAAGTTCAATTGGTTGCTTTAGGTTCCTCCTTGATTCACTCCAGGAAAAGACGAGGAAGAGACGTGTGATTTCAATCACAAATACACACATTCACATGGGACTTAAATGATCACTTCACGCACCGAAACACAGTAGGTAATTTGCACCAGAATTATTAATTCACAAATGATGGACATGCTGCATACTCATGAGACAAAGAACTCAGACATTCTCCACATTATGCTGAATTACCAGTGGTTCACAGGTAACAAAAGTCCCAGGCAAATAAGGCTGAAGATAAATCAAACCACTCCAACCCAATGCAAAGGAACGTGCTCAAGTTAATCCTCCTTCTTCTCTTTCAACGGCATTGGGTGGCAGATTGCAGAAGATGTGTGCTATCACCATCTACAGCACTAAGGGAACTCATAAGGGAATTTATACTCAACCTCCACCCGTCTCCTAAAGAGATGTTCACCTGATGGCTCATGGATCGCGGAAAAGCACGGGCTAGATTTGTCTACTTTATCCAATGTCTCTGGTTCTATTATAGATAACCAGAGAGTCACAGTCCACCTAATGGTGCCTTTTTCTTAGAACAACACGGCATTCCAAAGCACCATCATCAAGATTTAATGGAGCACAATTAGCATATTGTTAGCATAATCAGCACATCACTGGCAAAATTAGCATAACATCATAATCTGAGCATCGGCAATAGTCTAGAGATAGATGAGGGGTGAATACTGAGGCCGCAGCAGGTTGTATTAAGTTGATGGATGTTTACTGTTTAGAATTGCGGCGTGATGGTGTTTTAAAAGTTGAAAAGACACTGGGCCGCTGCTGCATGTGTTGTTCAAGGGCTGTTTCAAAAAGAGAATATCAAGAGAAGGATACAGTATAAAAATAAGGGAAGGAAAAGAAAAAGAAAAATAACAAAGGAAAATGAAAACGTGAGCCTGTCTGATATATAGCACTGGGAATATTTG
>NC_085861.1:16718222-16780722 GCF_034702125.1 Engraulis encrasicolus
TGAGTCAGTGCCCCACAGGCGTACTGTAATAAAAAAATGTAGTTATAGCTGTAGTTATTACCGTAGTTATAGCCTAGTCATGTTTATAGATTCCGTAGATTACAATGCATTTCTTAACTTATGGAAATATTGTTTGCTTTATTTTAATGTGCATTAGCTATTCAATTTGTTCAAAGATGTATTTTGTTTTTGCAATTCTTTTCCTGCCAATAAGCCACGCCCCCCCTCGCACCCCCTTGGGGTCCCCGGCCCCTACTTTGAAAACCGGTGAGTTAGTGGGGAAGCGGGGGAGGGGGGGTTAGAGTGTGGAGGTGACGGTGGGCTGTCAAGGTGCCAGGTGACTAAGACACATTGAAAGCTAATGGAGAGGAAAACGCGGCAATTACTTCCTCCATCCAACATCCTTTGTATCCTCAGCCACCAGTACGGAGAAAAATCTCCCCGCTCGCTTGCATTGCCCCCCTAATAGTGCATCAATTGTGATACTCTACCACAAGGGCCGCTGGCAGCTGTTAGCCAGACCCGGGACAAAGCCATCTGAAAGGGCCCCCCATCTCCATCCAGAACATACCAGCAGGGAGGTCGACAAGGGGTCAGTTGTCCCGGTCCCTAGAAATGGGTCCCCATGTCATTGTATGTATTAGGTGGGGGCCCCTTTCAGAAGACTTTGTCCCGGGCCCTTGTCAGCAGCCCTGTATACCAGTACAATGAAATGCTAACCTAATTTTCTCTCTCCCTGGGCCCAGGACAACTGGCCCCTTTGTCCCCCACCCTTGTTGGCTTTCCTGTGCGTGTACGCCGCAGTAGGCAGATATAGCTCTGAGACTAAGCAGCTAAGTAGCAACGTCATGTATATTTCATATTTCCATACACTCTGGAGTTCTCAAACGAGTTCAATTATGGGTGGGGAGGAGGGAAAAAAAAACACATCAAAAGCTCCATCTGTGATGCTTTGCTCGGCTATTGTCTGTCTGTGCAACAGGTCAGCTGGTGTAGTCAACTGCCATTGGCACACAAATGGATGACACATGCAGACACATGCATGCACGCGCTCAGGCACGCACACCCACACGCATAAACACACACACACACACACACACACACACACACACACACACACACACACACACACACACACACACACACACACACACACACACACACACACACAAAAAAACACACACACACACACACAATCACATACAAACACAAGCGTGCACACACACACAGACACACAGACACACACATGCACGCACGCGCGCACACATACACACACACACACACACACACACACACACACACACACACACACACACACACACACACACACACACACACACACACACACACACACACACACACACACACACACACATTTGCACATTTATTCAGTATGGTTTGCGTGAGCAACAGGTCTGTGGCTCTAACTGCCTGGAAACCGACTAATTAAATGCCGGCACCACCTGTCTTGTCACAAGGTCGTTGCCGGGGAAGTAGAGACCCCGTCTGTTTTTCCTCTCCTCTCCTCTCCTCTCCTCTCCTCTCCTCTCCTCCACTCTCCTCTCCTTTCCTCTCCCCCACTCTCCTCTCCTCACCTCTCTTCTCTTCTCCTCTCCTAGCCTCTTCTCCTCTCCTCTCCTCTGTCTTCTCCTATACCCTCTCCTCTCCTCTCTTCCCCTCCACTCTCCTCTCTTCTCCTCCACTCTCCTCCTCTACTCTCCTTTCCTCGCTGCCACTCTCCACTCCTCTCTTCCACCCTCCTCTCCTCTCCCCTCCACCCTCCTCTCCTCTCTCTCCTTCTCTCCTCTCCTCCCCTATACCCTTTCCTCTCCTCTCCCTTCCCTTCCTCTCCTCTCCTCCCCTTTCCTCTCCTCTCCCCTCCTCTCCTCTCCTACCTTCTCCTCTCCTCCACTCTCCTCTTCTCCTCCACCCTCCTCTTATATCCTCTCCTCTCCTCTCCTCTCTCTTCCCCTCTCTCTCCTCTCCTACCCTCTCTCATCTCCTCTCCTCTTCTCTGCTCTCCTCTCCTCTCCTTTCCTCTCCTCCTCTCCTCTCACCTCCTCTCCTCTCCTCATCTCCTCCCCCACTCCACAGATAAGGATCACCACAGCATTATCACATGATGATGGTAATCATTATTATCAACGGAATAATTACGACTAATAGAGTGTCTATTATGGCATAATGTGGCATGTTGGGCACTGTGTGAGTGTGTGTGTGTTGGGGACTGTGTGTGTGTGTGTGTGTGTGTGTGTGTGTGTGTGTGTGTGTGTGTGTGTGTGTGTGTGTGTGTGTGTGTGTGTGTGTGTGTGTGTGTGTGTGTGTGTGTGTGTGTGCGTGCGTGCGTGTGTATGTGCGTGTGTGTGTGTGTGTGTGTGTGTGTGTGTGTGTGTGTGTGTGTGTGTGTGTGTGTGTGTGTGTGTGTGTGTGCGCTTACGCATGTGTGTGTGTGTGTTAAGGTTTCAGGTTAGCAGATTTACTGGAAGAAAATGACCTTGTCAGCGACAACTATTTTTAACCAGCCCCTCCGTGTGGTAGGCCTTTTACGTAATTTGTCTGGCTTAGGTTTTGTTTTGACATGGTCTTCACAGGTAGACAGTCTATAGCACCTAGCCAATCAACCAACAGAGGGTGTGTTTGGGAGTGATGGCCTTGACATTACAATATACGGTATTTCAATTTCAACGCATAGGAATGCTAATAGCCAACTACCTACAAATTCCACAATGACAAGAAGTTACCTAGCAACTAGGTACACTTTGATGTTAAAATATTGATGGGCTTTTTTTAAATGAAGAGACGACAGGAAACCATTAGGAGAGAGACGGGGATGAATTTTGGAAACACCCTCGGGCCAGAATCAAACCCGGGTCTCGGGCGTGTACTGTTTGAGCCATTCTGTTTGAGCCATGGTCAAGGTAAACTGTATATTACGGCTCGACCTGGTGTCACCCTACCTGCCTGGTTATTCCTCAAACTACGTGTAGTGCAGTAACGTGGTACAGGATGTGTGAGATATACTAATGTTGTGTTGCATGTGCTGTGAGCCCAAAGAAGGAACATTAGCATTGGCTTACCGAGGCGACGCGTCTGTGGATACGGCTAGCCCCCGCATTGGCTCTGGTTGCCGGCTAGCCCAAGCGATGTTTTGTCTAGTGCGTTCCCAAAAGAAGGAGTAGGTCCACTTTTCTTCTTCCCTTTTCTTAACTCCCCGTTCTTCCAATACGTTCAGGTCCAACCGTAGTCCCGTGGCAGTCGACAGCCTCTCACCCTGCCTCTGCTTCCGGTGTCACCATTCTCCCCACACCTGTGCACCTCCACCCCTTATATGGGCGGTCCAACCCAAAACCAATGCAATCCTCCCCTTGGGCTGAGTCAGGTGTGTCATTATGATCGTGTAGTGTATATCTACGTGCACTTGACCTTTCCCTGACATCTTCCATCGTAACACTGTAACACTTTCAAAGCTTGGGGAAGAAGTTCTCAATGTCAAATCTCCTTTAGGATATTAGGTGTTGTACAAGGGGGTGGTTTGCATATGACCCACTAATCAACACCTCTAACAAAAAAGCGAGAGTGAGACCATACGGAAATAACAAAAATAACTTGCAAGATCCCTCTTCCAAAATGCTATAAAATGCTATGCCATTTAAATGTTTTTATCTATCTTTAAGACGGCACCAAAAACACAAACAAAGGGAGATAATAATAATTAACATGTTTATTAATTTTGAAAATGGATTTATAGAACTTTGGAAACAAGCTCTGCTATCGTGCTGTGAAATGTGATCACGTCTGAGGTGCAAAAGTTTCTGAAAGGCACAACTCCTCTGCACTGCTTGCGCAATTAGTAGGTAATTAAATTTCAAGAGTCTCGTCTAGCTGAGGAGGTAATGCAAATTAAAATGAGCGAGTAAAGTAACAAGAAGGAACAGTAGTGTACCAGGTGTACTAATGCTTTCTGAAACTGCAACTCTCAACTAAAGTGCACCTTTAGTCAATAAAAGGGATAACTGTTCTCAGTTACTGTTTTGAAAATTTACGTTGTCGTTGTACAATTAAAATGAGGAAATGAGGTAACGTGATTTGTATAAACGCTGTACTTCATACAAATGCAGCCACCTTTTTTATATGCATGTTTCTCCACCCTATCCCATCCAGCCAAACCACCCCTACTCACCCTCCAAATCTGCCCCTATGAACTCTAATGCCTTGTTCAGACCAAGAGTGACATATGCTAACGGAGCAACAGAAGTCTTTATTTCTGTATGGAGGGCACGCGACCAGCGATACCAGAATTCGCCAAGGGGGAAGCGAACTGAACGACGAGAGCGAATTTTAACTATTAAAGTCAAGCTAATCTTATGGTAATGAGCTGTGACGCTGTGACGCGGTTTGGCGAAAACCAATTGGAATATTCATCAAGGAATGTCCCAGGTTGTCAAGCAAAAGCCGTTATGTGATTAGCTAAATCAAACATGTCAATGCTGCGTCCAGAACGAATGCAGCGAAAGGCAAAAACTCTTCTGCTACCTCCGCTACCAGGCAGCGTAGTTCACTCTTGGTCTGAACGAGGCATAAAGGGAGCAAATGCTGCCACTCGTATAATCTTAACCATACAGTAGCCACAGCCAAGAGCAAGCAGGCATTACACCCAGTGTTGCCAGATTGGGCGGGTGCACGCCCAATTGGGCTACTTTTGACAAGCGTCTGCGGGTAAAAACGGGAAAAATTGGCCATTTGGCGTTTTCTTCAGCCTTTTGGGCCCATAGAAGTCAATGTAATTTGTTGAATTTGGCCGGAATTTAGCGCATTTTGGCGGTTTTTGAGAGCATTTTGGACGGGATTTGGCCAGACACATCTGGCAACACTGATTACACCTGCAGAGAGGGTAATACGTTTTGATTCCCCACCTTCAATCAAGTAAAAGACTTGATAAGGGGTGTCTGGCCAACAAGCTTTTTCGCTGTGTTCTTTGTACCGTTAAAATACGACATACTTGCTGGAAATTTACACAATTCACATAAAAGTCCACATACGGTACCTGAGTGTGCATAACTGACAACCATGTTTTGAACACCAGTGTCTTGCAGTCTTAAAGCATGGGCTAGCAGTTGATGGGGTCGCAGCTGGGCCTATTTACTATTTGCTGAAAACACTCAAGTACATCATAACAACATTCCTATGACATTACCGAGAGCCTTATCCAACAGATTAACCCCTTCAGACACGGCTTTATTCATTTGTTGTTACCAGTATGGCAATGACCAAGTCGTAGTACATTACTAAAGGGCCTGTGTTGTGTAATAGTATTGTAGTGCTATGGTAGTTAAATTTCAATGACTATTACAGCGTGCCACTGGAGGTATGGTGTGCATTAAGGGGCTATGGCATGGCCATTACTATTTTGATGACAGTAAGGTTATAACATAGGCTCTATGCTAAGGGGTTAAAGCATGGTGAGAGCAAAATCATGCTTTGAACAACAGTGTCATGCAGCCTTAAAGCATGGCGAGAACGATGGGCTAGCAGTTGATGGATGGGACCAAAATCTGAAGTAGGTCTGAGTCCCCTCATTGCTTACTAACACTCTCTTCCAGGGTTGCCAAATGTGACTGATTATTTCAAGCCAAATAAATGCTTTAAAACCACCTCAAGACACTCAATTCGAACTAAATTTTATTGCTTTATATATATAGTCATGCATTTACATTAAACAAATCTTGCCACAATACAGCAGATGATCGTCCTAAACGGCGCAATTGGGCAGGAAATGTCCCAATCTGGCAACCCTCTGTCCATTGTCCCCTGAGACTTAGTCTGTCCCCAGACACTTCTCTTTTCTCACCTCTGTGACGGGCTGTGTGCAGAGTCTGCATTTTGTCCCGTGTGACCACATCGACGATTGACAATCACTTTCAGATCTTTCTAAAACCAGAGGTTCTCAAACTTTTTTGAACAAGCACCCCCTTAACCATAAGCCTCCCAACGGCCTCCTTGCCTCATCGCAAGCCTGCCAATGCCCCCCCTAGTATTCAAAAAATAAAATAAGACGAATATAGACTTCATCCCTCTTAACGACCCCCACCCCACCCCTCCATCGCTTGGGGGGCTGTAGAGCCCCCGTTGAGAAACGCTAGCATAGAGCGAGAACAATCATTCCTAACACCACCCATCTCTGTAATGTGTCTACTGAGACACACCAACAAACCAAAACCTCTTTCAGCCGAAAATCGACCGTCACATAATTATTCCCAAGGGGGGCTTGATTGAACACTTAGTGGGATTAAAGCAGTGGCGGCTGGTAGTCTGTCAAACAGGGGAGGCTGTTCAATTACAATATGTCCAGAACGCAAAAAAAAAGGGGGGGGGGGTGTCAATTTTGACACACATCTTACATTGGTCCTGAGCCACATATGGCCTCACACACTAAATGACTCTTGTTGAAACAAATTTGCTAATCATTAATCATTATCCCCCTTGTAGCCTATTCAAATAGGGATTTTTTTTTTAAATTATTATTATCATCATTAGGCCTACCTCCGCCACATAATGATGTGATTGAGTTTGCCTTCGTTGTTCATTACTTGGTGCACGGCTTAACTTACCACTAGAGGTCGCAAAATCTTTAATTATTTAGGCTACCAGACATTGCCAATACTGCAATACACAGTAGGAAACGGGACTTGACAGTTAACCAGTTGATCAGACACCACGAAAGCTCAAAAGAAACGGTTGTTCTTCCCTACCTTTTTCACCAAGTCAATATTAGGCAGTGCTCTGCTCTGCTCCTTGATATTAATTTTCTCCTCATAAGGACGACTGGAATTCGCCAGAATTTAATCCACAATGCTTGGCATTTTGCATAGCTCTCTAGCTTTCTTGCAAGCTAGCTCTAATAAAAAGTAGGCAACCTCAACTTTTGAATTGGGAGATTAAAAAGGATAAGGACTTGCCACTATTAAGACTTTATTCGCAACACTAGGTTTACAAGAATATGTACACAAAACTGGAGTTCACCGCAATGAATAGCTTCCTCACTGGTTACCACGACGAAACTTCTTCTCAGTCAAATTAATAACATATCCGCTTTTCAAACTACTGTAGCCTACTGACACGGGGTTCACCCAATCACAAGTCGGAGCCTCAGTCTCCGGTCCCTCCCCCCCGCTCTCTCTTCTCCATTCACTCCCAGTGAGGCTCAGTCTCAAAATCAAAAAAATGTTCACGGCAATAGCCAATGACCGTTTAGCATTTTGCCATTGAAAATGCGTACAATTCCACATGCCATTGAAGTCCATTGAGACTCGACTCGCTTGCGTTGTCATGAGCGGAGAAAAAAACTCGTGCGAGCCTCGGGATCTTATTACAGATTGGTTAAATCTCTAAATTGAGCACATGCATTTTATATGGAGCTGGGTCTGAAATAGCAATGTTATTAAGTCGTGTAAAGCATTAGTTTACATACTATTCTCGTGATTTTGGACAGGAGGCGGCGCCTCCCTTGTACTCAATGAGGAATCGCCTCTGGATTAAAGGGTACTGAAGAAGACATATTCAGAAACAACAGCGGTGGGGGGGGGGGGGGGGGGGGGGGGCGGAGGGGGGAGGGGGGAGGAGAAGGGGAGCGGGGTGAACCCACCTGGTTGTGTTGAGATATGCAAAACAAGTTGTTGTTTGTAAAAACAAACAAAAAAGTGTACTAATGAGGATGCAGAATGAAAAATAAACAAAATGCACTAACGGAAATTAAAAATGGAAATACATTCTAAGTTTGAAGTCAGTTGTTCTAATTCTACAAACAAACCCACAGCCATGGGAGAGCGTTGCATCTTTTTTTTTACCTTCAAAAAGTAATTGAAGAAGAAACTACGGTATCCTTTTTTATTGGCCTAAATCATTCCTACAAATTGGGGAAAACAGCTAATGCAGTTCCCCCCAAAATACCTAAAAATGTTTTAGGCAGTCATTGATCCTGGAAATTCACATCAGCTTTAATTTTAGACAATAACCATTTGCAATGGCAACACAATCACACATTTCAACTAACATAAACATATCGTTGGTGTTGTTCTCTTGTGTCTTTTTGTGATTCTGCAACATGCAACCCTGCAACTCTGAAACGAATTTCTCCCTGGTGGAGACTAATGAAGAAACCTAACCTTACCTAACCGTCCCTTTTCCATACAATGACTATCGTTTTCAGTGTTCTAATAATGACATAGAAACCTAGTCTGATTACCATTGACTATCAAATCTCTTCGAGACCAAGAGCATAATAATTAACGCTTCCCAAACTGCATGGTTGACCCCCCTCCCTAGGTTTGCTACTGGTTGACTGGTTTCCGACAAAGTGGGCGGAGTTCCCAATTTTTCGGGAGATCAGAAACTATATTAACATTGCTCTTGGTCTGACTGGAATTAACGCCAGATGTGTTGCATCCCTAGGAGGGCATGGCCTGGCTAATAGAAACCATCCATTGTGCTTGTAATCAACATGTCTACACCAGAACTCCACGATACATGTGAGTGAGCAAGAGGAACCCTGTCAAGGCTTACCTCGCTTCCTGTTTGTTCATAAATCATTAAAACGTCAGCATCCAAGGCCAGGCAAGCATGGAAGCATGCAAGTATCCAAGCATGGAGCATGTGTGTGCACTATGTACAGTGTGTGTGTGAGTGCGTGCGTGCGCGTGTGTGTGTGTGTGTGTGTGTGTGTGTGTGTGTGTGTGTGTGTGTGCGTGCCTGCGTGCCTGCCTGCCGGTGTGTGTGCGTGCGTTTGTGTGTGTGTGCGTGTGTGTGTGTGCGTGTGTGTGTTCATGCATGCGTGCGTGCTTGCAAACTCTCTCCCCATGCAGTGCTAGTCCACCATAACTCTTTCATGCTGTGCAATGGACCAAAGGCACAGTGATCTTCTCCGCTCTCTCCACATGTGAATTATTTGTGGAACTGGTTACCAAGAACATCACACAGGCACTCACTCTTTCTCCACATCTCTTCAGTCATGGGTAAGCGGTTAGGGCGTCAGACTTACAGCCCGAAGTTTGCCGGTTCGACTCTCGACCCGCAGGTTGGTTGGGGGAGTAATTAACCAGTGCTCTTCCCCATCCTCCTCCATGACTGAGGTACCCTGAGCATGGTACCGTCCCACCGCACTGCTCCCCATGGGGCGCCATTGGGGGCTGCCCCCTTGCACGGGTGAGGCATAAATGCAATTTCGTTGTGTGCAGTGTGCAGTGAACACAATGTCAATCGGAGTTGGAGTTTCCCAGGGCGGGCTTTTCATCCACATGTTTTCATCACACTGTGGCAGCTTATCTGGGGCCTCCACCCCAAGCGCTGGGTGGATAGATATTTCACAATCGAACACTCAGCACAATGTGTTCCTCTTTCTCAGCATGTTTCGCAATATTTAAATTTAGAACAGCACACAGACACTCACATTATTTCCCTTCACATTTTTCAGTTCCACCCTTTAACCCCCCAATCGCTGTGAAAGTCAGGACCTCCACTCGAAATGCCGGACCAAAGTTCTCCAAGCACGCAGATAGGCAGGGCCACTGGCAACTTTAGCCTGGCCCGGGACAAAGCCATCCGAAAAGCCACTCCACTCAATACAATCAATGTAAAGGGGAGCATCCCCAACCCCCTTCCTGGGCCTGGGACAACTGACCCCTTTGACCCTCCTGCCTGTCGGCTTCCCTGCACAAGCAGCTTCCTTGCATCATCTCAGGATAATGTGGTGCTCTCATGCAACACGTCTGCCAGTACACAAAACTCTTTCTGTTTCTGATTTCCAAGATAAGATCACATAGATAGAGGCTCGCTAGCGAACACAGTAAGAGCTCCCCCATCTTTGAAGTGAAGTGACTCCCATTGTCAATGTCATTGTGACACAACATTAATGTCTCAAAACAAAACTGCATTCATGCTTCACGCCGTGAAGAGGGGCAGCCCCCATTGGGATCAGTGCAGCGGGACGGTACCATGCTCAGGGTGCCTCAATCATGGAGGAGGATAGGGGACAGCATTGGTTAATTACCCCCCCCACCAACCTGGCGGGTCAGGAGTTAAACCGGCAACTTTTGGGCTACAAGTCTGACGCCCTAACTGCTCATGCATGACTGCCCCGGCCTATCAGGCTTGGAACCCAAGCCTCCATAGTACAAACCGGGTGCTCTGGCCACTACACCAAACAGCCAAGACAGTCAGAGCACAGTCACAACTCCACACAACTTCTTTTAACTTTTACACATTTCTTAAATTCTTCTCTTTTCAATGACTATATGGCTGTGAGAGCCAGGGCCTTGACTCTCAAATTCCCAACGCTGGACTGATATTCTTTAGGCAAGAACGAGCACATATGCGCAGACACACACACACACACACACACACACACACACACACACACACACACACACACACACACACACACACACACACACACACACACACACACACATGCACGTATACACACATGACACACACACACACACACACACACACACACACACACACACACACACACACACACACACACACAGAGCCACAGCAGTGTGGAAACCTTCTTTCAGCTTGATCCACTCACTGAAACACGTCTCCCAATACAAAAATCTCACGAAAATACAAAAAAACTACTTCAGCAATTGCAGAGTAGACACGACAGCAGCCTTGAAACAGACCTGAGAGATGAATTAGTGGCAGGAGTTAAAAAGTTTAGAATAAATACCTCTCTCAAAAGAGGCTAAGATTAACATGAATATACATAAGTCTGGAGACTGTGAGTGTTTGAAAAGCTTTAAAAATCCCCTGAAAGGAACTCCGTAAACCCTCCGTGATCCCTCTTACATGGCCAGTTCACCTCTGAAGATGATAAAAACAGTAAATGCTAACCTACACACACTTCATCTTTTATGACTGATAATCAACAGAAACACTATAGAGCATCATAGAGCATGGAGCATCAACTTGACCTACAACAGCATCAAGACACCATTTCATTCGTAAAGTGCATTTGCAGTTCATGGCAAAGCAGAATAAAAGTTCTCTCTGAGTGTAGGAATTATGGGTACTTTTTCTTTGAGTCAAAGCCCATTATAAGCAACCGTCTCCAAACCATATCTCATTGCTGTCGGCTTTATGATAGTACCACAGCAAGAGTACAAGAAAACATGACTTAGGAGACATACATACTAAGCATTTATTTAATCTGTGATGGATTTTTTTTCTCCTTCCATCTCCTTTGCCTAACACACATTTCTATGCAGGGCCACTGACAGCTTTTTCCAGGCCCAGCACAAAGTCATCTGAACCCCCCCAAACCCAATACATACAGTACATGTAGGCTACAATCTAACAAAACCCTAATGTTTGGGGCCCCTCTCTCCCTGGGGCTGGGACAACGGACCCTTTTGTCCCCCCACACTGCTGGATTCACCGTTTCTAGCTGTCATAACTCTCTGGTACTCTCTGCAGCTCTTCTTCTCCCCTGCAGCAAGTAACACACGGACGGACAGGTGCAGCCAGGCTGCCCCCACGCCGTGCTGTGGAGCGGAGATAACGTGCTAACCTTATTCCGACTCTGCATGTTTGCCACCCACCTTTCCGTTGCCATGGTTATTGATCATGCTGTCTGTTTTGTAACTAATAGCCAGTCAGTGTTGCCAGATTGCGCGGTTTCTCGCCCAACTGAGCTGCTTAGGATGGCCGTCTGCTGGTAAAAAAAAATGGCACTCGGGCAAGTTTTTCTGCTATATTTTGGCCAAAGAAATCAATAGAATTGGGCGGGATTTGGTGCTTCCAGGCGGGTTTTGGAGTATTTTTTTGGGCTGGAAATTATCAGTCTCATCTGGCAACCCTGTAGCCAGCCTCATCGTGGCCTTCATCAAGTGCTTTTTCAACACAACTGCTGGAGTGTCAGGATTAGACACTACCTGATTAAGTGCTGATTTCCTGGAAGAGACAGTGGAATATCTGTTGTTTTTTTAAGTGAAGTGAAGTGAAAGCCCACCATTGTCATTGTGACACAGCACTCCACATCACACAAGTGCACACTGCACACGAAACACAACTAAATTGCATTTATGCCTCAAAGGGCACCCCAAGGGAGCAGCCCGGTGGGATGGTACCGTGCTCAGGGTACCTCAGTTATGGAGGAGGATAGGGAAGAGCGCTGGTTTAATACTCCCCCCACCAACCTGGTGGGTCGAGAGTCGAACCAGAAATCTTTGGGCTACAAGTCTGATGCCCTAACCGCTTACCATGACTGCCCATTCTGGTCATTAACTCTTCATGATCACCTATGGCCTTTAAAATGGTCGTTCTACAGTACGTAATTATAAGATGCCCAGTCCTATGCCTTAACAGTAATAACTTCATGCTCCGTGTCTGTGTCTTATCTTCGCTCTAGGCTAATTCACATGCTGTCACATGCTGTTTTCAATTTCGCACAGTAGGAGAATAGGATACCAATGGGAAAATATCCACAGGGAAAGACATGCATGGCCAATAATCACAAATTGGTCAAGGAATTGTACTGTAGATGACAAAGATATATTACATTGAGGCGCTCATTTCATTAGATTTTTTTTTTAAGTACAGCCTGTCATTTTAAAACAATGCAATTTACACTGTGTAAATAATTTACTTTCTGGAAGGGGAACAACATTTTGAGGTGCTTTGATCACATCCCGGTAGCAACAAGAAATTCAAGGCACACACGTGTGTGTGTGTGTGTGTGTGTGTGTGTGTGTGTGTGTGTGTGTGTGTGTGTGTGTGTGTGTGTGTGTGTGTGTGTGTTTCTGTGTGTCTGTGTGTGTGTGTGTGTGTGTGTGTGTGTGTGTGTGTGTGTGTGTGTGTGTGTGTGTGTGTGTGTGTGTGTGTGTGTGTGTGCATTTGCAAAATAAGAGTTTATGCAAGCAGCCGCAGTACACATTATATGGATCTGCTAAATGACTGTCATTTTAAAACAATGCAATTTACACTGTGTAAATGATTAACATTCTGAAAGGGGAACAGCATTTTGAGGTGCTCTGATTCCAGTAGCACAAGCATAGCACATCCCGGTAGCAACAAGAAATTTAAGGCAGAGATGATATTCTTGCCTCTGACATGTTCCTGCAACCTCAGATGCGCTTAATCATAGGAACACAAGGGACACAACTGCACAACTGCACACCACCTGGGGCTCTTGCGTTCCACCAGTGGTGTGTACAGTAGACTACAGAGCACTTGCAGATACACATGCTGTAAATGGGGACAAATGTGGAATGGGTATGTGTATACTAGAATGTGTATAAACATCATTCTATTCCATTCTATTCCATAAACACTGGCTCAGCCTACTGTATACACTGTAGTAGCATCGAGAATGTTTCTTATTCAACCTCCTCCTAGCCTGAGCACAAAAGCAACATAGTGGCAGTATTGTATACTGACAAGGAAGGAGAAAAAAATCTGTTACAGTAAAGAAAATATGGAAAAACATCCCGTACTGTATGCACTGTATAATGCATCTGAGAGGTCTGAGAAGTCTGAAAGGTCGCACTGGGTCTCCCATCCTGTGTCTCCTTGTCTGTGCATAACGGTGTGTGTGTGTGTCTGTGTGCTTGTGTGCGTGTGCATTTGCAAATAAGAGTTTATGCAAGCAGCTGCAAGACACATACTCCCAGCTAAGGCTGCACGATTATGGAAAAAATCATAATCACGATTATTTGGGTCTAAATCATAATCACGATTATTAATCAAGATTATTGTTTTTTGCTTTTTTTTCCCCAAAATTATAACAAAATTAAATATAACCAAGAATGAATTGTATACGGGATGAGCAAAATAAAATTAATTGTAGTAATTATGTAAAAGGTAATAGCATGGAACTTAGGTGAACAGATTTCTGGTCGGAAATGCCAGCCTGTCATTATGTTCTGGCTTCAAGGACGCTCTCGAAGGTAGGTCACTATTGCCACGATTAAATCACGATTAATCACGATTTTCGATTATTTTCGATTAATTGTGCAGCCCTACTCCCAGCGTATATCTTTGTGTATCTTTGCCTGTGCATAACGTCTTTCTGTGTTTGTGTGAGTGTGTGTGTGTGTGTGTGCGTGTGTGCGTGCGCGTGTGTGTGTATGTGCGTGCATGCATGAATGCTTGTGTGCGTGTGTATTTGCAAATAAGAGTTTATGCAAGCAGCCGCAAGACGCATACTCCCAGTGTATATCTTTGTGTATCTTTGCCTGTGCATAAGGGCGTTTTGTGTGTGTGTGTGTGTGTGTGTGTGTGTGTGTGTGTGTGTGTGTGTGTGTGTGTGTGTGTGTGTGTGTGTGTGTGTGTGTGTGTGTGTGTGTGTGTGTGTGTTTGTGTGTGTGTGTGTGTGTGTGTGTGTGTGTGTGTGTGTGTGTGTGTGTGTGCGTGCGTGCGTCTGTGTGTGTATTTGCAAAATAAGAGTTTATGCAAGCAGCCGCAGTACACATTATATGGATCTGCTAAATGACTGTATAGGGTAGATAATAGAACAACACCCAGTAGGATACTAAATCCATTTTTGTCAGATGGAGTTACGCTAAGACTTATGAGTCCGATTTTCCTGGAGCACTTTGTAGTTATACTAAAGACTGTTCTTATGCAAAACCCACCCTTACAATTCCACTCCAATGAACACAGTGGGGGCTCCACTGCCCTTACGACACACACATGCACACACACGCACACACACACGCGCGCAGGCACGCACACACACACACACACACACACACACACACACACACACACACACACACACACACACACACACACGCACAGGCTGCCCTACCAGTCTTTCTTTTTTTCTTTCTGTCTTTTCTTCTTTCTTTCTTTCTTTCTTTCTTTCTTTCTTTCTTTCTTTCTGTCTTTCTTTCTGCCTCTTCTCCTTCATCTCTTATGCTCCCACACTCCTACACAGGGAAGTGGACTGGGGGGGGGGGGGGGGGGGGTGCGGGCAAAAGGGTCAGTTGTCCCGTGCCCAGGGAGACAGGGGGCCCAGAATCGAGTCCTCATTCCATTATATGCATTGGGTCATCATAGGCCCTTTTAGTTGATTTTGTCCCGGGTCTGCTCAAAGCTGTCAGCAGCCCTGCTCTCTCACACACACACCCTCTGTGATAGTTCAGCTGTCCATCTGTCAGACAATCTTTTTTGTCTGTGTTCCAGTCAAAATGAGGCTGGAGATGTAAGTAAATGTCTGACAGTTCAAAATCAACACAGGAAATGAGGTCAGCGGAGGTACCAAGGTGTGAGACCTTTCAGATCCGTGTTGAGAATGTTTTCCCTCCTCCTTATCTAAACTGACCTTTTTGGATTTGATGATAGGTCTTTGGACAGCATAAGTCCATGGTGATTGCGGTGCTTTGTACTGTACATCAAGGCAGGTTTTTGACGGGCCAGTCAGTGAAATTCGACAGTTTCTAACGTGCCTATAATACTGCACCGTATGTGCCTTCCTGCATCCCCTCTGTCCCCCGACCGCCCCTCACATTCAGTCGAGGTGAAACGGCACTACATTCTCCTAGCATAAACCTTAGTGTAGTGTAGTGTGTGTATGTGAGTGTGTGCGTGCATGCATGTGTGTGTGCGCGCATGCGTGTGCGCATGTGTGCTGAGTGTGTGTGTGTGTGTCCGTGTGTCTGCAATCACTGTCATCTTCAGAGAGAGAGAGGGGGAGAGAGAGACTGAGAAACAAGACTGAGACACTGAGAGAGACAGAGAGAGATCAAGAGACACATAATGAAGTTGTGTTATGGTGAAGTAATAGAGGGCTAAGTGGATGGAGATGCAATATGTTGTGGTGTGGATAAGTAGTGGGGATCTAGGATGTATTATGTTGAGTCGTACTGGGGGAAAGGGGATGGGGTCTGTTATGTTGAAGTCGTACTGGGGTAAGATGATGTGGTGTGTTATTGTGACGTCGTACTGGGGTAAGATGATGTGGTGTGTTACCGCAGAAATACACCTACCGCGACAAGAGCGAGGCGAGCGTCGGAAGTAATTGACTTTGTATTGAGTCGCGCGACAAAAGCGATTCTGGAGACTAGAGCGAATTGCGCAACGAGCGCAACAGTTTGAAGTTGAAATCCTTTCAACTTTCTATGACGCGGTTCGGTGACAAGCCTCGACAGTCAATGACTGTATAGAGGTCAGTGACCACAGCCAATGGGAATGTTTGAATGCTTTGCCTTCTGCTTGTAACGGACATACTGTAGTCGCTTCAATCGCGAGTATTGCTCTGTCACTTGAATCGCATCACGCCTGGTCTATTCGTGCGGTTATGGGGTAGGGATGGAGGAGAGGAGTATGGGCTGTATTATGGGGAAGCTGTATTGGGGTAATGGGATGGGCTGTATGATGGTGTAGTGATGGAGCGGTAAGGGGATGAAATGTATTATGGGGTAGTGATGGGGGAGTGAAGGGAATGGGAGTGGGATGGTGTTGAGTAGAAGGGGGTGGAGGTGCTGTGGTGGTGGTGTGTGTGTACGGGGGGGGGGTGTGTTACGACAGTAGGGGGTGTTATGAGAGTAGGGGTTGTTATGGTGTTATGACAGAGCAGTAAAGGGGTTGTTGACAGTGTTATGATGTTATGGTGGAGAAGGCTAGAGAGAGGTAATGGGATAGCGAAATAGGAAGGACAGGGGGTAATGGGGCAGCGGTCCAGAGATGGGTGTTATGTTAGATGTTGGAGCACATGGTAAAGCATGTTCAGTGTTAATTGAACACTTTGAGTGCGCTGTGGGACCAAATACACTAGAGGATGTTACATTGACTCTCAAAGTGCAAATTTAACACTACAAGATGTAGTGTGTAGTGGAGGCATGGATGCGGGCGGGGTGTAATGGGGGAGGGTGTGTGTGTGTGTGTGTGTGTGTGTGGGGGGGGGTATTGTGATGTCGACCTGTAAGTCAACCGGGGCATGTGTGATGGTGGAAGGGCATATACAGTACATGTATGTCTGGTAGGAGCTGCAACAGGGCTGTGTATGACTTGTACACAGTAAACTGTTAATCAAGATAGGCTATTACAGTATATTGGCCCCTAGGGTATGTGATATGGTGGTGTTGAGGGGAAGGGGATGGGGTGGAGTGTTAATCTAACTGTATGTGCTGAATTAACACTGCTGAAAGTAGTCTGTAGCATGGTAGAGGGGTATGGGCAGCGCTCGAGTTGTATACAGGGATGAGAGGGGATGCCATCCCCCCAACAATGAAAATTGTCTAAAATCATCCCCCTCAATGAAAATGGTCAAAAATCATCCCCCTGTAAAACATGCTTACCTTCTTCACATATTGTGTTAAAATTACACTTTCTAACAACTACATTTTCATTTTTTTCTCAATGAGAAACCCCCTCACCCCCAATAATCACAATCAATCTCTGACCATCCCCCCTGGTTTGATTTTACAACTCGACCACTGGGTATGGGGATGGTATGTTGAGAGCACTGTGAAGTTGAGGTGGTTAGTGGATAGGGGGAGGGGATGGGAGGGAGAGGGGATGAGGGGAAAGGGGGAAAAGCTGGAGAGGGGGTAAGAGGACAGGGATGCCTGGAACAGAACGGCGGGACCACTCACACTGATCTGATAAGACACATGTTGGACCATCCTGGACCTGGCAGGCCAGCGGGAGAGAGGGGGGGGTGCTCTCTCTCTCTCTCTCTCTCTCTCTCTCTCTCTCTCTCTCTCTCTCTCTCTCTCTCTCTCTCTCTCTCTCTCTCTCTGGAGGGGCATGTGGGGGGGGGGTGAAGGGATGGGGTAAGTGAATTAAATTGAAAATCTGGTACTGGGGAGACAGCTTGAAAACAGCAAGAGGAGAGGAAGCACACACCAGAGCGCACGCGCACACACACACACACGCACACACACACACACACACACACACACACACACACACACACACACACACACTGTTAAAATGGCCCAAAGCTCAGAGTGGCAGACACCAATTTTACCTGCCCTAAAAGTGTCTTCTGCCTATTGTGCACAAAAGCCTAAAATTGTTCACATATTTCGTTTTTTTCCTCCAGAAGGTTTTTCTTAGCTTGAGAGCTCTCCGTGTGAGTAGGAATGACTAGAAGACCTGTCTGCAATGCACATTATATTCCTCTCCAAAATGCCAAACCATTTCATAAAGCCTCTCCTGACAACTCGCCATTGCTTTTCTTCTCTGAGACAATCCACTTAAATGTGAAACACACGCACGCACGCACACACGCACGCTCGCACACACACACACACACACACACACACACACACACACACACACACACACACACACACACACACACACACACACACACACACACACACACACACACAGCTTCTGTAGACGGCTTGCTATAAAGCGATGCTTGCTCTGCTTTGAAAAAAAAAAAAGAATCCCACGGTAATACGTGCTTTGTGTCTGCTCACAGTGAGCGGCAGATTAACGCCAGCAAATTAAAGCTCTGGCAGTTGTGTAACTGATAAAATGTTAATGGCTGGTGTTTAGATATGGGAGGGAATTCAGCGCACCCACACGTTCACGGAACACCACAGCAGTGCCACAGAGGTGAGCGGTGATGAATAAATACCGTGGCTATGCCTACAGTACCGTGCCGGCTCGAGGACCTCTGAATATTAATTGGACGTGAACCTAAAACGGCACTATTTAATCTGATTGGCCTACCTACACAGTGGGGTTTCGGTATACTGAAATGGTAAAACTTTCCTCCACTTCATAGCATAATGGAGGGGAAAAGGCACAGAGCATTATCTCTCCACCAACATATTTTCTGCAAAAAGGCATACCCAAATGCCCCATAATTCGTTTGAATATGTCCGAGAGAGATGCGCAATTATCCCACACAAAAGATGTGAATTCACTTCGCCTCACAGAGACCTGGCATATGTAGGCTACAGCAACATACAGGTAGGTATGCGCATGGTGTTCCACGCTTTATTCTAATTCCACTCAGCCCGCGCGCACCGCCGAGATAAATATGCCTACCGGAGTGTACCGAGTGTGTTTGCCATATGAAGGCAAGGGAGAGCTGTCATTTACAGTCATTTAAACACTGAACACGGACCATACCGTAGCCTAGTACATATATTCTTCAAGGAAAACATGTACAACATAAAGGCTATCTTATATTTGCTTTATCCAAGACCGACAAACACAGACGCGCAGAGACGTGACAAAGTGGTCCAGGATGCTGCGTTAAGGAATGCGCCTCCTCGTTGTGCTTTTGACAACCCTTCCCTTCCCCCCCAGTCCGACTGCTCCAGCAAGTAGCCCACTTGCAAACAAGCACCCGCGCCTGCCTGACGTCTGAATTTTCCATTGGGGTTCATATTAATATGCTGAGGATGTACGGTGTGGGACAGCGGGGGGAGAGGGGGGGGCTGTGTTCGGCAAACAGGCAGCGGAAGATGCTTATGTGCACACACACACACACACCACACCACATATACCGACACGCTCTAGCACACTGTCAGCCACGCACATTGAGCAAAACAAACCCCCTAGATTCAGACCGACACACACATGATTCATGGAAAGGTAGATCCCCAGCATGCGGTCACCACCACACCACTGCACTGCATTAGTATTCAACTCCAGCGCCGGAGCAGGAGCAGAGCACGGAGGGATAGATGCATGAAACACGTCCTCTGGCGAGTCCGTATCAAAGTGAAGGAATGTAGGCTAACTCACCTTCCCACAGCATCAGCAGCAGCACGCATGCCAGCGCGTTTCGCAAGACGAGGCAGCTCATATTGATCTTCGATGTATTTCTTTCCTTTCCTTTACACGAAATCTTGTTGTTGCTGTAGTCCGTCCCTTCCGTGGAGTGAAATGATTCGTCACAAGTCTTTTTTCCCCTCTGTTGTTGTTGTTGTTGATGTTGTTTCTGTCGTCTATTTCAGCGAGGGATATTGGTTATTATCACAAACACATCCAATAATCGTGTGAGATCCGTCTCTGGCAAGATGCGACTGTACCCTTGTTCTGTCACCCCTTAATGACCCTCTTCCAAAAAAGGAGTGATGAAGAAGAAGAAGAAGAAGAAGAAGAGGAGAAGACACCCACAACACGGCACTGCCAGCTGGTGTTTTTAAGACCCGATGAAGGGCTGCCAAAGGACACTGAAATCCCGGTATACACAAACACAAGTATTTCCACGGCGTGATCTGACAGGATCAATAATTGCACATAGAGGATTTCCCCCCTCTTTAGAACACTGAAAACAGAGCTGTAAAACAACTTCTTCTTTGTGAAATGGCTCTCTCAGGGTGAGAGAGAAAGCCTGCTCATTTAGTTTGCTGTCCTCGTCCAGTGAGTGTAGTGCCTTTTGTCTAAAGGTACGGGTTGCACTCAGTACCGCGTCTGAGGACCAAATGCATCATTCTACAAGGCAACTAACGGGGAGCGTAAAAGCAAACTTTGACAGGCAGCTCAAGGAGACACGTTCTCTACCAATCATGAGATCCAAGGAAGGGGGCGGCAGAGTAAGGAGCCGAGACATCCAATCAGAAGCGCCGGATGAGAGAAATGGGCGGGGTATGAGAGGCGAGAAACTACGCGGTAATAATATGCTGTGATTTATAGCATGCCTCGTGCTACTGCAGTACTCGCTGAAAACGATGTAGTTGGGACGGATTGAATCATACTGGATGGACGATTGGAGGTCTCCCCCATCCCATCCCATCCTTCCCTCGTGTTTGCGCGCGCGTTCGGAGACTGCACAGCAGACGATTTCACTTGGACCAACGTATGCATGCAATACCATGACATGCACGCACACAATGATTGTAAATTCATATTTGTGCTCACTGCAGCAATAATAAGAATTTAAACAAATTTGGCTTGTACTGATTGTTTGAAATGCCTTTAACATAGGCTATAATATATACTACAATCTATAGGCTTACTACTATATATATTTCCGGTATATATAATATATAGCCTATATAGACTATAATGTTCCTGCTCTCATGCATATTCATTGATTGTCAAGGCAAGGTCAGTGACTTCACAGAGCTCTCCTCTAATCAGCACTTGACTGTCAGCTGTCTGGCAGTGAGGATGGATGACAGGGTGAGTGGAGAGAAGGACTGATGGAGCTTAACTGAATAACAATAAGTTATTTTAGCCAGGAGACAAGACATGCACATGCAGGGCTTCTTTGGCTCACCAGTCTTTCGTTCATTCCACAGCACACCAATAGGCAAACACACACACACACACACACACACACACACACACACACACACACACACACACACACACACACACACACACACACACACACACACACACACACACACACATAAACACAGACACACAGACACTGATAGGCCACCAACCACACATACACATGCACACACACACACACCACCTCATAATACATTTTCGGTTACTTCAGAATGACACTTACACCGAGAGTTGACAGATGATATTAAAGGAACACAGAGCATCAAATGGCATATATGAGTATACCGACAGCATGACACAAACTCGTCACGAAACCACCAGGCTTTGGATTAAATTAGACTCAACTGTCTTGTCACTACACATGTCCCACCAAACAGCACACAGCACAAGGCAGAAAAATGTATTGTATTATACATCATCCCCCCAACACACAAGACTGCACCACAACATGAACAGTCTGCTGATGCATTGGTACTGTAATGAACGCCCCCCCCCCCAAAAAAAAAATCCTCAACAGCCACTCAACATACGGTGGTATAAAGCATCAGCGATAGGCTACCCAGCATGCCCCGGAACAGAAGTGCCCCTAAGCCACTACAGAGATACAGAGAGAGGGAGAGAGCCAGGACGCTGTCACTCGCGGCAAACACCACCAGGTCTGGCTGCTGAAGCCCGGCTGAAGCCAGTGAGGGCAAGCAGAAGAGCCCCTGGGAGGGGAGGCTGGCAGGGCTAGGGAGGGCCAGAAATCAGGCCGGGCATCCTCAGGCATGACCGGTCCGCCAGGCATTGACAGAGACCAGGGGTGGGGAATCTATAATGGTTTGGGGGCCATTTACAGTAAGGCCCCTGAGGCCATCTTATCCGGCCCCCGATGTATTTTAATGCCCTGCAGTTTCACATAAAATACGGTTACGTTTTTGTACAGAAATCTTAAGAATTACATTTGCAATACAATTACGATATATTTCCAGGGGAACCTAAGTGATGATGGAGTGTGTGGTAAAGGTTAGGACGACTTTATAAAATTTGAAGTGACCCTCAAACAAAAATGGTTACCCACCCCTGACAGAGACAATGAAACCTGTGTGATTTTAGCCATCTACTACAAGCTATTTTGACCACAACAGCCACAATGAATATCTAAATCTGATTCGGAGAGGTGTGCTGCAACAACATAAGAACTGATACCACTACAGTACACTGAGGGGAGGACCAGGCCAATATCATCAACAGTCCACTGGGCAAATGCCCTGTTTGCCCAAAGGCCAATCCAGTAGTGGAGGCTGGGTATTCGGTAGGATGCCAAGCCTAGCCATGCCATGCCAAGCACAGCAGAGCACAGCACAGCACAATCAGCACGGGGGGTGGGGGGTGGACATCCTCCTCTTCCCTCCCAGCGAGGCAGCAGCAAAACCAGAAGGCAGCAGAGGAGGGTGGTCTTCGTCCTCCAGGCCTGCTGAGGTGAGAGAGGGTGGTGTGCAGTAGAGGACCCGTTTGGCTAGATAGAGACTGCGTCCTCATAAGAGTTACCAGCAGCAGAGGAGGGTGGTCTTCGTCCTCCAGGCCTGCTGAGGTGAGAGAGGGTGGTGTGTGGAGGACATGTTTGGCTGCATGGAGACTGGCCTCATGAGAGGGGCTATCATTCGCTGGGGAGGAGGGTGGGCGCTTAGCGGTCTTGACAGGCTGCTCAGTGTGCGGGACCCTTATGACTGCACGACTGCAAGACTGTGTACAGGGCCGCTGACAGCTTTCACTGGGCCCAGGACATAGTCATCGGAAAGGGCCCCCTGCCCAATACATGCAATGTAATGGGGACCCAATTATGGGGGCCCTATCTCCCTGCCCCCCTCCCCCCCCTGTCAGTAGACCTGACAGTGTAGGCCATCTTTTTGAGTGGCTGCATGTTGTCTCCTGTGTTGTCTGAAGGTTGCATGGTTCCTCTAGCCTGGTCCTGACCATCCCATAATACTACCATTTCATTTCGTATTCATGGTCTAGAAGTTGTGTGATCTGACGCGATTGCAGGAAGCGGGAAGTTTGCACTCTGTTATGGTTTGAAATGATTGGACAGCTCTCACCCAATCGCCGACAGTTACTCCACAACAACATAGCGCAGACCAGAGCCATTGGCGCATTGCTACCGATCTGGCACTCCAGCAAGGCCAGACTACCGTAGTGGAGTCAATCCTTTGGCGGAAGTACGTAGGATGGCTCGCGAGGCTAGGTTTAAACCCTTAGTACAGAGCCCACGTTATAACCTTACTGTCTCTGAAATTGTAATGGCTATGTCTTAATCTGTTATTTTAAGGCTCTCAGTAATGTCATAGCAATTTTGCTATAGTGTACCGTAGTTGAGTATTTTCAGCAAGTAGTGAATAGGCCCGCTGGTGGCATCATCTGCATTAAGAGGCTACAGGTGCACTGTGCACATTTTTGTTATTTATTTACAGAATTTATTCTGTCCATTCTGAAATGTTACCTTTTCCACAAATACTTACCCCCACCACCATATTCTTAATATTCATTATGACTGGGAAAAATAGCATTTTTCATACATGAAAAGGGGATCTTCTCTATGGTCTGCCATTTTGAATCTCCAGAAATAGATATTTTCAGCTGCAAATTATACTATACTTTGGTCACAGTAGTAAATATTTGTTTACCGTTTAGTAAATATTCATGAAAAGATTAAAGTTGGCAATAGGACAAACCTTTTAGTGCTATGTAAAACATGTAAGAACTGTAGCTGATATAGAAGTCTGCAGGGATAAATACTTGCACACTACATTGTAGTTTCTGGTTCAACAACTTACTGTATCTCCTCTTTGGTGTCTGTCATCAGGGTTGCCGACAGCTTTGGCCGGGCCCAGGACAAAGTCATCTGAAAGTGCCCCCCTCCCAATACATACAGTTAAATGTAATGGACCCAATGCTGGGGCCCTTCTCTCTCTGGGCCTGGGACACCCGATCCCTTTGTCTCCCCTGTCGGCTTTTCCCTGCCTGTCTGATCCTCCTGATACCTGGAGTAGAGGGAGCCCAGTGTGAGATGAAGCTGCTCTCCTCTGCTCTGCTCTGCTCTGCTCTTAAGGCTGGATAGATGGTGGTGCTGTCAGGGTCGACACATTAGCCCAGACGGATGAACTATTCACTTCTGGATTCACTGGATTCACTGATGGATGACTCACTGACTATTCACTGCTTTTACTCTCAGCTGGGCCAAAACATGAAGGCTGAGGGGCAAACGCCTCCGAACATGATGTGTCACTTTTACATTGCACATTACATTAGGCAACATTGCCTTTAGCAGACGCTTTATAACCAAAGCAAGGACATGACAATCGAGGATATAATCATAGCCAACATCACTAGCAGATACAAAGTGCACAGGAGATATACAGAACAACAAGTGCAGATGCAAAGAAGAGTTATTTATTTTATTTATTTTTTAAGTAAAGGATTTTCCGATAAACTGGGGCTGTTCCTGCGATGGTTTTGTAGGCAAGGGTCAAGGCCTTGTGCTTGATCCGGCGGCGATCAGTAGCCAGTGCAACTCAATTAATAGAGGAGTAACTTGATTCCCTTTGGGTTGATTGAATACCAAACTTCCCGCTGCATTCTGGACCATCTGCAGTGGTTTTAGCGTCACTTATGTCAAGTCAGGTGAAGTCGGTCAGGTAACACTTTCTATGAAAATAATGTTTAGACGGCTCTACAAACATTTTCACAAAAGGCTGAATATTGTGTTGGCCTATGTGAGATGTACATTTGCCATATTCTTACGGCATTGTCAGGCTATGCCATAAAAAGCCATACGCTACCAAATTAAAGCATGTTATTCGCTATCAAGTTTTGCTGCCTTTTAAATGTAGGCAAAATGGTTATTATGAATTCATACACACCTTGTTGAACTTCATGGAGGCATTGTTACTGTACATTTCCTGAACACGTTCATCATACGGAACATTGTAATTCATGCTGTTTGAAACAGAACAGAAAATGCTGCCATCAATCCTTATCACATTGAAATTATTTTTGTCTGTACAGTACAAGGACAGCGTTGAACAGAACACAATAACAAGGCATACACAGAGGACAGCATGAACTCCGCAAAATAACATCCAGCAACTTTTTGAACGATGTTGCCAAGCAACAATACACGGTAATGTTGTTTATGAACTTTTATATCTCTTACCACAATACTGGCGCATTTTCAAAGCAGAACTTAGATCAGCAGCAGACAGGTTTCACAGTCATGCCATTTGAAGAATGTTCAAAACCACTCGCTCAAGATGTTTTCCATCTACTTTGCTGTTAAAGTTGCCCCTTGTACTATCAACACATTAAGAGGAAATCTCTCTCTCTCTCTCTCTCTCTTTCTCCCTCTCTCTCTCTCCCGCTCTCTCTACTTAAGAAGTCCACAACACAGGACACCACATCTATTTCTCTCTCTCTCTCTCTCTCTCTCTCTCTCTCTCTCTCTCTCTCTCTCTCTCTCTCTCTCTCTCTCTCTCCTTTTCTCTCTGTCTCTCTCTGACTCTCTGTCTCTCTCTCTCTCTCTCTCTCTCTCTCTCTCTCTCTCTCTCTCTCTCTCTCTCTCCTTTTCTCTCTGTCTCTCTCTGACTCTCTGTCTCTCTCTTTTTCTCTCTCTCTCCCTCTCTCTCTCTCCATCTCTCTCCTGCTGGGTCCTTCTGACATCATCAGGAAAGATGTGTCAGTCGCACAGTTGCGATGCCTCCCCCTTGATGGCCAACCAGCTGGACCCTTCTCTAAGCTCTGTACACGCACACACACACACGCACGCACATGCACACACACGCACGCACACACACATACACACGCACGCACATGCACACGCACACGCACACACATATACACGCATGCACATGCACACACACGCACGCACACACACAGACACACACATGCACAAATGTACACACACACGCATGCGCACGCACGCACGCACACACACACACACACACACACACACACACACACACACACACACACACACACACACACACACACACACACACACACACACACACACACACACACACACACACATATACATACACACACACACACACACGGGGACATATGCATGCACACACACAAACAATGCCACCCTGAGCAACAGTGGGATAAAAGGCATCTTCTAAATGGGTTATTTTGTGGTGTGAAGCCTCACGGCAGGACTTTGTAGAAATTCCAACAATATTTGCTGCCTTTTCAAAAATAGTTTACTGAAAGAGAACAGTTAAAGTAAAGAACTATAAAAGCATATTCAACTTTCAAAAGATATACTTGACAACTCTCTATTTTTCTCTTTTTTCTATTTCAGAATAGTATTTGTTACCTGCTGATTCAATTCATCTTTCAGGAGAGTTTTTAAAAGATTTGAACTTTTGAACTCAACTAGGCCTACATGACGACATGGAGGACAATGATCTCCCTGAGACATTACAATATCAGTATTTATTACGTTTGTGCACCTTGCTTTTGGCAGCGGAACATGTGAAATATTTGCATAAACTTGCTATATTGTCATTACGAAATATCATGAAGAGAGAATTCAACCCTTAAGTTTCAACCATTGATTCAACCATTCAATTGTTTTGAATCTTTGGATGCAGAGTGGACAGGGTTTTGAGGGAGTGACGACAAGTTATTGGCCAATAGGCACAGACACAGTTTGAAAAACAACAGGTTGTTCCCATCAACAATCTTCCGATGTCCCATTGATCGGGACCAGACTAAGTATTCACATTTAATCCCACATTTAGCCTGGCTTACCTCTGTCTGTCTTTGATGTGTGTTACATTTTCTCCAATAGTTTTGATCTTTTATGCAGGTACTGTACATGTAAATTACATGTAAGGTTCTCGATCTCGTGTTAAAATGCATGAGTCTCACCGTCTCACATGTTACAATGTGTAAATGGGCCTTATCTGTGGAGTAGAAGATGATGAAAGAGATAAGTCATTCAACCTGGCCTTCCTTCCTTCGCTACGGTCTGACAAATAGCCTGCTCCACTGCGCTAATTTCACTCTTCACTGGAATTGTCTAAAAATAGTCAGTGTCCTTTGCTTATTCAGAACTACGTAAGACACACACACATATGCACACACACACACACACACACACACACACATACACACACAGTCACAATCATTCTGGACCCACATACTGTAATTGAGAGGCAAGGGTCACTGGGTTTTCATTAATATAGGCTACAGTACAATACTTTTGACCGTCCCAAACTATAGGCTACCCTTTACATAAAGCGCAGCCACGAAGCAAGTATATCTTCTCACACAGAGGCTTCATATACAAACTATAGGCTACACTTTATGTAAAGTGCAGCGACCAAGCAAGCATATCGTCTCACACAGAGGCTTCATATACAAACTATAGGCTACACTTTATGTAAAGCGCAACCACCAAGCAAGCATATCGTTTCACACAGAGGCTTCATATACAACATATGGCCCCCATGTGTCTATCTCTTATCCTCCCAAATGAAACAAGATGTTGCTTTAGTTTCAAGGTGTTGAAACACATGGTTTTGTTTTAGAGACATTGGCAGACGTCACACTGTTTTTGCATATATGCATGACCGCATCCAACTCCATGACTGCTGAGGTAGGCCTACCCTGTGCAAAGAACATCATACCATTCCCCCTGCACTACCATCCTGCTTGTCCTGTTTGGGGCATCCCTCGTGCATGAGGTGAGACATTGAGGCCTCTTTTCCAGTGACATTTTCCTGGTAGGCTTACAGCTTGACACAGCGTGACTCGGCCGCCACTTTTTGTTTTTCAAATAGGCACGACAAAAAGTGATTGTCGAGTCGTGCTGTGTCGAGCTGTAGGCAGTGGAAAAGAAGCATGAGGCAAATTTGTCATGGAAAAGAAAATTGAAAACCAATCTTCGAAGTTCCCATTGTCATTGTGATAATAAGTACTCCAGAGCAGACAGTGCACCCTGCACAAAATAAAACTGCATTTATGTCCAATCCCCCTGCAAGGGGGCAGCCTCAAATACCACCTGTGGGGCAGTGCGGCAAGGTGGTACCATGGTCAGGGTACCTCAGTCATGGACGGGAATGGAGGAGATCTCTGGTTCATTACTCCATCCACCAAACTGGTGTATTGGAAATCGAACAAGAAAAACTTGAGCTAAAAGCCTGACTACATATATTTACCCTAACGGCTCTGGTCTGTGCTGTGGTGTGTTGTGTCACAATGACGAAAATGGGACTTTAACTTCATCACCATCAGAGGAAATGTTTTGATCATAGCCCACCGTGTGGTCATACACGAACAACAAGTATTTATTACTCGCAGAAGTGAAGTGTAACCACAAACCAAAGCCACATTATCATAACGGAACTGAACCTTAAAAAAAATCCACAAACAGCCAAGGCTACTTGTTTGATCATGGCAAGCCCTACCAGTGTTATCCCCGCAGGTGGTTGGCAAAAACAAACCTGCTATTTTGCAACCACAAACAGGCGCTACAAGAAAAAAAAACAACTGTGTGTTTTTTCTTGTGGTTTTTCTTTACAAATTCCAGCAGGAGGACTAAGTCCAGAGAGCTTGGAATTCCATGCAGTCACAGACTTGTTTAGTGGGTACCTCAGCCCAACCCACATAACAACTTCTCTTCCCACATACGCAAGCACACACACACACACACACACACACACACACACACACACACACACACACACACACACACACACACACACACACACACACACACACACACACACACACACAGGGCCGGTTTTTAGCATAGGCCGGCTAGGCGGTCGCCTAGAGCGCCATGTGAGGAAGGGGCGCCGAAATGGCGCTCTCCTATGCGTAATTTTGCGATATGAAGTTTTTTTATGAAGTCGCAATCAACAAAGAGTGGCGAAAGCGCTCCTCACGGCAAGGCGCCCCTCAGCCAATAGTAATATCTCTTCCAACTGTCTCTGGGAAGTCTGTGAACCAATAAACAGACAGTTCTGAGAAAGGGGGCGGGACGAGTGACAGCGTGCGGTCTATTTTGAATTTGGAGACTCACTCGAGAGACAGAGGGGGCAAGCGCAAACAGTAGTGCTGCTCTGCTGGATGGAGATTATTATGTTCTCATTAAACCACTCATTGCATAATGAAGGAGTTTCAGAGGGTGTTTTGGAACTATGTGATTTAATCAGCAACCGTTTGTGATTATGGAAAGCCTAATAGTTATGAGGTTACTATTTGGAATTAGAGAGAAAAAGAGCTTTGTTTTTGATCAGAGAAATCGCTAGTTAGCATGCTAACATTAGCCAAGTATGCCAAGCAATGAAATCCAGTAAAGTAGCCTAGCTGTTAGTAGCCTACTCACTACTCACTAACACCCACCTGATATCATAATACTTGCTTAGGTTGACAAGCAATGTAAAGTAAGACTGGTGCAATGTTTAAAACAATTTTAGCTGCCATATCTCCTTCCATCCACATGAATTACCTGCTTGTTGTAAGCTTAAAAAAACATTAATTTCCAGACCAGAATGACATAGCCTACATTAATCATGTAACAGAACCATGCACAGCAGACAAGTGAGGCTATTTACTATATTTTGTATATTATGAAATTCAATAGCGTGACAGCTCTTCTCCCTTTCTCTCACCCTGTCCCTCCAAACACATAGATACCCCCCTTCTCATTCTCCTACTCACAAATGCACCACTATTTCCAGTCCAGAAATGAAATTGGTTTGGAAGACAGCACAAATGTGTAGCTTATTAAAATTGTTATGCTGCCATGCTTTGTGATGCTGTAGATAGTGTAGATCACTGCAGACCTCCTTGGTAGGCTTATTGTCTACACATGCATTTTACATGCAAATGTACTGTATCACTCTCCTGGCATTTCAATTTCACGTTACAATTCAAACACATTGATAACCTCCCTCTCATCTGGGGTTGGGGGCCCCACCACCATCACATCCAACACACCACACAGTGAAGCTACTTTCATGCGACTCAATCTGATGTGTTGGTCGCCTGTCAAAAAGAACCACAAATCCATTTGATGAAAAACGGTTATTGTTCTTGATGCTATTTAGTTAAGCTTACTAAGGATATTAGTCTTGTGTTCTGTGAGGTATAAGAAAGATTTTTTTTTTCTTTCAAAGGTGGGGGGGGGCGCCAGAAATCAAACTCGCCTAGGGCACCAAATAAGCCAGAACCGGCCCTGCACACACACACACACACACACACACACACACACACACACACATGTGTACACGCGCACACACACACACACACTTTTGAGCAAGTATAGGAATCTGCCTGAATGGATATTGCAGGATTCCGCGATGGAAACTGCAATTTACGGTATGCACATTATTCTACCACAGTGCTATTCAACTTCAGTACCAGGTTGTGCTGTAGTTCACTGTAATGCATGGATGGTGCTTTGTTCAGACTGGATGCATATCATGACAAAGTAAAAAATAAAATTGTAAAAAAAAATAAAAAAAATAAAAGCTTCAGTACCAGGAGGTCTGAATTGAAAGAAAAATGGCCGGGGTTTTCAGGGCCTGTAAAATGAGATAGCACAAAACAATCCATTTATTATAAGTCAGTTACTGAGCAGCAACAGCAAAACTGAAATGGGCAGGTAGTTGAATAGGCCTGCCCTACCACACGAGTTAAATCCATCATTCTGTTTTATTGACCAACTGTATATAAGAAATGTGACTCCTCTATGTGTCAGGACACTGTACAGCCATCATATGACTTAGTTGTGTACATGTATGAACATGCATGCAAGCATATATACATAAATACATGATACAAGAGCATACTGTGCAGTACATACAATACACACACAATTGAAAAAAATACAGTATATGGACTGGTATATAGGTGCTTAATACTCCCAAGACAGCAGCTGAAGCCATAGAAGATAGGGTTTAGTGTTCAGTTGCTGCTATCATTGCTGTGGGGAGAGTAATGTGGTTTAAGCAGAGACGTTCTATTGGGACCAAGAAAATGTTTGGTTTAAATTTCTGCACAGCCTTTTCTGGCCTTGACCAGAAGCAAACGGGGAGGCGGGTAAACCAGGCCATTTGGGGAACGTTTTTTCGTTATTATATCTTCTCGGTCAGACCAACATCTCGGTATGGGTCGATGAGTCAAGCAAACTCTCTCCTGGCTGGCCTACCTGCTTGCATTAAAATCACTGCAAATGGTCCAGAACCCACCAGTGAGTCTTGGTTTTTATGGATGATTCACCCCAAATAAAACCTCTTATCACCTTATCACCCTGCAATGCCTTTTGTGGTCTGCTTTAATTAAGTTAGAGTGAGGAGTCTGCACTTGAAGTTCTTTTTTTTGTGATTTACCCCATGGAAAACTATGTTTTGACTATTGAAGACCCCAACACGTAGCAGGTCACGTCAAAATGGCTCGTAGTTGGTCATTTCTACCAGCCAAACTGAATTTTCACCAGCATTTGGCTGGTTGGCTAGGGTTAATTTAGAGCCCAGATACTTAATTCATTATAAAAGGCATCTGGTATAAACTGTACGGCCTAATTCACACCAGAGTGGGGACATGGGGAGGGACGAAATCGATTTTTACCGGCTGTAGCGAAAATACAGGGAAACAGATCTGTCCTTCCACACCAACCGGCAGTAGTCAGGAGCAGGCTCCGCTCCCGTTGCACTTGGAGAATAGAGCTTGAGCGGATTTTGGACGGCAGCGGCTGTAGGGTTCCCATTCAAATTAATAGCACAGTAGCGCGCTAGCTTTGGCTGTGGGGGGATTTTGAATAAGACGGCCCGTGCACACCGACGCTGTTGGTGTGAAAGGCAGAGTAGAACACACTGGCCAAAACTAAGCAGAAAGACCTCAGTCGTCTCGCTGCCGTTCTGCCACGCTCTAGTCTGAATCTGACCAACCAACCGACATTAGGCAAGCTCACATAAAGAAGGAAAGCGACGTATTCATCTTCAAGCTCTAACGACTCAACTCAATGGCTCCACACCCAATGCACAATGGGAAGTTACACGACAATGTCCCACTTTTAAGTTCTGTCAGCCCACACACAACCCCAAACAAACAAACACATTATGGAACTGTGCATTACTTTCCATTGTCTGAGCATCAAAAAAGTATGACTCGTCAGTCACTGCGGATGTAGGCCTATAATCAATGCCATCTATACTGATCAGTGTTTCCAGATTGCGCGGTTTCCCGCCCAATTGGGCTGCTTAGGATGGCCGTCTGCGGGTAAAAATTGCATTTAGGAGAAAAAACGCCCAAGTTTGGCCATAGAAATCAATAGAATTGGGCGGGATTTACATTAGTGCTTCCAGGCGGGTTTTGAGCATTTTTTGGGCTGGAAATCATCAGCCTTATCTGGCAACCCTCATACAGATCAATACAATTTCTTACTCAGACTGTTGGGACGGGTCAATAATGAAAACCGTTAATGGACGTGAGCATGAGAATGACGCCATGTGTTTCGGTTTGACACACTTTGGGTTTTTTTGTCTTTATAGTTGACTGTGAACAGAAGGCTGCATTTTGTATGTGCCACTGCACAATGTTGTTAAACGGAAGGCTGTAATTTTGAAACAAACACATGGCAGATTGGCGTGCCGTGATCTGGCATAATCTGGCTTTCTGTCTGTCTGCAATCTAAAAGTTGAAGCCGACAGGGGGCGGGGCAAAGGGGTCAGTTGTCTCGGTCCCCGGGAGACAAGGGGCACAAATTTGGGTTCTCATTACATTGTATGTATTGGATGGCGGGCCCTTTCAGAATACTTTGTCCTGGGCACAGCAAAAGCTGTCAGCGGCTCTATGTCTGTCTGCAATCTAAAAGTTGTGCAGAGCGCCGCGCCAGCAGGGGCAGTCAGCCATGTGAGAAGAAATACCCAAGGACAATCCCCAATAAATTCAGCTGGCTAGCCTGTGATTTTTTCCATTTTATTATATCTTGTTTTATTTGAATAAGCAGATCAGACTCATTGATGAAATGATGGCCTATCATTGGAAAGGAAATCCTCTTGAGGTTTTTTGTTTTGTTTTGTTTTTTAGGTCGCAGTGCAGTTGAATGGTGAATATGGAAAGAGAGTGGAACATCATGCTCAGGTCATCATGCTGTGCCATGCTGTACTGTCAGAGATTCTCTAAGTATATAGAGATATGCCAACATAATAGGTTGCTATGGGCACCTAACGTGACCAGGTTCCGGTCTGCCTAAAGGGGCGTGTCATAATACTCCTAGCATTGAATAGAACAGTCCTTAGGTCTGCCTAGGTCTGCCTAAAGGGGGATTTCCCCCTCCTCCCCCTTGCAATAATAGAACCCGGAAACAATGGGCCAATGGAACCTCTCTCTCTCTGCTCTTTCTGGTACCGTACACCTACGTGTATGCAAAGCATGCAGGGCCCTTGCAGTAGAATATTGTGTGCGCATTATTACGAAATGGTCATGACACACAAACACTCAAACACGCACACATGCGCAGGCATTCACATGCGGGCGCATACACACACGCACACACTCTCACACACACTCTCTCTCTCTCACACACACACATACACACATACACACACACACACACACACACACACACACACACACACACACACACACACACACACACACACACACACACACACACACACACACACACACACACACACACACAATCACACACAAACACACACAAGGGCCTTGGTATTATCCAAACCTGTAATCTATCAAACTGTTCTGCTGTCCTGAACAAAGAAGAGTGTATTCATATATGATTATTGCTTGTTATTAACATGCAGTCACAGACTTGTTTAGTGGGTACCTCAGCCCAACCCACATAACAACTTCTCTTCCCACATACGCAAGCACACACACACACACACACACACACACACACACACACACACATGTGCACACGCGCACACACACACACACATGTGCACACGCGCACACACACACACACACACACACACACACACACACACACACACACACACACACACACACACACACACACGTGCACACACACACACACACCACACACACACACACACACAGCCCCGCCGACAGGGGGGGACTAAAGGGCTTTTTGTCCCGGGCCCTGGGAATTCTGGAATAGAGGGGGGCCCATAACTGGGCCCCCATGACGTTGGGCTCAATTATGATACGTTCACTTCAAAATTTGTTGTTTTTTAGGGTAGAAAAGTGCTTTATTTGCATTCAAACAATTACTTATAGATGTTTGTCTTCATTGCCCTTGAAAAAACGGCCAATAACCCCCTATCACCCCTATTCCAAAATGGTTTGGTCTTTCTAGAAAAAAAGACGACAGCATTCGATAAGGGGTCAGTGTGCGCGAGCCCGTTAGTAAACATGCACAAGTCAGGAGCGCAGAAAAAGAAGGAAAATCGAAAAAGAGAGGAAGAAGCCAAAAGGCTGAGGGGTTCTCTGGCTAAATATTTCAGGAAAGACTGGAATGATGTAGCGGGCACCAGTAAAAGCAGCTGTGCAGCAGATCCAGGTAAGACACGGCAAACTTTTTCCAGCCCCATCGTCAAGTAGACTAACATTGGCACAGGAGGCCGTGAGCAAGTCACACGGGATTCAGTATCAGAGAGACAGGGGGTATCGAATAATTTGATTACCACAACGGCTTAATTACAATGTGTTTCATGCGCCTATGTAATTGAATCTATGAATATGCGCATTACTCTGCAATTATGTGTCCAAATCAAAAGTTTCAGGCAGGCACGCGCACGCCAATCAGGCTGAATTGATTTGAGAAGCATCCCCTGTTAGCTGAATTACAGCCAGTGTAACTCGACTCTGGTTTAAACTTATTTGGTTTAAAATAAGCCAGTGGCATGTCAACGTGTGAAATTGACATTTAGATAGCCTAGAATTGAATGTAACGAATGGGTTATAACGGTGTCGTTTTGGGGTAAGCTGTAACTTTCGGTTCTGATTGCGGTGAACTTGACACTCGCAAGATGAATGTGCTCCGCCTTGTTCCCCTCTCTGGAAGTTCAGCGGACATACACGCGTCCTTGACATGATTCCCCTTGGTCAAGTGAAAATGGTCGATGTGATGAAAAATGTGCTATTCATGAGCTAAAGTAATAGGCTACAATAGCGTGGATTTTATTGTGATAGGATTTTGAAAACCATAACTTCACTCAGTCCATATCCGTAAGGTTGTAAATAAGTTTTTGTTTATCCGTTATAAATGGGCTTGTCATCCCGACGTGGTGTGTTTTGGAGCTGCACAAGGGAATTACGTGGTTGTGGTTGGGCGTTTGACTATTTTGTGTAGGGACCGTCAGGGATGAGGGAGTGGGGGGATTTTTTGGTGTTGGGAGGGGGGGCCCATTGAGAAAATTTTGTCCCGGGCCCAGCCAAACCTGTCAGCGGCCCTGCACACACACACACACACACACAGACAGGCAGTCGCACACGCAAACGCACACACACAAACACACACACATGCACACACAGGGGTGTTTTTAGGAAATCCCAGGCCCTAAATGTTTTGACGCCCCCCTCAAATTATTGCATATCACTCAATGATGTATAAATGGAAGAATACAGGAATACTGTAATGCAAAGACGAGGCCCCTTATCGGACGAGGCCCTGGGCAACTGCCCGACCTTGCCCAATGCAAAAACCCGCCTACACACACACACACACACACACACACACACACACACACACACACACACACACACACACACACACACACACACACACACACACACACACACACACACACACACAACAAGACACAATACATCAACAGTCATCCCTGCATGCAATAGGCATAGTCCTACTATAGAATTCTGCCATAGAATTCACACACACACACACACACACACACACACACACACACACACACACACACACACACACACACACACACACACACACACACACACACACACACACACACACACACACACACACACACACACACACACACACACACACAATCACACACACCAAAACACACCACAACAACAGCCATTCCTGCATATAATAGCCATAGAATGTCCTGCCATGGAATTCTGCGGAATGCTGAACGAGGTTGTAAACGAATGACTCATTGCTGAATGGCTACATTGCCTGAGGTGACGGAAGAGAAGAGGATGAAATTAGGGTGTATTTAGTCATTGCAGTCTCCATATTTACTCTCAGCATCATTACTTTGACTCTGCGTTGGTTCAGTCAGCCTCCTATTTCAGACGTGGCTCTTATTTGCACAGCTGGCGGACTTTATTTTATCTCGCTGCATGTTTTCCTTGCACTGTGTGTTTGTTCTGGACTAACAGCTAGCAGGAATGGATGACTTTCTTTCTTTCTTTCTTTCTTTCTTTCTTTCTTTCTTTCTTTCTTTCTTTCTTTCTTTCTTTCTTTCTTTCTTTCTTTCTTTCTTTCTTTTTTTCTTCCAGGCAAATACAGTAATATAATACAGTAAACAGCAGCCATACAAAAAACAATAATAAACAGCAGGAATGGATGACATAACAACAAGGATGTAATCTATCTTTTCTTTTCATGCTTTCTATCTTTCCTTTTTTCTTTCTTTCTTTCTTCATTTCTTTCTTTCTTTCTTCCTTCCTTCCCTATCCAGGCAAAGAATACAGTAAAATAATAATAATAAACAGCACCTTTTCCACCCGCAGCGCAGCAGGGGGAGTATTGCTAAGTCATGCTGGTGCTTAGCAGGACGACGGTGTAGAGACCTGTTGTGTTGTGTGTCTGTCAGCGGATAGGTGCTTAATAACGGTGTATTGATCTAGCAGGGGGAGCCTGAGCGATTGTATATACAAGTGTTTGACAAGCATGGCTTAATCGATGCGCATTCAGTCTTCATTTTTTCCCCCATTTTTTTTCCTCCTTGCGCTCCTCTCCTCTGTGCTGTGGCACAATTAAAGTCCTGCAAGGAGCTAGCTGAGAGTGTACAGTGTTACTGCTCTCTCTCTCTCTCTCTCTCTCTCTCTCTCTCTCTCTCTCTCTCTCTCTCTCTCTCTCTCTCTCTCTCTCTCTCTCTCTCACACACACACGTGTGTGTGTGTGTGTGTGTGTGTGTGTGTGTGTGTGTGTGTGTGTGTGTGTGTGTGTGTGTGTGTGTGTGTGTGTGTGTGTGTGTGAGTGTGAGTGTGAGTGTGAGTGTGAGAGTGAGAGTGAGAGAGAGAGAGAGAGCATGGCTGTGCGGTGTGTTTCTGGATGTGTGTGTTGTATTGTGTTTTGAATTCTGCAGAGGTACAAAAAAGTAATCTCTCTGCTAGAGTTCTGCCTGGTGTCGCGTCTCCCTCAAGTGTGTCTGTTGCCAGCAAACAGTGTATGGCAGCACCAGGGGAGAGGCCCCAACCAGCCTGTTTAGTATGGTAAAATATGGAAATGACAGAGCTGCGGCTCCCTCTCTCTCTCTTTCCATCTTACAATCTCTCTTCCCTCTTGTGTTCCTCTCTCCCCTTCTCTCTCTATTTATCTGCCCCCTCTCCCTCTCCCTCTCTCCTTCCCTGTCTCTATCTATCTCACTTCTTGTTTTTGTTTTGGGTTTTTTGGCCCTCCTTTTCTCTAACACCAATCTCCGTCCGATCCTTTCATTTATCCCCCTGCTTCGTCTTCATCTACGTGTCTGTCTTAAGCTTTCCTGTGTTCTCCATCTCATCCTCTCCCTCTCCCTCTCCCTCTCCCTCTCCCTCTCCGTGTCCGTCTCCTCTCCTCTTCTCTCCTTCTCCCCTCCTCTCATCTGCTCTCCTCTCTTCTCCCATCTCCGCTCCTCTCCTCCTCTCTTCTCCCATCTCTTCTCCTCTCCTCTCCTCTCCTCTCCTCTCCTCTCCTCTCCTCTCCTCTGCTCTCTTCTCCTCTCCTCTCCTCTCCTCTCCTCTCCCCTCCCCTCCCCTCCTCTCCTCTGCTCTGCTCTGCTCTGCTCTGCTCCATCCGGCCTCTTTTTGTTAATTGGCATGGCCGAGACAGGCTGGGGCTCGTTCGTAATCACAGGCCCTCGGAGAGGCCCACCGAGACGCAGGCGTGGAGAGGAGAGGAGAGCAGGCATGGAGAGGAGAGGAGAGGAGAGGAGAGGAGACATGGTTAATGTTGGAGAGAAGAGAGGAGTGGGCAGAAGGGGGATTGGGGACGTGAGAAGAGCACGGGGGTGGAGGAAGGGGGAGAGAGAGCAGGCATGGTTAATGTTGGAGAGAAGAGAGGGGTGGGAAGAGGGGGGATTGGGGAGGAGAGAAGAGCAGAGAAGAGCAGGGGGGTGAAGGAGAGGGGAGGGGATGCAGACATGGTTAATGTTGGAGAGCAGAGAGGGGTAGGAATAGAATGAGAGTAGAAGAGCAGGGAGAAGAAGAGCAAAGAAGAGCAGGGGGATGAGAGGAGAAGTGGATTGGGGTAGAGAGAAGAGCATAGGAGAGCAGAGCAGGCATGTTTATTGTGGAGAGGAGAAGGAATGGAATGAGAGCAGGAGAGAGGAGAAGAGAGGAGAGATTTAGGGGGAGAGGAGAGCAGAGGAGAGGAGAGAATAAAAGGGGAGGGGAGGAGATCGAGGCAGACATGTTAGAGAAAGGTGGAGTGGGGAGAGGAGAGTAGAGGGGTATGTTAAGGTTTTGGATAGGAGAGAAGAAGACATTGGAAGAACTTATCAGAGGGAAAGAAAGAGCGAAAAGAAAGAAAGAAAAAGAAAAAGGTGTAGGAGGAGGGAGGAGCAGGTGAAATAAAGGACACATTCAGAGCAAGAGAGTAGAAATGAGGCGGTATCTTGTGTGGAAATATGGATTGATATTAGGGCCCTGAGGAGGGAAAGACCACCATAGAGGGTAGGAGGTATATATATGAAACCACCAAGGGAAATGGAGGAAATGAGTGTGTGTGTGTGTGTGTGTGTGTGTGTGTGTGTGTGTGTGTGTGTGTGTGTGTGTGTGTGTGTGTGTGTGTGTGTGTGTGTGTGTGTGTGTGTGTGTGTGTGTGTGTGTGTGTGTGTGTGTGTGTGTGTGTGTGTGTGTGTGTGTGTGTGTGCGTGCGCGCGTGCGTGTGCATACACACAAAATATTCCACTGAAATATTTAATATGTTCTAGCGAAAAAAAATCCTTCCCCCCATGTGCTTTGACTTTAAATAAAATGTTTTGAAAAAGCTCAGGGACAAAAAGTACCTGAACTACAGACAATACTGAAATGCTTTTACAGACATGTAGTCGAGTACAGCACCTTTATTTATCACAAAAGAAATAATCATGATCATGAAAATGTGTAAAAGTGAAAACGTGAACACGTGAAAAAGTGTAGCCTACGTCTCCCTCTTACTTTACACAGTACCTGTTGATAAATCACTGGACCACATCTGGAAACATTATTTTGAGGATAGTTCTGTGTGTGTGTGTATGTCTTCTGTTTGTCCAGTGTTGCACTTTAAATGTCTGTATTTGTATTGTAAGAGTACTCTAAGCCGCTTTCCCACTGCTGGTTTTCTGGTAGGCCTACAACTCGACACAGCGTGACTTGGTCGCCAGCTTTGTCGAGCTGTAGGCCTACCAGAAAACCGGCAGTGGAAAAGAGACAGTCGTGTATGTGTATGTCTGTGTCTGTATCTGTCTATGGTATACTGTCTACGTATGTCTATACCTAAAGTATGTCTATGTCTGCAATGGGAAAGTAAGAAACATAATTTCAAGTCTTTGTATGACCAGCGCATGTAAAGAAATTGACAATAAAGCCGACTTGACTCGATTTGACTTGACTTGACTTGAAAACCTACCTACTAGGGCCTTGGCCATGGCACAAATGTTACACCAGCCTAGGTTTGATTCTGCCCAGAGGACATTTCCAGATATTCCCACATCTCTCTCTCTCTCTCTCTCTCTCTCTCTCTCTCTCTCTCTCTCTCTCTCGACTTGTCACTTTTCTCACTCCACTGTCCTGTCCTGTCCTGTCCTGTCCTGCCTAAAAGGCAAATACTTTTTATTTATTTATTTTGAAAACTACCTGGTGCTGCTGTAAAGGCATAGTCTGGCATGCTAAAGCACTAACTCATCTTTTTTTCCCCCAAGATATTTTTGGGCTTTTATGCATCTATTTCAGTGATTCTCAAAGTGTGGTCCGGAGACCACTGGTGGTCCGCAACAGAGCTCAGGTGGTCCGCGAGGGGTTTTCTACTTTTCCAAGACAAGGTAGCAGTAGGCTATATTTGTGACATTATTTCAAAGCCATGCATACCTGTCATATTTCCACAACAAGATAGGCTTGTAATGTTAATTAAAAAGAAGTGATCTGCATCGAAATCAGCAGTGTCAAATCAACTGTCGATTCAGTTGACAGGTGGTCCCTGAACATTTTTGTGGAGGCAAAGTGGTCCTTGGCCTGAAACATTTTGAGGAACACTGTTCTATTTGGACAGAACAGTGATAAAGTGTGACAGGAAATGATGAGCGGGAGAGAGAGGGAAAGGATCAGAAAAATGACCTCCAATGAAATGAAATACAAACCAGGGGTGTGTTTCTTGAAAGCGTAGTTCAAGTTCAAGTCAAGTTTATTGTCAATTTCTTTACATGCACTGGTCATACAAAGAATTTGAAATTGCGTTTCTTGCTCTCCCATGCAGACATAGACTAATCTAGGTAAGGACATAGACAGTATAGACATAGACAGTACTCATACATGGACATAGACAGTATGGACGTAGACATTGCTCATACAGACATTTAAAGTGTTTAGTGCAGGTAGAAAGTGCGGTGTGCGTCTGTGTGTGTGTGTACCTGTGTATGTGTGTGTGTGTGTGTGTGTATGTGTGTGAGTATGAGTTGTGTGTCAGTGTGTGTATGTTTGGGTTTAGTGCAGAAAGTGCAGTGTGCTTGTGTGTGTGTGTGTGTGTGTGTGTGTGTGTGTGTGTGTGTCGGTGTGTGTGTGTGTGTGTGTGTGTGTGTGTGTGTGGTGTGTGTGTGTGTGTGTGTGTGTGTGTGTGTGTGTGTGTGTGTGTGTGTGTGTGTGTGTGTGTGTGTGTGTGCATGTGTATGTTTTGAGTTAGTGCAGGTTGAAAGTTCAGTCACAGATGTAGTAGTGCAGGTGGAATGTTCAGTCGCAGATATGGTGGTGGGGATGAGGGCGGGGAGCGTTGTCAGTGGCCTGGCTGGCTAGAGGCTGATGCTTGATGCATGATGCATGATTGCTTGATGCATCGTGCTGCTTGCAAGCCTGGTGGTACGGGAACGGAGGCGCCTGTACCTCTTTCCAGAGGGCAGGAGGCTGAACAGTTTGTGTGCAGGGTGGCTTGTGTCTTTGATGATCATCAGTGCTTTTCGGGTGAGGCGTGCGGTGTAAATGTCCTGCAGGGAGGGGAGTGGTACTCCAATGATCTTCTTCGCTGTGTTCACAACACGCTGGAGTGTCTTCCTGTTTTTCTCCGTGCAGCTTCCTCCCCACACTGTGATGCAGCTGGACACGACGCTCTCTATGGTTCCTCTGTAGAATGTTGTCATGATGGAGGGTGTAGCACTTGCCTTCTTTAGTTTGCGCAAGAAGTAGAGACGCTGATGGGCCTTCTTCGCCAGTGATGTAGTGTTGGTGGTCCAAGAGAGGTCGTCGTAGTTAGCAGTAGTTACAGTAGCAACTTGGGTATTGCCAATGGGAAAACAACAAAGTAGCTAACATGGTTAGCAACTATGGTTTAGAGAAATGCGCCCCAGTCTTCATATAGCATTATGGTACAGCCTCTGAGCCCACCGAGGCACACCATGCCCCCCTCATCAGGGAGAAATGTGTGGCGATTTTGATGTTTAACGTTTTTTCTTTATGCAAGATTTTCTTCTCCCATGTTCTTTTGCTGTTGTTATATTGCTGCTTTTCATCTCGGTCTCCCTGTGCTTTATCTCAGCGTAGTCTGGGAGTAATCTGTGTCACGGAGACTCTCTATTAGCTTTCATGAAGAATAATCAGCAGCGGCAGCACCGCATGGCCGCGCTGCAGCTAAATTAGCGTGTGTGTCTGTGTGTGTGTGTGTCTGTGTGTGTGTGTGTGTGTGTGTGTGTGTGTGTGTGTGTGTGTGTGTGTGTGTGTGTGTGTGTGTGTGTGTGTGTGTGTGTGTGTGTGTGTGTGTGTGTGTGTGTGTGTGTGTGTGTGTGTGTGTGTGTGTGTGTGTGTGTGTGTGTGAGTGAGAGAGTGAGAGTGAGAGAGAAAGAGAGAGAGAGAGAGGGAGACAGAGAGTGTGTGTCTGTGTGTGTGTGGTGTGTGTGTGTGTGTGTGTGTGTGTGTGTGTGTGTGTGTGTGTGTGTGTGTGTGTGTGTGTGTGTGTGTGTGTGTGTGTGTGTGTGTGTGTGTGTGTGTGTGTGTGAATCTCTCTGTGTGATGTGGAGTGTGAGTGTGAGCGTGCATGTGATTGTGTGCGTGTGTGCGTGCATGTGTGCGTGCAAGCACGAGCACAAAATTGGGCCCTGGGGTTGTTGTGGTTGTACAATAGTGGATTGCATCCTGGTATCCTCAATGAAGTTCAAGGCATTTGTGTCAGATGTTTGTCTGTAGGAAATCAAACAACAAAAGAGATAAACAAAAGACACAGCTAGCTCTGCCAGCAGCGAAAGAATTATAAGCTCAAACCACAAACTCATTAAAGTAACACACATGAATAATGAGACGGAAAATGAAATCTAATATGTGCTTTTTACCGAAACTTACAGTAAGTGTCTTCTTGGACCAGTACCGCACAACAAAGGAAACAATGTTTTTAGAGGACAAATTGATTTGCCAAAGCATTTCACAATGTCCCTCTCTTTCTGAATAAATAAAAAAAAACATATGAATAGTTTTTCATGAAGACTGATGTCTTTTCACAATCTTCCTGTCACTCTTCTAACTGTCCTGTCAAAAGCAAATGCATAAATGTCCAAAAAACAAATATTTTTATTACTTATTTAGAAAAACTACCTGGTGCAGCTGTAAAGCCAATAGTCTGGCATGCTAGAGCACTATCTCATCTTATCGGTCTCACACACAAGACTGTACCAGAGGTCAAATTGTGAGGTTAATTATGAGTTGTGGAACGATTTTTTTCAACCTCTGCAATGCCGATGCAATTTATTATTCTCAACCCTTCCAGTTGTATTTTTTTTTGTTTGTTTGTTATATAGTTGCAACTGGTGGACGATGACATTTAGAAATATTGTAGCGAAAAAAGTACCGCACACTGCATAGACATTTTGGGTATTGCTCTATCTTTACCAGATAATGATGCAATAAATAATAATAATAATATTTCACAAGGGACACATACCTTGCCCTATTAATCCCCCCTAAGAAATTGGGGTTTTGTTTGTGTTATTAAGATGAAACAGTATTTACAGTTCACATTACACAAATCATAAACACAGGATGAAGCATGAATCCTCTGCTTATTAAATAGAAACAATTTTTAAGAGCTGTATATCTCTGAGTGCTCGTTGTTCCCTCATCAACATAGAGAACATTTCTCGCAGAGTCAGGAGCAGCGCATCGGAGACACACTGACAGCGAAAACGGATTCTCCACACTTTATTACAGCAATCACTCCAGGCACAACAGCCATTCAGACAATCAATTGCATGCAGCGAACGAAGACTTTCTACTCCACAGCAACCCCCTCCCCCAAACTCTCTCTCTGTCTCTCTGCCACAACCCCCCCTCTCCCCCCCCCTCTCTCTCTCTCTCTCTCTCTCTCTCTCTCTCTCTCTCTCTCTCTCTCTCTCTCTCTCTCCCCCCCTCTCTCTCTCTCTCTCTCTCTCTCTCTCTCTCTCTCTCTCTCTCGCAGACAAACAAATGCACAAAACACACACAAACTCACACGCATGCCCACATACACACTGTGCACACACACACACACACACACACACACACACACACACACACACACACACACACACACACACACACACACACACACACACACACACACACACACACACACACACACACACACACACACACACACACACACATAGAGGAAGGGGGCCAATCAGGCATGAAAGACCACGAAACAGAGAGAATAAATGTTGAGGGGATGACAGATCATAGACTTCCCTACTGCAGATGCAGAGCAATCAGCAATCTGGGGGCCATCCAGTAGCTTACTGTAGGTAGACCATTAAAAACATGTACGTAAAGTCCGCAATCATGTTACTATCAGCAACAATTGTCATGTAGGCACCGTATGAAGCACTTCACGGGAAGGGTCAATCATTTCATGTCTCTGTATTGGTTGAAGATGCAGCTGGCCACACATATTCCATAGAGACACAATGTGGTTGGATGGTGCTATAAAATCTGAAGTAAAACTCATGATTCATCCCACTTGGCATGTGTTCTCAGTAAGTGCCTCTTAGTTTGCCTTCAGTAATGACATTGCAGTGAATACCACCTTGCACAGCTGAACATAAAAAAATATCCAAAAGTTCAAAGATCCATGCAGCTTCTAGGTGCTGGTAAATGCAGGAGTATGCAACACTTAAAAAGGAAAACGTTTACCGCACACTTGTTTGACTTTATGCTTTTTTTTTATTCAGAGTGAACAACGCATTTCACCTCTGTGCGTCATCAGGTTCGCTCAAGCATGCCAAGTCAAACAAGTGTGTGGTAAACTTTTTCCTTTTTAAGTATAAAGAATAAGTAAATTCAATAAGAGTAATGAGATTGCAGTGAATACCACCTTGCACAACTGAACATAAAAAAATATCAAGTTTTCCTGACAGTCGGTCACAGTGGAATTTCTGTGACGAGTTGAAGACTGGGTCAAGGTAGACCAGAGCAAATGGTCTGCTACCCTCAGCTTGTTTGGTAGTGATGCTTTGGTGGGTTAATCTAACAAATACCAGCTATCAAAGCTCAGCATAGTGTGATACCCACCTAATCAAAGTCACCATTGGCCGCTTTTGCACACCGTTTTGCTTTTTGCTCAGATTTTTGCTATATGTTTACTGCAATGTGCAATAATGTGTATTTGGTCTTTGTGTATGTATGTAAGCTGTCAGACACCTTAATTACCCGCAGGATTAATAAAAGTACTCGGTAACACTTTCTATGAAGCCCATATCTACAGCGCATTATGAGCGCAGTCACAACAACTTATAATGCGCATCATAATTAATCATACTGCATTATGACAGTTATAATGTATTATAAGCCTGTTCCCTGCCTGTAGTTTTTAACCAATCACAAGCATTCAAAACACCATAAGATTTATAATGCATTATAAGCTAGATTCATAGTTATTCATGACTGTTGATATACTCCATCATGAAGCTTTATGAGTGTAGTCATAATGCACTATGATAATGATGCGCATTATAAGTTGTTATGAATGCGCTCATAATGCTCTATGGATATGGGCTTCATAGAAAGTGTTACCAAGTACTCTACTCCACTCTACCTCAAATCGAGCGGGTGCGTTGGATGTAACCAGTGATTCAGAAAAAAAATCCCAAAATGTTGCTATGAGAAATAAAAATGCAAATGTGATGCATGGTATGTGGGATTTTTTTGTACACTGCTCGCCTAATCAAAAGATGCACTTATGATTGAGCAAGCTGTCTGGTTGCAGGTTTCAGAACGAATCAGGCCTGCAACGGAAGACTTCGGTTACATGAGAAGCTGAGCGTGAAGGTGCTCTGAAGGTCACTGCCATTGAAATCATAGATGGGTCAGTGTTTTATCATGTTTACCCTTCCAATTGCACGATGTACTTGCCAGTTTTATTGATTTATAAAAATGCTTTTGCACTTTAACTGAATCAGGAATGTAATGTCACTTCTGCCATAGTTCTTAACAGCATGAAGCACTATGGTCACTCCACTGCAGCTCCTCTTCTTGTGTGTATATGTTTTTATGTTATCTCAGCACTGTCCTTGTATTATTTATTCTTGTGTAGCCTATATGTGTGTTTTTTCTATTCCATGTTTGGGTGGTTGACATTTAAGGGCGTGACGCAAAAAAAAAAACAAGTTTTTCTAATTCCTGAAAAAAATGATGGATAAAAATTTGAAAAAAAAATAAAGCACTAAGTGGTCTGTGGAATTTCACCTTATTTTTGCCATTTTTGGGAAAATGTGTCCTGCATCAACACATTGCATGTCACACCGCAGGAAAATGGAGTCACACCACAGGGAATTCACTGCATTATGGCCATTTTAATCCTTTTGTATACATGACTGACATCTGAGCTCATGCTAACTTGATAATGCTATTGTGTTTAATCTTAATATGTGTTTTCATTAATAAAAAACTTTTTTTCCTCCTATAAGAGCAGTCACACCACAGGACACCATAAAATGAACCTAAGCATTCCGTGACAGAAAGATTGCAATATGAACACATATTAAGAGGTTAAGAGTCACCTTAAACTTCCACAGCACTCTCCAATAACTGAGGTACTGACTGGTTAGGAGCCAGTCTTTAAGACCCTTGTAGTTGTCCTTGCAGCTGCCCATTCACAAACATTGACATACATGTCACCCCACAGGACGCAATTTGTGTTACGAAATTGAACTTGTAGTTAATATTACAGTCTTGAGTTTTTTCCACATTCACATATCTTAATCTAAAGTTAAGACGTATGCAATCATGCCAAATGCTTCATACATTATTCAAAATGTTGTTGGTTAATTTATATATATATTATATTCCAGGTTTCATTAATGTTACAGTCACACCGCAGGATACTTGACATATAAACCTTTACATAAATCTAAACAAAAATGTTTCTTCTCATCTAAGACTAATATGAAACATAATGTACCACATCTTCTTTCATTGACATTTGTTTTTTAAAGGAAAATAACAGTTTTGTAGGTTTTTAACCAATGTTACGAAAAAACAAGGCGTCACGTCTCCCACCCCTTTGTATGTGTCATGTGTCTTGTTGCCTATACGTAAGGACACTCATCTTTCTTTTAAACTGCAAAACCATTTTACCCATGGGTACCAATAAAGTGAACTGAACTTGAACTGATCCCCGCCATCGAATCCCCTGCCATCGACTCCCCTGCCATTGAATCCTCTATTGTTTATTACATGGTCAAGGTAAACTTTATTATCCCCCAGGGAGAAACTCAAGTTGTCAACATTATACATCTCCTCAAGAGATACAGTACAAACACATAGACAGACAATATCTAGATATAACACATTTCAAAATAAATACCATATTTTGTTTATTACTGTGGCAGCTAATCCATCGCTGAGGTGCACTTGAGAAAATGCATCTATGACCCTACACATGGCCTAATGGAAAAAGCGTCCGTCGCTAGCAGTAAGCAGAATACAGGAGCTCTCCAATGCACTCTTCCATGGCTTAAGTGCACTTGAGAAATGCAGCTATCATAGCTCCCACAGCTGTAAACAATTTCTTGTATGAAAATAATAAGTTGCTTTAGACAAAACTGCAAAATACATTAAGATTAACCCTCTGTCTGTCTGTGGTAATAAGAGCCTCTGTTATAACCATATTGTCACCAATATGGTGATGACTTAGTTGAGGAAATCCCACGCTGCTTTGCACAATCGTGAAATCTATCCCTCAGCGAGGGCTCCCGATCATGGTCCCCATCAGAGAGCAGAGAGGCATGGAAAGGTGAGTGCAGTTTGTTTGAATAGGTACAACTGACACAATTGGCTATGGCTACATGTGCCAATTGATACACATTCATAGCCCCCAATAAACAGTTATCGTCAATCGGAAACCACACACCCCCACAGGATTTAGAGTAGGCAGCTCTCCAGACCTTATCTCACTTGTAATTAAGTCTGGTAACCAGGCAAGTGATGACAAAGTCTTAAGTCTTAGATACTTTAGACTCTCTGCATTGTCATTGCAATGTTATTATGATGTAGTTGAGTGTAGAGAGTCAGCGAAGAGTGAGGCGCAACTGTTTTACCTGCGACATTTCGGTCTATTGACCTTCTTCAAGCAATTCAATGTTGTCTTGCTTGAAGAAGGTCAATGGACCGAAATTTCGCAAGTAAATCGCTGTAAATGTGAGCATATGCTCATTTTCTGTGCATATGTGATGGTTCTCTTATGAGTCCTGACAAGTTACACTGGTGAGTAGGTCTAATCACTTGAGGAAAGCACTGCAGGACCGGGTGTGATCAAAAAGAAGACTGACACACAGTGGTCGGGTTGTAAAATCACACCGGGGGGATGGTCAGAGATGGATTATGATTATTTTTGAGGTTCGGGTGTTTCTCCCCCGAGAAAATGTTGAAAATATGGTTGTTAAAAGTGCAATTTTAACGCAGTATGTGAATGTATAGCCTATAAATGAATATAGATCAATGGTTTTAGAGGGGGATGATTTTTGACCATTTTCATGGAGGGGGGATGATCTTTGACCATTTTTATTTTAGGGGGAAATTCCCCCACATCCCCCTTCAACTCCAGCCGTAAGACACACCATAAAAGCCCAATATGACGAGAAAGAGCAGAAGGTTCTTTTTCACAATATGAACAAAACCAAAATTCAGTGAATCCTTTTGCTGTTGATTCACTTGTTGGTCCACTTAAAGAGGACTGAGTTTGATTCACTTTGGGGGGAATACTGTAGATGTGAAAATAAAATACCCTTATTGTCTGTATCACTGAGAAAGCAGCATGTCATCTTTTTCAGGCAGCATGACCTTCGCATGCAGAATTGAATTGAACAAGGACAACAGACAGACACAGACAGAGAGTGATTTCAATGAGGGGGAAGGGATGTTGTTGTGAATGACAGAATATGGATGGGGAAGGGAGATAGACAGTGGGTGCATTCCAATATGCGACCTTGCCTCCTCCACTTCTGCTTGTGGCCTGGCCCCGCCTCCTGGTCCCGCCCCCTGGTCCCGCCTCCTGGTCCCGCCTCCTGGCCCCACCTCCTGGTCCCAACTCCTGGCCCCGCCTCCGTGAAGAAAACAATTAAGTTTCCCAGCTGTCAGCCTAGCCAAAGCATTTTTTTGGGGACTATTCTTCATTCACCATCCAGTTTGCAAATGAGAAAATGACTTTACAATTGAGCTTTTGCGAGATATTGAAATACAAAGCTGTTGTCAGTGATGTCATCATGGCATATTACTTCCTGGTACGAGGCCACAAGTACAAGTGGAGGACGCAAGGTCACATATTGGAACGCAGACAGGACTTTTACGTAAGACACAAGCAGGTTGAACTGCAGTTGCACTGTGCTCAGGTTTCAGCAACCATGTTTTTACTCTGGATGGCAAAATCCACTCTTTCATCCATCAGCTTTTTCATTTTATTTTTACCTTCAAACTGGTTGCTCACTCTTACTCTCTCTCTCTTCCTTTTCTCAACGTCCCCCCCCATCTCTCTCTTCTCTCTTCTGTGTGTGTGTATGTGTGTGTGTGTGTGTGTGTGCGCGCGCGCGTGCTTGCGTGCGCGTGCATGTGTGTGCGTGTGCGTCAGTGCGTGCATGTGTGTGCGTGTGCATCGGTGCGTGCATGTGTGTGCGTGCGTGCGTGCGTGGGTGCGTGGGTGCGTGCTTGTGCATCCATGTGTGTGCCTGCGTGCGTGCATGTGTGCGTCTGTGCGTTTGATACCATTTTTTCCCCGCGGGGTTGTGCTAAAATATGTATGATGAGGAGGGATGGAGGAAAGGCGCTCACCGCTCACCTTCGCAGGAGGGCTTTAAAACTATGCTCTGGAGTGTGTAGCCTTGAAACCTGATCAAAGAGGAAGTCCTGGGAGTAATGGATGATGGAGAGTAGACTTGTTTTCAGTCCAATGCGTATTAGTGTTGTGTTCAAAATATCGGTATTGGGATACGGTATCGCGGGCCTCTTTACGATACATGTATCGATGCGGAGGAGTCAGTATCGCAATGTTTTATGTGCAACAAAAATTCCAAATTGCTGAAACTTGCTGACAGCTGCTCCTTGCTATGGCCAACGGCATTGTGAAGTCCATGTTTTACATGCACTACAGTACATGAACTACAGAAACTGTTGCTCTACAGAAAAACAAAAAAGTAACATTTGATTATACATACGTCCGTTTTCTTAAAAATGTAAAAGAATAAAAACAGCAAAAAAAAGCCCAAAATATCGGGATATATATCGCCTTGAGGACCATGTATCAGGGTGCGCATATATTGAAATACATATCGTATTGTGTCCCTCTGTATGTGAATCAATCGTTTGTAATACTTATTTAATTGTGTGAGTGTACCTGTTGTGGTGAGCATCAACATCTTACAACTCAGTCCACAGTAATTTTCCATCAGACAAATGAAACACAGTGGATCACAGTGGATTTTCACAAGCTATGAAATTATATTCTTGTATTATAATAAATACTTTAAATACCAAAAAACACTCTATCATCCCTGCCAGTAATTCTTATGATGATGCAATAGCAGCATTTTAAGTGGCAATAGGCTAGCATAATGGAATGGAATTTTAAAAAACGACTACAAAAAGCTACAGCGCTTTTGGGAGCACTGTTGACACGACTGAAAGAGCAATATCTCCAGCTCCCTGACATGATATGATTGTTTATGTCAATCTTCTGGTCCAGAGGGATCCAATGGGGGCTGGCAGATAAGGCCGTGGGGCCTGGCAGTCTCTCTGTGTGCACTGTGCAGGTGATGAAACTGCCATGTTAAACTGTGCTGATCCATACACCTGCACTGTTCTGCATGACCAGACAGAGATATACACGTACATGCAGCTATGGGGCCGTATCTGTGTTATTTCTTCTATTTCTCGCTTTCTCTCTATTCTCGCTTTCTCTCTGTGCCTTTCTCTCTGTCCTTCAGTCCCCACCCATCTCTCTCTCTCGTTCTCTCTTTCTCTCTTTCTCTCTCGGTCTATCTATCCATCTCTCTCTCTCTCTCTCTCTCTCTCTCTCTCTCTCTCTCTCTGCCTCACCCTCTCCTTATCCCCCCCACACACATACACACACACACACACACACACACACACACACACACACACACACACACACACACACACACACACACACACACACACACACACACACACACACACACACACTGTGTTTCTCTCTTGCGCTCATCATACATGAGATAGAGGAGGTGCATCTGCCACTCAGCCTGGTGTTGTATGCCCCTCTGAAATGTTCTGAGTCTTTGTAAGTTGTTTTGAATAAAAGTTTACGATTGATGGATGCTGGTTGTTTTTATTATCTGCATGTTTTTCTACATCTCAATCTCTCTGTTCTCCCTTCACAATCTGCCTTCCGTTTGTTTTGTCAGCAGAATGTGCCAAGTCAGGTACAAAAAGCAAGGCTACCTGTGCACTCACTAAACAGCTCTTTCAAACAAAAACAAGTAAATCTAGCCTACTTAACAATAACATAGTATGGCTGTCAACATTAGGCTGTGGGGTGCCTAGCGACGAAGCGTATAGTTGTGTGTGTTGTTTCTGAGTCATCAGCTCTGTGCATCTTCCGTACTGTCTTCCTGCTTTAGGCGACCATGGAATTATTTATTTATTTATTTACACATGGGGCGTGCCTCTTGAAATGTGACATCTTGTTTTCAATAGGGTCCCCTTAAATCTGGACAATACAGACAATACAAGACAATACATTACAGCACGACACTTCACTCACAATTCACTCACATTCACACTTCACTCACAGCCTCCTCGGCCCCCACCCCTTTAGTAATGTGTTCTTTGGATTACTTTTGTATAGATAGGACAGGCAATAAATGCATTGTGTACAGGCAGAAGAATAGGTAGGCTACTTGAAGTAAAAAAAGACATGAAAGTAAATACAATGTAACTCCACAGATTTCCAATATGGTGACCAAGATTATCATCCACGTGTTACCCCAAAGTAACAAAGTGGGGTCAAGTGTGGTCTCCTAAATGAGCAAGACTTTTCATTTTCATTTGGTGTGATCCAAACTCTGCACTGTGCACTGTGTACTGAGGTCCAGAGACAGTAGGCAAAGTTCAAAGGTGAAGCGCAGAGGTGTCAAAATAAAAGTATAGTAAGAAAAAAAAGGAACACAGTTTCCTTCCCACACAAGTAACTTATCTGAGTAAGCAGTAGATCTGTGTACTTGTCTGTTGATCAGCTAACTGTGCACTGGTTGGATCAAGTTTGAGGTGGGTCGTTGTTAGGTTTTCAGTGTTTTTTAGTAACAACACAGTCTATCTATCCCATTAGTTACAATGGAGTAAATGGTGTAACAGCTATGTAATACCACATGCAAGTGTTGTAATTACACCACAAAAGTACTTTCACTTTTACTTTTGACACTTCTGGTGAAGCGTTGTTTCAAATCACGTCATGTCTGTTACATTTAACAGAAATGATGGTTCCCATGTGTCATCAGAGCGTATAGATACAAAATACATAACCAGATACAAACCAGAAATGCACTAAGAGATTTAAAAAGTCCTTTATTGGACCAAATGTCAAAATATTACAGAGCAGTCAGTATGTCATTTTTGCAAAGCGGACCTCCGCCAAGGAAGCTGTTTGATAGAACATTTGACAATGTTACACCCTATTTCTAGTCTTCCTGCCTTCTTTTTGTGGAGTTAGAAACTGAAATGTCAAACTTCGCCCTATCCATCCCGCAATTCAATTTATGGCCACTAGGGGCGTTGATAATTCTAGACTAGTGAAGAATGTTTTTAAATCCTGGTTTCGGTTTGTGATCCGGATCACCGCCAAACTTTAATCACTTGTTCCTTTGCTCATTTCCAATAACTCCACAAAACCTGTGGGAAGCTGCCCCCACCCCCTCCGACCAAAAATGCTGAAATAACACTGCAGATTGTTTGTGCCGGATTGTGCTGTAAACATTTTCGTTTCTGCTGTTAAGGATTTTGAGTAATTTCAATACTCAAATACTCATAATACTACATTTTCAATGGGCAGCCCTCTCTCCACGTCCAAATTTCTCCAAAGTAGTCTCAATCGAAGGGAATTTGTTTGTGCTCATTTGTGCTGTGAAAATTAATGCTTCAATCACCTGTTTTGTAAAGTTACAGCCGTTTTAATAATAGCAATAAAACGGCTGTAACTTTACAAAACAAGTGATTGAAGCATTCTTTCCCGCATCCTTTCATAAGATTTTGAGTTATCCTGCAGACAGACAAAAAAACAAACAAACAGACAGACAACCCAACACGACCGAAAACATAACCTCCTTGGCAGAGGTAATCATAACAGAAAAACACTGTTTTATGCCATCCTATAGGCAGAAAAAAAAATCATCTTGTATTCAGAGTACGCAAGTTTCTAGTTTCTGAAACATGCCTTCTTTCCCAGGGCCTCCATGGCTTGCTCTGCTGAATACTCTCAGGGATGAATTGTGAGTCAGTCTGCGGTGGATATTTATCTAATCATGCAAATTGGCCAGGTACCAGCATCTTTTTCCCGGGGTTGGTGTGACTCATTTGCTGCTTTTGATACCCAGAATGCTCCTGGCTCCTGCCTCGGCCATGGTTCCTTTACTCTGCTTTATTCGCCGTCTCCTCGTTGTGGCTTTCATCCTGCCTTGTTAGCCCTCTCCTTCTCCTTCTCCTCCACTATGCATGGCTCGCTCTGAGCCGAGCCCGACACTCCCACATCTCCCCAATTTTTCCCTAGCTCCCTGACAAACCGCCCCCCTGTCTGTCTGCATTCTGTCTCTACACGAGGCAGGATGTGTAGGCACGAGGCAGGATGTGTAATGCAGTCACAGGTGTATTGTGCTACATGGATGTGGTTGTCTTTGCTCTCTGTCCTCTTTGTCTCTATTTCAGTGTGTGTGTGTGTGTGTGTGTGTGTGTGTGTGTGTGTGTGTGTGTGTGTGTGTGTGTGTGTGTGTGTGTGTGTGTGTGTGTGTGTGTGTGTGTGTGTGTTTTCATGTATATGTGTGGGATTTTCATGTTCTCCCATGCCCCATACACTCTGTGTGTTTCATACCATTCCATCTTTTCTCGCTTCTCCACATCTTTCCATCAATTCTCACTTCTCCACATATTTGCATCTTTTCTCACTTCTCCACATCTTTCCATCTATTTCTCACTTCTTCACATATGCTCCATCCATCCTCTCCTGCTAATCCCTCTCTCCCTCTCCCACCTTGCCCTCCTCCAACTTTTCATCCTCCCTCATTTTCCTTCTCATTCTCCTTTTCCTCCTCCTCTTCCTCCTCCCCTTTCAACTACTGTCTGTCTCCATATCCATCAGTCATCCTGTGTGTCTGTCTTCATATCAGTCGTGGACATGTCTGACGTGTCTCTGTCTGTCTGACATGTCTATGTCTGTCTGTCTGTCTGATGTGTATGTCTGTCTGTCCGATGTGTCTGTCTGTCTGTCTGTGTGTATGTCTGTCTGTATGTATATGTCTGTCTGTCTGTATATCTGTCTGATGTGTATGTTTGTCTGGCTGATGTGTGTCTGTCTGTCTGTCTGATGTGTGTCTGTCTCTCTGTCTCATGTGTGTCTGTCTGCCTACCTGTCTGTCTGTCTGTTCGTTTGTCTGTTTGTCTGTCTGTCTGCCTGCCTGCCTAGCCGTCTGTCTGTCTGATATGTCTGATATATCTGTCTACCTGCCTGTCTGTCTGATGTGTATGTAGCCTATGTCTGTCTGATGTGTCTGATATATCTGTCTGTCTGATGTATATATGTGTGTGTGTGTGTGTGTGTGTGTGTGTGTGTGTGTGTGTGTGTGTGTGTGTGTGTGTGTGTGTGTGTCTGTCTGTCTGTCTGTCTGTCTGTCTGTCTGTCTGTCTGTAAGTCTGTCTGATGTGTATGTATGTATGTCTGTCTGATGTGTCTGATATATCTGTCTGCCTGAGTGTGGTAATGAGAGGCTGCTGCAGGTGTGTCTGGCCTCAGGTAAAGCAAGGATAAGCCTGAAAGTTAATGAGTACAGCGACCTTGATGTGTGCCTTGAGTGAAACGAGCGGAGTAGCAGTGCGAGAGAGAGAGAGAGAGCGAGCGAGAGAGAGAGAGAGAGAGAGAGAGAGAGAGAGAGAGAGAGAGAGAGAGAGAGAGAGAGAGAGAAAGAGGGAGAGCGTGTTAGATAAGGAGACATTTAAAAAGAGAACGGAGGGGAGGCACGGGGAGCAATGCGGAATTAAAACCACCTTTTGATTCAGTCGGACTGGCTGTGGAAATACATTCGTCTGCAACTGCAGTGTGGCACCAAACGGCACCAAACAAAAGAGTGTGTAGCTGTTGTCGCTGGATGGAATGAAAATCAGGGAAGGAGAGAGAGAAAGAGAGAGAAAGAGAGAGAGAGAGAGAGAGAGAGAGAGAGAGAGAGAGAGAGAGAGAGAGAGAGAGAGAGAGAGAGAGAGCAGAACAGAAGAGGGAGAAAGAAGGGACAAAAGCAGAGTGAAAACGAACAACGAAAAGACAGCAAAGGAGAGAGAGAGATAGATAGAGAGATGGAGACAGAGACAGAGAAACAGAGACAGAGACAAAGAGGCACCAGGCATGGATTTCATGGCATGAAATGTAATGCATTCACAGGTGTACTGTGCTACATGCATGCGCTTGGATGTCCTTTGTTTGATCTCTCCTCTCTTCTCTTCTTGCTTCTGCTTTTGTTATCTTCTCCTCTCCTCTCTTTTCGCTCCTTTTGTTATCTTCTCCTCTCGTCCCTCTGCTCCTCCTTTCGCTATCTTCTCTTCTCGTCTCTCTCTGCTCCTTTCCTCGTTGTGTCTCTAATCTCTGGGTGGTGCAGGTGGTCTCTGTGCTGCAGGGTTATGGACAAATATATAATCACACACACACACACACACACACACACACACACACACACACACACACACACACACACACACACACACACACACACACACACACACACACACACACACACACACACACACCTGTCCAGGCACATTCATCCATCCAAACCATGTTGCCACATCCAGTTAAGTGTCTTCTCGTGATTTCTTCCAATTGATGTGCAACATGACGTCTTTTCATGACTCACATTGGGTTCGCACGTACCTGTCTCTCCCTCCTCTCCTCTCCTCTCATTATCCTTGTTCGCTGTCTGTGTAGGTATTTCTTGCTGTCTCTCCTCTCCGCCTCTTCTCCACAGCCACAGACCACCCACCCTGTTGTAAGATCCCCCCATATGGGCCCTGACAAAGGGGCACTGAATTCACAGCGCCGGTGGCTCACGGGCATGGTATTAACATTTGTTTGCGTTTCTTTTCCTTATTTCAACGCCTTTGTTTTACTACTCTGAGTTTTCTGTTGACTTCAAAGATAAACATTGCATATCTGACATCTGGATCTCAAAAGCACTGTGTGACAGAGGGCCCCCTTCGGGGGGACCGCCCAAAAACCTCCGGTCACCTGTATGCATTGCGCACCTCCCGGCGTGAAAAGCGCGCACCCCCCGGTGTGCGTTCCCAGCGCATCTTCGGCCAGCGGCCATTTGCTCCTGCATGCGCGCACCTCCCGTGCCCACGCAGAGACTGAAATTCCCGCCAGATCTAATATGCGTGGTTTAAATGCTTACTATGATGTGTTTGAAATTCTATGCATGTGTTTGGTATCAATCTGATGGAAATACTTCGGGTGGTGAACAGGTCTTGGTTTTGAAACTGCAATTAGTGAATTTATTAAAGATTTAGAATCATAGGATTTGGATACGGTGTTGGTTACAACCCAACCCTGCGCCATTGTGCTAAGCCCAGCCCAGGTAAATGCCGGCACGTCATTGGTCCCTGGCTGGGGTCGTCCCACGAGATACCTAGGTATTAAACTTTGGTGTAATGATCAAATCTTTGAGTTTAAACCCCGCTAAAGGGCTCCCGTGGACCTAGTGTCCATGTAACCATTTCCTCTTAATTAGGTAGCATTGACTTTTTCAACATTGTACTTTGTCGTATAACTAGATTTGTCTTGGAATAAAACTTTCATTAATCTATCTTTGCTATAGATCCCGTTTATTCCTTCATAAGGTTATTGTACTGTCGAAACGTAGCAGCTCCAAGGACATTTCTCCATGTGGAGTGGGACGCTATACTTCAGGTCAGCCTGATTGTCAATGGTGTCTACTTAGGATAAAAATATGTTATCGTAAACTGGAACTTAAGCGGGGTGATCAGATCTTTTGAGTGTAGTTCTTGACATACACCTCTCGCTTCCTATTACAGTCGAATAGAAGTAAAGTGTATGGGGCTTAGGATCTCACAAGTATTGTACCTTCTAGCGACTTTAACCTCTGATCTGTTCTAGACGTCTCTCATATGGGATGGACATGCACAAAGAAATTAGTCGGCCGCGTGCAAATCAGTTCTACAAGTAAATGGATATAAAACCCTTGACAGCTGGACTCAGACTTAACCGATATTGTTGGAATATTCATAATAAGAACAGTTTATTTTAATTGAGTGCAATCACACAATTATCCTGGGACTAGGGAGATCTACGACTGAGATCCCATCATAATACGGAAACTTGGTAAATTAGGATGCAAAATGAAATGTTTTCTACAGTCCGGAGCTTAAGGAGCAGAGCACGAGACTAGGATTCCGGTGTTGGGCCTATCTCTGGGTTTTCAGTGGTGACCGGCGTCGTGATTCCCTGGATGCGTAAAATATGGAGTCAGATAAAGCATGAGGTTTGGACTGCTTCTTATCTACGCCTGGATTTGGTAAGAAAAACTTTTCATTTTTCCACAACTCAAGATAAGGGACAAATCTAGTACACTACACATATATGATCCTTTTGTTGTTTTCGAGTCGACATACTCGTGTAGATCAGCACCGTAGAACGCTGATAAGGGTTGAATAAAGTAGTGGGGAAACATCAGGGATACGACAGAGTTGATGTACAATTCATGGCTTCGGCCATGGATTATTTGAAAAATGTCTTTTGCCGCCTGAGCTAGGAGGCATCACTTCCAAGACAGTTACCCCATGGTCTTGGGATGGTTAAAGTGACGGCAGTAACGTGGCTCAATGTGAACAAAGGGTGGTGTTCCCACCGCTTTATTTCTACAAATCGTATTTGGCACTAACCGGAGAGGTCAGTGAAAGCCTTACGCACCCTCTCAAAGTAAATTCAATGGTCCATGGGCTCGTAAACTGAGTCCTAACACACGGCCCACAGAGTTAAACGCTACCAACTCCATAAGCATTCCATTGTAGAGCTAGCCATAGCAGTGTTTTGGAGGCGAGGTTTCCGGTGACCATGCTAACGTTGTAAGCGCAAACGCTACACCCAGGATGGTCTCCAGAAATCCCACCAGAGTCCATACACAGTTTTGTGCTATGCAGCGCCTACAACATGGAATGGTTATGCAGTAATGGTAGTAACTCCTGAATGAATTCGAGATGACAACAAGCGCATGCTGCAGCCGTAGTCGGCTCAGCTGTTGTGATAACCCGGATGTATAGTAGATTTCCATGGCAACGAGTCCCTCGCGAGAACGCGCACGCGCCACTTGCCCTGGCAAGATCAGCTGGCAAGATAAACAGGCATGAGAGATGAGAGAACCCACGTCGGATTAAATTTGGATTCCCACTCATGCATTTCATAGTCCAACTTTTGGATACTTTAATAGCACGTTTGCACTCGTCGCGTAAAACACATGGAAGTCACATACACTGAGCCTCCCACATTGAGCATAGTCTCTGCCGTCTCTCGACCCCCTAATTTGAAGCAATGCCAGAAACTTTTGTAGATGACTTGCACCGTACAGAAGGTTGAGGGTTAAATAATATGTTTTAGCTGTTGTGTGTGCTTATAAAGCCATAGACAGGCTGTTTGCAGGTTGGAACCATTTAGGCTCGCCTACAAAGGCTGTCTTTCTCTGCATAGACTTACTAGAGCAGTAGACAAAATGTTGTGCTTGCTCGTTGGTTGTGTGCACCGGACAGCTGTTTTGAGGCTAGAGCTGTTTATGTGTGAAACCGCAAAGGCTTTGCTATTAGTGATATTTACCTGCAACTAAATCTGGTGGAGAGGAACATTTCCTCTGCAGCTACGGTCCAACTCATTTAACACCTTTTCTGGTGGCCTAAGGGCCTCTGACGTCATGAACTGGGGCGGTGATTGCCTGGTCCGCCGCTAGGAACCAAAGCAACTCCAGCCGCGCCAATTTAATACGCAGTTCCTGATCCGGAACTGTCTTGTGATAGTCAATTAATTATTGAAATGTGTCGAAGCCATTCCAAAACGAACCAATACCTCGCATAGTGCGAGTATTGGTTAGACAAATTGTTCCAGCACATGGGGTAGGCCTATCGATTCAAAGTGAATCGGATCATGGGACATTTCACAGAATAAGTCATGGAAAAACATTTTTGTGTTACATTCGCCAAAGGTTCTCGAAACACATCACGCAGCACAAACACTAATGCCACGGGCTTCCGCCCATTTGAAGTAATGACAGGGCGAGTCATAAGACTCTCCATTGACCTGCATATCTCTCCAAATGACTTGAGACCACTGACGGTGGCCACCTCAGCCCACAGCGCTGACAAATTGCCCAAAGCACTGTATGCACAGGCTAAGCTAAGGTAACAGCAATCTAATGTGAGAAGTGACACACACTTAATCCTACTGCTGAAAATTAACTTGTTGCGGGAGATATGAACAATGATGCGCGTGTTTGTGAGAGAAAATACCTTGTCCCACACTGGCACGGCCCATAAAGCTGTGAACAACAGTTGTCTGGCCGTGACCAGGGGAAACTGCGATGTTTTCACTTAAGTGCAATGCAAAAGGTTTAGGTGCTCATCTGATGAATAATCATATTATGTGTCTGTTACAGAAGCTGCGGCCATTCCATGGACGCCGGACAAAAAGAAGACTGTCGGGCCGACACACGTTAGGCCTGACCAAGGGGTGCAGCTCACCCATAACTACGGATGTTGGAGATGGGTTTGGAAATCCTTCAAGGGGCCAGTACACACTGATCTCATTTCATTACATACTAAACAAGATATAGCCTGGCCCTCCGGAGTAGCTCCGGGTCAAAATTGCCACACACAAACGTTGTAATGAAGGCTCCATCCATCCTCCCTTTAAACTCACCGTAGGCTGCACTCCATAGCCCACTAAAGAATTACAAAATAGCATCATGTGATATCAGTTTTAAAACTGCCCACTTGCTGACATTTGTGTTACATGCACATACTCTATCACATAAAACATGATGAGAAGGATCCGGAAAAGTGCTACCGCACGTAGGACCTTGTACATAACCTCACATATAGTCTACAACGACATTACTTAACCTGTCTTTTCCCCTCACAGATGAGAACCGACGAAAGAAGTGTACTGTGGTGTCAATTGACTCCATAGTAACAATTTGTACAACACACCTCTGATTGCACATGTGAAACAAGAAATGTTTTAATTGGCTACCTGTGTTATACATGACCAGCACAATGTCCCATACTTCATCCACACACACACACAACTGATTAAGGGTAGCATGAACAAAACCTTGTTGCACAATGTCAATTTAGTTATGGCACACATTTCATACATACTGACTGCCTACACGACACATCGTGACACGAATGGAGACACATACACATGGCTGCAGTCACGCATCGAAGACCCGATTACTGACTATGGATTTGGACTCGCGGCTCAAGTAAATTCTATGCGCAGCAAAAGAGATTTACTCTCACAAATATCTGGCCTCTTTGGTACAGTCAATTCGGCAGTGAACTCGTACAGAATCACCGGACAGTCGCAGTACACAAGTTAGCTGGCAAGCCATGCGGCCGCTGGATTCCAGCACCTCACTAACTCCAATAAACGAATCATTAAGGCTGTGCGGTCAGAAGCGCAGGCGCTACTGACCACTAGTCTAGCATTATTCAACCAAACCTACAAGCTCGAGCGTGACGCAGCCTATAGACATAGACATTTGCACAAGATTTGTTTACTGCTGCCCCCCAGCAAGTTTTAGATGTGCGCGGCACAGAGTGCCTAAGCGTGCGCTGCAAGATCTTATAGTGATCTTGGATTTACATAGGTGGTTTGAATCTGACAGAATGAAAAATGTACAGTATTCTAAGCTATTGACCACTCTAATGTATTCAGGTATTAACGTGGGACCACCTTACAGGGTATATGACTATTGGTACGACTGAGACATTGTTCACCACTCGAATTGTTGCCATGACCAAATATGTCCTCTGTACTTGTAATACTCCTGATTCCAAGTTAATAACCTTTAGGTCACTCCATGGATACTTCAGCTCCGTCCAGGTGTCCAACACACAGGAGTGTGTGGCATCAGTAAGATGAACTCTTTCTCCTATGGCGGGCTGACATGCCCCGCCAACCACAGCTTCTGTCTAGCGGTGACAGATGACCTCTCCATGGGGTCACTCAACTCCACTGGACTTTGACCTCTCTCCCTGAAGGGAGAACGCCGACCCCTTCTACAAGGAGGGGACCCAGGCGCTGACAGACACTGTGACCCTACAGCAGCTCATCCAGCAAGTGCAGTGTACCCAACCAGGCCCAGGTACAAACAAACCTGGCCGAGAAGACTGCAGAGCTCCTCACCAGTTCCACCAACCATGCCGCAGAGGCAGCGTACATGGTGGGATTGGATCTTCAGGGGTTGTGTACTCGCCAGCGCCCTCATCCTCCTCTTCACGCTAATCCAGTGCTGCTACTTCAAACACCTCATCCGCTCCTAGAAAAGGGAGTCTGAAGCAGCACTGACGGCCAGCAAATACCTCACGCCCGTTCTTCGTCAGTGACAGCCGGTGGGGGCATTCCTACCGGCCACGAAAGACACTGGACTTTTACCTTCGTGTTCCGAGGGGCCACTGTAAGATCCCCCCATATGGGCCCTGACAAAGGGGCACTGAATTCACAGCGCCGGTGGCTCACGGGCATGGTATTAACATTTGTTTGCGTTTCTTTTCCTTATTTCAACGCCTTTGTTTTACTACTCTGAGTTTTCTGTTGACTTCAAAGATAAACATTGCATATCTGACATCTGGATCTCAAAAGCACTGTGTGACAGAGGGCCCCCTTCGGGGGGACCGCCCAAAAACCTCCGGTCACCTGTATGCATTGCGCACCTCCCGGCGTGAAAAGCGCGCACCCCCCGGTGTGCGTTCCCAGCGCATCTTCGGCCAGCGGCCATTTGCTCCTGCATGCGCGCACCTCCCGTGCCCACGCAGAGACTGAAATTCCCGCCAGATCTAATATGCGTGGTTTAAATGCTTACTATGATGTGTTTGAAATTCTATGCATGTGTTTGGTATCAATCTGATGGAAATACTTCGGGTGGTGAACAGGTCTTGGTTTTGAAACTGCAATTAG